>NC_045428.1:186897304-187205741 GCF_902635505.1 Sarcophilus harrisii
ACTAGCCTAGCCAATAGGCTGTCCCTTACTTATTCCTCACTGTGACCAGCCTGTTCTATTTATTATTAAAAACTAGATGGAGAGATCTTTCTATAGAAGCCCCCAAATTTAGAAGAGATGACACATAATGCATTTCTGTAAAACAGTTTGACTTCTATTTTATGTATTCTCATACATTATAATTTCCCATTCAAATTTTTCTCTGCAAAGATATTGGAGTGGTTTGCTATTTCTTATTCCAGCTTATTTTACAGATGAGGAAACAAAGACAAGCAGAAGTATATGACTCACTCAAGATCACTGAGCTAGTAAGTATCTGATGTCAAGTTTGAATTCTCAAAGATGAGTCTTCCTGATTCTAAGCTGAGTGTTCTACAACTATGCCACCTAATTTCCCTTCTATCTAATTTTTTTTACCATAGTAAGTGGCTTCATAAAAACCACTTAATAAAATAGGGAAATAATTATTTCTTAAGAAATACTATTTCATGCTTATAGTAACTTTTTGTAGTGATAAAGAAATGAAAAATGCATAGATGCCCATAAGTTAAGAAATGGTTGAATAAGTTGTGGTGTAAGAAAATAATGGAATATTATTGTTCTGTAAAAAATAAGGAGCAGGCTGATTTTAGAAAAACCTGGAAATATTTATATGAACTGATATTGAGTAAAGCAAGCAGAACCAGGAAAACTTTGTACACAGCAGCAACAAGAATGTGTGATGATCAACAATAACAGATTTGGTTCTTCTCAGCAATTCAGTAATACAAGGCAATCCCAATAAACTTTTCATGAAAAATGACATCTGCATCCAGAGAGAAACCTCTAGAGACTGAATGTGGATCAACACATACAATTTTCATCTTTTTTTACTTCATTGTTTTTTCCTTTTGTTATAATTGCTCTCTCCCAACCTGACTCGTATAGAAATATGTAAACTAGTATAATCTAAAACATAAACAAATAAAATAAAATTTAAAAGAAATATTATTTTATTTACAGAGGAAGTGTGGTACAAATGAGAAAAGTTCTGAATTTGGAGGTACATTGATTCAAATCCTGGCTATTCCAATTACTGTCCATGTGACAAGTTACTTGTCTTAGTTTTCTCATCTGCAAAATGGCAAGTTTCCTTAGAAAGTATCTTACGCCTCTTTCAGGTATTGTAGAGGGCCAGAACTCTGGAGAAATATACTTGAAACAAGGATACTTACACAAGGTGTTAACTCAGAGGAATTGATGAGATGATGGTTCTCTAATTTAAATATACTTACTTAGCATGGTGATGTAATGGTTCTGTAGTTCACACATGTTCAGTATGGTAAAACGATGTAATTTTAATGATGTAATTGCTGAGAGGAATAGAAATGGACATTCCATCTTTGACCATCTCTCTGGTGTCTCTCCTGCCTCCTGCACTCCTCCACTAAGATCAAGACTGGGTCAGACTGTAACAGACACAGACTGTGAAGGAGACTGACTATGAGAATAAAGATTTTAGACTCTATTCCTGACCATTCTTGTGGTGCCTATCCTGCTGAGACCAAGGCTGTCTGGAGGACTTCCAGAAAGCTAGCCTATACTTTTTATTCAATCTAAATTATATTAGCTAAAAACATATGATCAAAAAAAAAAAAAAACATAGACACAAAAGTTACCATAGTAACATGTATCTAACCAGGATATTTCCTCTCCTTATTCTACTCTTAAGTTTAAATTCAGCACAAGATTAAAAACTGCTCACATAGCAAACCAGTTTTTACTTTTAACCAAAGGCAGAATCTGTCAGTTCCCTGAACTGACAACAGTTCCCATGGGATGAAATGTTTATGTTGGAGAAGAGCCAATACAATCAGTCTTACCTTACTGTAAGAATGTGCTATGGGATAGCAATTTTTACAAAAGCAATATGTAGGATCACACCTAAATTCCTTTCTAGATGATTGTTTCTTTATTTTCTAGTTGGGAATCATTAGTTTTTGATACTGTTTTTAATGTAACCCCACCTAGAATGGTTTTGAACAAATCCAGGTTTTGAGATGGCTCTTATGTTCTTCTCTTACTCCTTTCCCAAAAATTCATATATCCATAAAAATAGTAATTTCACTTCAATATTTATGCATGCTTTTATTCTGACAATTGTTTGCTTTGCATTATAGCCACAGACACAGCAATGGAATCTAATTCAAAGCTCTCCAGTAAAGGATAAACTACTACCTTCATGAGAGAATCTATTCCATTGGAGCCGATTAGAAGCAATAATGTGGCCAGAACTTCTTAGTTTGAGTTACACATTAGAACAAAATAAGATACTTGCAAATCATTAAAAGTTAACAAAATGTTTACTTTGCCCAAATGGAGAAAGAAAATGCAATTAAATATTAATTCTAGCAAAGAGTCTAATTTTGTTCCTCTGCAACTTCTACCCATTTCCTATAATCTTCTGAAACTGAACTAAATAAGTTTAATCCTTTGTTTTAGAACAAATATTTAAATATAAATATCCTATTTCTTAAAGTCATCTCTTTTCCAGATTTAACATTCCCAGTTTCTTTAACCTATTTATTTTAAAAATTATTTTGTCATAGACATTGATAATTATATCAACAACAATCATATATCTAACACATATAGCGACTATTATGTGCTAAATGCTCTTAACAGTTGAAGCCGATGAATGGTTTAACAGAATATTTTATTTATTTTTTTGACATTCCATTCATAAAACTGTTGATGGGAACATTTTAATTTCTTCTTTTTTTATTAAAGCTTTTTATTTACAAGATATATGCCTGGGTAATTTTTCAGCATTGACAATTGCAAAACCTTTTGTTCCAATTTTTTCTGCTCCTTCCACCTACTCCCCCAAATGGCAGGTAGACCAAAACATGTTAAATATGTTAAATTATGTATACATATCCATACAGTTATTTTGATGCACAAGAAGAATCGTTCTTTGAAATAGTATACAATTAACCTGTGAAGGAAATCAAAAATGCAGGAGGACAAAAACAGAGGGATTGGAAATGTTATGTAGTAGTTCACACTCATTTCCCAGAATTCTTTCGTTGAGTGTAGCTAGTTCTATTCATTATTGAACAAATGGAATTGATTTGGTTCATCTCATTGTTGAAGGGAACCACTTTCATCAGAAGTGATCATCATATAGTATTGTTGTTGAAGTATATAATGATCTCCTGGTCCTGCTCTTTTCACTCAGCATTAGTTCTTATAAGTCTCTCCAGGCCTTTTTGAAATCATCCTGTTGGTCATTTCTTACAGAACAATAATATTTCACAACATTCATATACCACAATTTATTCAGCCATTCTCCAATTAATGGGCATCTACTCAGTTTCCAGTTTCTGGCCACTACAAAGAGGTCTGCCAGAAACATTTTTGCACATACAGGTCCCTTTCCCTTCTTTAAGATTTCCTGGGGATATAAGCCTAGTAGTAATACTGCTGGATCAAAGGGTATGCCCAGTTTGATAATTTTTTGAGAATAGTTCCAAATCATTCTCCAGAACAGGATGTATTCACAATTCCACCAACAATGTATCAGTGTTCCAGTTTTCCCACATCCCCTCCAATACAGAATAATATTTTAAATGAGTAAAATTATTACAAAGGCAACCAATTAGATTGAAATAGTTGGCAGACCATTTTTTAAAAAAAATGAGTTTCCTTTTTTAATGTTAAAAGCCTGACTTTAACTTACAATCATGACATGACTTCCCATCTTCACATCATTTAGGTTGCCTCTTCTCAGCATTTATATCCTGAAATATAGTGTCATAATATTCAAGCATTGTTGTTACATAATAAATGGCTATTGAGGATCCTACCATTTTCCCAGATTCTCACAATTACAACGTTAAGAGTCATTTTTGTATCATGCTATAGTGTTCTTGGTGGTTTTTCCTTGGGAGCAGCCTTCTTTTTTAGTAGAATAATCATCACAAGAGTAGCCAAGTATTAAAGTCCAAATCCTTTATTATCTCCTTCAAAATCTAGTTTTCTTGCCTGGGACTTCAGCTAGCTTTCTTAGAGGCCTTCCAGAGTCTTGGTTTCAGTGAAGAAGCAAAGGAAAACAGGCCTGTCACCACAATGTTGATGAAGATGAAAATGAATCTCTCTCTCCTTGGACCCAAGAGCTTGAGCTCTTGCATCCAGTCCTTTGTCTTCTCTGCCCTCTGAATCTAGCTGAGGCTCCCAGCTTATATGGTCTACACTGAGTATAAACCAATCGTTATATCACTAGGAAACCATTATTTGTTGTAAGATTAAATCAATCATACTGAATTTAGAGAACTATTAATCACCATGCTAAACTTGATAACCATTGTATCACCATTCCATTGAGTTAGCACTTTTAAGAATCCTTGTTTCAAGTTCAGAGTTCTGGCCCTTAACATCATGCCCCATATTCAATCAATTGCTAAGTTTTATTGATTCTGTTTCCTCAATATCTCACATATGTCTCTTTCTAGGTCTGCACTTCCTCCATATATTTGATTATAATAGCCTCTTAATTGATTTTCCCAAATTTCTCTGTTCTCTCTAAAACATCCTTTTTGAAGTTGCCGAATGTCATGTTACTCCTCAGCTATATATATATATATATATATATATATATATGTATATAATATTGTGTGTATTCACCAACCCCCACACAGATAGGATTTGGGGAAGATCTTAAGAAGAGTATGTTTACTAGAACCCCAAATTACATAGTTATTTTTAACAGAAAGCTTTTATCTAGACTTACACAATTGGAACAAAAAAGAAAGACCCCATCTTAGCTTAGAGGCATTAAGTCTATACATTGTTTGCTGAATATGATGGCTTTGACTAGACACCTATCAGCCTTCTCTTATTAGGGAAAAGCTCTAACCACTATACTTTAGCAAAGTAAAAGAGAAATAATCTTCTTTATCTTGGAAAACAACAACAACAACAAAATAAGCCTAATATATAGTAGCAGAAAGAGACACATAGCAAGAAGAACTTAAAAACAGCAGAATAATGTGTCAGTGGAGTCTCTACAGAAAGGTTAAAAGAGCCCTTTAGAGCAGAGACTCTGCTCCGAAGAGACCTTTCAAGTTGCACCTTCTAAAGAACAAAACTCAGTGAGTTCAAGAGAGTTGGGACACTGAAGAGCTGTACTTTGTGATGATCAGGCCTAGTGAAAGCAGCCCAATATTACTGAAGGAAATCAAGGAATTCAAAGTTTTAAAGGTGTAAATTATCCTACTACAAATATTTTCTATAGGTATACTACTCATGAATGATTCCTATACATTATTACTCTACCCAGGGATAATGTATACATCTATGGGAGATTATTTCCTATGTTTTGAATTTCATTAATGGTCCTGACTTAAATACCCTTTTTTCTAATTAATTATTTCTTCTGACTAGAGAATAAGTAAACTTTTCTGTGGGAATTGATGAGTGATTTTTTGAATGGACCAGCAAAGATATTTAAAAAAACAAAGTCCAGCAACTCCTATAACAATTTCAAGCATCTCATTAAGTATCTGCTAAAAAAATTCAATATTTCTTTTAAACCTTTTTTGTTCTTCCATAAATATGATTCTACTGTCTGTGAAAGATGTTAAAGTTGGATTACATGAAAGCAATTATATCAGCATTTCTCAGTATTAAATTCTTTTTTAAAACATTTTTTAATGAAGGAAAAATGCAAAACTTTTGAACCTCAATTTCCTATTAATATCCTTATCAAAGAAAACTTTAATGTCATGTAGATGTGTGTATGTGTGTTTGTGTGTGTGTGTTTGTATATGGAGAAGATAATAAACATATATGTATATATGCATATTATATATGCCAGTAGGTTTTATTAATTTTTTTTGGTTTATTTTACTAAAACTTGACACTTTTTTCATTTTGTAATCTTCCCCTTTCTTCAAATACTTTGTAAATCAATCCATTGCTATTCTTACAATTGGTTTGCTTCCTACCAAATTCCTCTTTGGCATAATGGTTCATCTACTTTTCCTGTCTTGTTCCCTTTAGTTCCATTTTTATTTCCTTTATAGGTTCATCTGAAACTATGATTCTAGAATACAAATTAAGGGTGGTTCTACTGTCCTTGGTTGTGTGAAAAAATAGTTTTATTTAAAAATATAGATATCTTTCTGTTTGTTGTAATTCTTCCATAATCTTCTTTAAGTGTCCTCAGGATGATTTTTATAAGCTATGCTTCATGTCAAACTTTCATTTAACTGATCTTAGCCTCAACTTCTTTTTAAAAGTGTACTTTTATTATAAAATTAATTATTAATTCATAGTTCATAATCCTTCTATGCAAGATTTTACAAATCAGTTTATGTTTTAAATTATTGTCGCTATCTCATTCCTGTTTTACAAATAAGTGCTTGTTTATTTGAGTGCTTTATAAACAATTTGGTCTCCTTGTTATAGAAATTGATCTACATCAATTAAGCTTTCTTTTCAAATTATTATATTATTCAAAGGTATCAAGAGTTCTTCAGGCTTGACACATCTTATTCACTCATTGTGCTGTCATTGACACTAATGCGTCCAGATACAACAGTGCTTTATCCATGTAGACTATTCTTTCCATTCTACTGCTAAATAAAATTGTTTCATTAAAAGTTATATTAAAAGATCTATCTCCTTGCATTGTAATTCTTAAACTGTACTATCAGAGTATAACCTGATTAGATCTGTCCCAGAATATATATATATATATATATATATATATATATATATATATATATATATATATAATTTTATCCACTGTAACTTTTTTTTAACCAATACAGATCATAGTCTAGATGTATCTTTTAATCTTGTGCTATTATCTATATTATATTATCTATAAACCCTATGAAGAGGATTTGCCCAGAGCATAACCTGCCTTTCTATGTGATTTTTAATATCTGTGGGTATGAGTAAACCATTCTTTTTTTTCAGTCATATACATCCTAGATGATGTCTTTAACATTATTTCTTGTGTATATGTCACTGTTTGTCCCAGAAATCCTGTTTTGTAAATTCTCAATCTTTTATGTTCTCCAATATAGAGATCCCTCTAGCTGAGTGATTCTGTAAATCCTTTTTTCACTTTCTCTTTTGTTTGTAGCTTTGTCTGCCTGCTTGCCTGTATGATTTGTCTAGCTAACTCTGCATGTCTTTATCCATCTAACTGTGTGTGTCTTTGTGTTTGTGTTTCTGTCTTTTTGTCTCTGTCTCTATCTATCTTTCTCTTTCTCTCTTCCCATTACTCTAAGCTAGTAGGACTTGGTGTTACTGTCTGCAAAAGGCATAATTAGAAATGTTTGTGCTTCAAACACACTTCCTTGGACCAGAGTAAGGAAGATGTTGACCCTGAGTACAGTTGTTCCAATCCATCCTACAAAAAACTGCCTTCACCATTGAGGGGAACAGAGAATAAAGAGAACTGGGAGAGGGCATATAGAAATCTAGAGAATGATAGCCCTAGGTAAGTATACCATATAATATTACAGGCCAGCAGAAAGAATAATCTCCTATTCTCACCTGAGCAAAAATGCTCTCAGATGTCAGTATTCCAAAGTAAAACTCTTGTCTTGTTCTAGTTATAGTATTAGTCTCTACTTTACAGTGGCATAGAATTATGGTGTTGATTTCTATCTTTACTATACAACTTCCTTTAGGAACAATCTATGCTATGAATGTGAAGGGGTAGAAAAATTAACATTTCCAGTTTTCCTTGACTGGCAGGGATTAACCTTTAAGTATATTGTAGTTCTAGTGCTATATCATCAGTCTGCAAATTATTTTTGACTCTACTATTCCTCCTACCATTATCTAAAGATAAGCTATTGTTCAGAAGTTGAATTTTCCATTTCATGAAAGTCCCTAACAAAATCTAGGGCCAAATGTCCCTCCTACCAAGATATCAGAGATGTGTGCCACCCAAAGAAATGTTCCCCACTTGTTAAGAGCACTTTAACTATTTCCAATTTCTACTTTTTAAGGATTTAGGTAGAGATTATTCAAACCCAGTCAAGTTGGTCACTAATTAACATTATTTATCTGTCTTACTGGGGGAATTAGAAAGGTTAGAGGAGATCAGATTTATATTATGTATGAATGTGAAAAAGAGACAAAGATCATTTGGACTCAAAAATAATGCTAAGGAGATAACCTAGCAGCAGTGTTAGATACTTAGACAGATGGGATAGAGAAATGGGGCAGGAGAGTGGGAATACGGTAGACAGAAGGAAAAAAAGAAAGAAGTAAAGAGACACACAGGGTCTGGTCAGACAGGTGTATGGGTGAAATTTTCAAGGAAGAAACTAAAGGCTTAATCTAAATGTCCTCTTGGCTAAATGTCCTTCTAAAGCTTACTTTCTGTGACTTTTGTGAAAGAAGTTGTCTTTTCTCTCACAAAAGAGCAGCCCTTAAACCTGGAGCAGTAGGTTTTTGCCATTTTCTTAGGAGAGCTCAGAGGTAAAAGAGATCTGAATGTGTACACACACACACACACACACACACACACACACTATCAGTCACAGAGTGACAATATCAGTCACTAGTTCCTTTTCTGTCTTTTTTTTTCCATCTAATTTAGCAGTTAGGTGAGGCAGCGGAGAGATCACTGGGATTAGAATCAGGAAGATTCATCTTCATGAGTTCAAATTCTGTCTCAAACACTTAACTAGCTGTATGACTCTGGGTAAGTCATTTAACTCTATTTGCTTCAGTTCTTCATCTGCAAAGATAAGGTAGAGAAGGAAATGGCAAAACACTTTAGTATCTTTGCCAAGAAAATCTCAAAATGACTCATGAAATTTGGACACAACTGAAAAAATAATTCAGTAACAAATCAACACAGTTCTATACATAGACACTTGATGCTTCTTGAATTTAATTGAATTTCCAGTACTTTACCTCATCCCATTGATCTATTATATATGGTATTATAGTCTTCCTGGTTTCTATAATATTCCCTCCATTTTCCAAGATAATCTCTTTTCCTTTCCCTAAATAATAATTTCCCATTTTTCCTAGATATTTAAACACTTTATATGTTTAAATTCATGTGTTTATTTACTAGGAGGGATCATTTCTTCTAATCTTATTTGACAGAAGAGTAAACCAAGAAGATCAGAGGAATATCTTCTTATCTTTACTCCCATTTTAAGTAGAGTGCTCAGCGCACAATAGGTAGTCAGAAAATTTTTTTGAAGTGACTAATAAAGAATGCTATTATAGCTCAATTAATAGAGATGTAGGCCTAGGATAATTAAGAAAACTCCTTCAGAACAATTACTCATCTGTCATGTTCACTTTTCTCTTCATAACTAAGCACAAATGTTTTTCTAGTATTAGCATATATACCCTATAATAGTATTACTCCTCAGTTTCATTTGCCGTTTCCCAAATCTGACATAATCTTGGCATTATGCATTTATAGTCATAATTGACAATCTGTCTAGATTAGGTTTTATATATTGTGGAGAATGGCATAGTATATCCATTTGAGTAATAGGAAAAATGTATTTCATACAATGTCAGTTTCCCTCCTAGAAATTAGTCTGTTTTCCTTTGAAGTGTTTTAAATTAATTTAGTATTCATCCAAAATCAAGGTGACATTTAAGAATGAATATTTAATTACAATAAGTTATAGAGAAAAAATTGATAGTATTTGCCTTTGATTTTTAATTTGGCACAATAAATTAGATATTTGTCCTCTTCCAAGATCAACATCTCATTTGTTATTTCCATGGTTATAAAAAAAGGTAAGTCAAGTATACAGACACTGATTAAATATCAGGTTAAAAAAATCATAATTATAGAAACAGACATTTGACAAATGTTGAAGTGCATACTTTAAAGCTTAAAATATTGGTCAGAGAATCTCATATAAATATAGGACTTTACAATGGAATAGATATCAGGAAGAACAGTAACTAAGAAATATATATGGTAGGTGACTAAACCTTATCATAGACATCTTCAGAGATAAGATATTTCAAAAGCCTATTCTTTCATTCCTCCTTTTACCTTTCACAATAGATTCTACAGTTGTCTTACTTGTCATCAGTTATATTTTGAGGTCAATTTCAAAACCAGAAATTTCATCAGTGAACAATACAATGCACTGTCAGTCTTTTTATAAGAGAATGTGTTTTAGTTACAGACTCAGAGAAATAAATGTTATATCTATCTATCTAAATTGTAAGATCAATGTCTTGATTCCAAGGAGTTCATATTCAATCTTGGATGTTAAATTAAATCCAAGTTAAACATCAATAACAAAAATATGATAAAAATTAAATTCAGGATTTTTGAGATCAATATTGGAAGGGAACAATGTTTAATATTCTCAAATATTGGCAAGAAACAATTCACTTGTAATAATTTCCTTAAGCTTATCATGAATTTTTATTTTTTATTTCCACAGAAGATGGATGCTTACATCAATGTTCTTGGACCCTTTAAAAAAAAAGTTGATCTTTTTTCTGACACATGGAATAGTAATATATAAGAGTTACATCTCTATTATATCAAATGTTAACTGTGGATTTTGACTGTAATACAAATAGTGCTTATAGTAGAGTTATAGTAAAGACTTAAGTGAAAGAGAGTAGAAGTAAAGGGACAGAGAAGAGGAGGTTTGGATGAGGTTTTGATGAGGTTTAGGTTTTGGGGTTCCCTTCTGTCTAGAACCAAAGGATGAGGTCTAGATTTAGAGAACCAAAATGAGATTAGGGCTCCTGGTGGTCAGAGAGTTAAATGATAAGGTCTAGTGTCAGGTTCATGGTTCAGGGAACCAAATGGAGAGGTTTGACTCCCCTATACCCCCTTGGGATTCGGCAGCACATGGGTAGGGAATTTTGGGGAACCCCCTTCTGGCAGTGTGGAAATTCTCTATAAAGGAATTTACAAACCTAAAAACCTAGATTGATAAACGAGGTTTATTATAAGCATTGGGAAGTCAGCCTTTACTATGCATGAATAGAAAGGCTGAATTCCTTAGAGGCAAAGTCCTGACAGAAAGTACAGTAGTGGAGGACTCCTGGCAGAGAAGTAAACTTTCTAGTAGAGAGATCCCGACAGAGGGATATAAGTCTCATTAGGGAAATAAGTGAGGATAAAGAGAGGGTAACACTGGAAGAGAATATTCTTCCAGTGGGCAGAGGAAGTGGCCAAGGAAACTTGGCATAGCACAGCATGACATGGCATGGCATGACACATTAGGACCTCTGCAAAGAGAAGGCTTTAGATTGACTATTTTATAATAGGAGCTTTGCTTACAAGCAACACCTGCTCCATGGGGGCTGGGCTAGTGGGTGGAGTTCCAAGTTGGCTCTTTTTATTTACAAGCTGGGTTTCAGCTTGAGGTAGAATTTGAATATAATTGAATGAGTCTCTTTAATTCAATAGGGTTGGAATTCTTTAGCTCAGGACTCAACCAGCCCGACCAAAACAACAGAATGAAGCTGCTTGACCTGTGGTGGGGTCCCCACAATGGCAGGATTCAAGGAGAATTTGTCCTTCAAGGAGTTTTAAAGTTTCGAGGTCCCTTCTTCAGTTTCAGGCGAGAAACACTAATATTTCATAGAAAATATTTAGCAAAACTTCAATCTATTTTTGGTGCTATTAGTCTTTCTAAGAAAATTATTAAAATATTTATTAGGTATTAATAATGTTTTGTACCATAGTGGCATTATTGAATGTGGATAGAATGAGAAGTATATTTCTCAGTTGTGAATGATAAATTAAAAAAAATGATATATAAGGCCATAGAAACTTAATCAACAAATACAGAAAAGGATAAATATTGAACATATTCTTTATTTTTTCTTTATTTATCTTTATTTTTGTCTTTTATTTTATTTTATTTTTAATAGGTTTTTATTTACAAGTTATATGCATGGGTAATTTTACAGCATTGACAATTGCCAAACCTTTTGTTCCAATTTTTCCCCTCCTTCCTGCTATCCCCTCCCACAATGGCAGGTTGACCAATACAGAACATATTCTTTATTAACCACAGTGCAATAAAATGTTAATAAATAAGCATAAATTCATTTGATAAATTACAATCCTAAATTATCAGTGTGCCAAAGAACAAATTATAGCATCAAAATGTAATTTTAATCAAAGAAAATAAGAAGATATCATTACAAAACTTGGAGTATGCAGCCAAATCAATTATTCTAAACATTGTTATTGATAAATAAATAAATCGATTAGACAGTAGTTAGCAAAAATTAGGAAACCAATGGAAAAGTAAACATTGAAATAGGAATTCAGAATATCAAATGCAGAAGAGAGTATTTTCAACAATATTCAATGAAAGACTACAGTTTTTGGTGATCCTGGGAATCCAATTCTCTATTTCTCATAGGTTCAATGTAGCAATATTTGTGTTTTGTACTTTTGTGCCATTTTCCAGGTATATTAAACTTATGAAACTTGAAGATTGACTATATATGCTAATTAAAAACTGACAGTATATCAAATGAGTGTTTACTAAAAAATAGCCAGATTAGCAGAGCAAGAAGTAGAAAATTTAAATAATCCAATCTCAGAAAATAAAAATAGGGGCAGCTAGGTGGTGCAGTGGATACAGTACCAATCCTGCAGTTCAAATTTGGCCTTGGACACTTGGACGCTGTGTGACCCTGGGCAAGTCACTTAACCCCAATTGCCTCAGCAAAAAAAAAAAAAAAAAGAAAGAAAGAAAGAAAGAAAAATATACCAACATGTAAAGAAACAATTCCCTCCCCAATAGCAACCAAAAACTAAAATAAAAATAGACAGATTTAAATGTACATCCTATCAAAGATTCAAGGAATATTTACTCCAAGATTATATAAATTGTTGGCAAAAATAGACCAAAAAAGGGAAAAGCAACAAAATTTCCATGAAACAAATATGGTCCTGAAACTTAATACTTAGTCCATGGAAAGATATCAGAAAAATAGTTATAGATAATATCTCTAATTACTTTTGATCCAAAATATTAATAAAATATTATGAAAGAAATTACAATAACATATTTAAAAGATTATACAATACATATTGGATTTATATCAGGAATAGAAGAATTTTTCAATATTAGAAACATACAAACATAACAGACATAATAATAAAAAATTAAAAGTCATAATTATATCAATAAATGCTAAATCTTTTTGAACAAATATAATACCCCTTTATGTTGAAAAATCTAAAAAGGATAGAAATAAATTAAGATAGGTGCTATTTTTTTCTTGACACTTACTTCAATGTTCTATCCATGCCACTTGTATACCACCTTTACATCAAAATTTAATGAAAATGTATTTCAAGGTGAATACTTAATGTAGCATATGTTAGTTTTGTCAAATAGGGCTAATAAGCCATGATAAAGGTCTCTATGGGACTCGTATCTGCTAATTTAAAAATACAATTTTATTTATACTTTATTTTAAAAAATATTTCTCAATTCCACTTTAATCTAGTTCAGGATTAACTAGGTAGTATTTTAGGTCTCAAGTAACCCATTGGCTACATAGTTGACACTTCTGGTGTAATGCCACATACTAGGAAAATACAGCAATTACACTCCATCAGTATTTCTCCTCCCCCTTTTTTGGTAAAGGAAATGAATAAGTCTAGAAAGTCCAAAAAATTTATAATTAATAAAATTTAATTTAATTGATTTAATTTCATGTTTGTTTTTAAAAGAAATTATGTAAGGATAACTATTAAATGCAACAACTTTGACAATTAGTTGATGCTGCGAAAAATTAAATTTAAGCTTGATGTCGAGAAAAATTTCCAGGCAATTAAAGTGATCCAAAAGAGGATCAGACTTCATCAGAAGGGTTCCTCTTAATTGGTGGTCTTTTAAAAAAGGTTAAGTAATCATTTGATGGTTGCAATATACAAGTGATCCTTTTCATATGTTTCTGACAGTTATATCTTATGCTCTCTTTTATTCTCCCTCCATGCTAATTCACTTGGTGATTTCATCAGCTACTATGGGTGATTCTCAAATATATCTATCCAGTCTTAACTTCTTTGCTGATATCCAGTCTCAAATTTCAAATTTATTTTTAACATCTTGCACTGCGTGTCCAGTAGCTATCTTAAACTCAACATATCCAAAACTGAAATCATTATCTTTTCCCTTAAATCCTCCCTACCTTCCCCATTACTGTAAGAGAGTTATCTCCCAATGACCTAGGTTCCCAACCTAGGCGTCATTATCAACTTCTTACTATCTCACCTTATATACTCAATCTTGTAACGTCTCTCAAAACTCTCTTTTCTCCCTTGATACTATCACTAATCTGGAGCAAGTCCTTGTCACCTCATCCCTGGATTATTGCAATAGCCTACTTGACAGTTTGCTCAACTCAAGTCTTTTCCCATTTTACATCATCTTCTATTCAACCATCAAAGTGATTTTTCTAATGTACAGATTTAATTATGTCACTTCCAATAATTCTGTCACCTCTAGAATAAAAAATAGAATCCTCTTTTTGGCATTCAAAGCCTTGTCTTCTTATACCTCCTCCACTATCAATCACTTCCACTTAGTAACACTGGTCTCCTTGCTGTTCCATGAATAAGACACCTTTATCTTCCAACTCCAAGTATTTTCTCTTCCTATTCCCTATATTTGGAATGCTTTCTCTCTTTACCTTCAGTCAAATCCAAATTAAACTACCATTTTCAACCCAAAACTACAGGAACCTTCCTAATCTCTCTTAATTATAATGTCTTCCCTCTGTTAATTATTTTCTATTTATTTTTGTGCACATCTGTTCCCCCATTAGATTGTGAGCTTTTTAAAGGCAGGAACTGTCTTTTGTCTCTCTTTGTATCCCCATCATTTACCATAGTGCCTAGCATAAACATCTAGCAAGTGTTTAATAAATGCTTATTAACTGACTACTTTAAATCATACTTGGCATAGTAGGAACTATATATTTATGTCCATATCCATATCTATTCTTATCTGTTTATATATATATATATATGTGTGCATATGTATGTATGCATATTTATATGCATGTATAAATACATGCTTTTCAGTCAAGACTGAATAAGCAAAGTTTATCACTGAAATCTTTGAAAACACCATATAGCTCTACTGTTCTAATGTTTCTCTGGAAACCTTAAAACTTTCTTTTCCATCCACTTTGATCCCCATGAAATGAACTACTAGTTTCTCATTTGCTAAAAATCTATTAATCAGCTAATCTGATAATCTAGCATATGCTAAAATGAGAGGGATAATGAGCAATTGTCTCCTTTCCACTGAGTCCATGAAACAAGATTTAAGCAAAGAAACAGGAGACCTGACTTCTAGTTGTGAGCCTATAGTTAATATGAAAAACTTTGGTGGAAAAGTTATGCAATTTCACCAGCTATTAGATTATAAATAGAAAATCATTTCAACAAATAGAAGAAACTTTTCAAATGCGAGATTCTTTTTTTATATTTATCCAGCTAATTATTTTCCTTATAGTGTAAATTTGGGGCCAATTTAGGTGAGAGGTGCTATTTGATGCAGACTGGCTGAGTTTTGTGACATCTTTCCAATCACATTTTATGAGGAACTGCCTATTTCCTAGAGGATAGGATGGAACTCCCTTCCTCTTTATGCTTATTTGTATGTAGACTCATGAAGATTCAATTCATTACTTTTAAGTATTTTATTATAATGGAAAGGAGAAATACAGAAGGGAAAAAGAAAAGGGAAATTTAGAGAATCAGTTTCAGGATTCGGGGTTAAAATAATCCTTTACAAATATCTATGGTGTTTTAATTGCATGTTTTAATTATAGTCTGTGTACTTACAAATTCCATACTTCCTTCCCCCCCAATAATTTATTAAAAAATGAAATTTAATACCAATCATTCTTCAATCAACAAATAACAGTGGAGCAAGCAGATGGGTTTTTACATTTGACTTGTTCCAAAATAAACTTCCTTATATTGTTATAGCTGAATAAAATCAGTCTATTTCCCATGGAAATGAAGAGTCAAGGCATTGGACCATTTATACATATTAGCATTCTCCTAATTTAAATATTATACAATTCTTATTATGTAACATTATATATGATTGTAGTTTCATAATGATTATTAAACAGTTTTATTTTTTAAAAAAACAAAGCCTTGAAAATCACAAAAGATATTTATGCTATGTAAAATAGAATTTCCATCACTTAAAGAGATGCTGATTATTAGATATTCTAATTATAACTGAACTGAATTTACTGGGTAAATACTAGGTGAAAACATATGGTTTGTAAAGGAAAATTTAAAATATATTCTAGTCACAACACTCCATTATAAATGATTCAGAGTTATGATTTTAAGAACTAAGGCATTATATAAATACATAATGCACAAGGCAAGAAGCCAAATTTCTATAAGCAATAATGGTGCAGCTAAAGGGAAATTATTAAATCCAGTTGTAAACTTGATTACCCTTGAGCAATTTCAATTGATTTGGGAAGAAATTACATGAGCACATTCTGAGAAGATTTCAATCTACCTTGTTGGCTCTGTTCATCATCCTGACATAAGCACTGAAATATAAATCCAAGCTGTGAATTTTAGCTTGTATATGTGTATGTAAAGTACAAGACCATGGACATTCTCCTTTCTTCCTCAGTTGTCTTCAAAAAGAATTTGTGAAACACTTTTAGACTACAATACTTCTAATTTACTACAAAGAGATAATTACAGACAATTCTGGTCTTCTGGAAATTCCCACTTTCTTCTCCTATCCCACTCTCTCAAACTTAATGGAGTGATACCCACAATCATATGTAACCAAGAAAATGGAGACTAAATAACATGAACTCAGCTTTATAAATTTTATATACCAAATTCCCTTAACATTATTCCCCATGCTACCCTTTACTTCAAGATATAATGAAGCACTGATCCTTTTATAATCTACCTATATGGACCCTTGCAACTACCCTATATTCCCTCTTGTCTTCTCCAGTACATTTCGTTCACACTTATCTCTGCTTTCTAATTGACAATTTCCCAATTATTGGTTCCTTCCAGTATGTTTAAAACATAACTAAGTCTCCCTTATTCGTATTTTAAAATATCTTCACTAAACTTCACCATCTCTACATGTAATTGTCCACTATCATTCCTTCCTAGTCAAACACTTAGAAAAAGTCTGTCTACACTCTGCCTCATTTCCTTCTCTAGGCTAAGGTCTTGTTGCTTTTGTTGTTATTACTATTTGTCCTTTCTTCTCCAAGTCATCTTCAGGAGGTGATGCCATGACATGCAATTGAACTGGATTTAAGTGAGGAAAAGCCAAGCAAAGTCACTTGCCTCCCTTTCTCTTCCAGAGCCATCTGGGTCCATGACCAGATATAGGTCAAGACGACTGAAAATGGCTCTGGATGAAATGGGACCTTGGCCTTTTTAAGCTAAAGTTTTCAACAGGTCTCAGTTTGACTGAGGCCTTATCCATTCAGTGATTAAGACAGGGTAGTAACTGAGACAAAGAATCTCTTCTTTCATCTATTCCAAAAAACCTTGAATGAATGAATGAATGAATGAATGAATGAAACTGGATGGGGAAGACCCTCATGTTTTCTGGCCAAAGCAGAAATAAATGCTGTTTACATTCAGAGTCAATCAGGATCCAAACAACAACCAAAAGCAGTTTAGCTTAGGATCTGTTGGTGTTCAATTAAAATTGGTCTTAGGTAGGCTCCTTAAGAAAGAATTCTAGCCACTAAACCCCAAGATATCTTTGCCGACTGTTTTAACTTTCCTTGACTATATTATCTAAACTCTGTGCATATAAATCTTAATGGACATTACTATTGATTTCTGCTTGCTTATTTTGAGGAAAATTCTGTGAGAGGAAGATGGAAACAGAGAAACTAAAAAAGAGAGAGAAAATAGGGAGAGAGAGAGAGAGAGAGAGAGAGAGAGAGAGAGAAACCTTGAAAGATAGAAAATAGAGAGAAGACAGACATAATCATAGAGACAGAAACAGAGAGAGAGAGAGACAGAGACAGAACAGGAACAGAGAGACAGAGAGTCAGACTCATACATAATAGTAAGCAGAATGAGACAGACAGGCAAAAAATTAGACCAAGAGAGATACACATGAGAGAGAGAGAGGGAGAAAGTGAAAGAGAAAGAGAGAGAGAGAGAGAGAGAGAGAGAGAAACAGACAGACAGACAGACAGAGACAGACAGAGACAGAAACAGAGAGACAGAAAGATACAGAGAGAGAGGAGGAAAAGGAAAAGAAGGAGGAAGAAGAGGAGAAAGAAGAAGAAGAGGGATGGAACAAGGGAAAGGGGAAAAGAATAGAAAGTATAGGGGAGGAAAGAAGAAGGAAAGAGTAAGAGTTAGTTATTTTGTATAAGTCTTGAAAATTAAATGTGATCTTTACAGAATTCCTTGAGGCCATTTGCAATACTTCTAGAAATTAGGAACTAAAAAATAGTTTCACATTGGGAATCTTTGAAATCATTGAGTAGCCTATAGTCCAGGACTATAGTGGTATTCCTATGTGGTATTATGGAGATTTCTGACTATGCAAACATAAGGTAAGAGTGTTTAACCATGAGGTTCTCCCAGGATTTTAATAAGTTGATTCACATCAACCCCAAGTGTTCGCTCTCTTTTTGAGGAAAATCACACATACCTGTGACTCATTCCAGTTGGTTCCACTTCTTTTTTGAGCTAGATTGCTTGTCCAATATTATAAGTTCAAATCTTTGTTTGGAATACACAATTGTTTGAGTTTTTGTTGTTGTTGCTGTTTTTTAAGGATCCACTCAACAAAAATGAAGTATGCTATCTATTTCAGAGATCCTTGGAGATATTTGTATCTGAATCATTCTCTGGAATTGTTACAAACTGGCAGTTTTGGAGATAAGTTTGGATTGCTTTACTTAGGTATGAGAAATGTTGAAAAGTTGGGTTTCCACACTGTTGCAAGCTTTCAGGTAGTGTGGGATAGTGGGTACCACTGACCAAGAGGTTTTCAGAGAGGTTAAGGGGGATTAGAATTCACAAAACAAGTGATCAATAGAAGCTTTGAGCAAACAAGAAATTGGGGAGTTAGGAAGGCATAGTTATATTCAGCCAATCAGAAAGATTCTTATGGTTTTGAGAAAACCACAAACTTAAGATAATAGCCCATCCAACTCAAACTAGTTGGGATGAATAATAGGACTTGACCAAATCACTACTGTGTCTGCTTAATAGGCTAATTGAATATTAAACACCCCCCAGAAAAGGAATTTTCTGCCATTTTTGAACATGGAATATATAATAAGGAGGAGACATATTATATCCCTTATACATATTAAGGGAAAACATGTAGTGGTCTTATCAGAAAGACTGTAACACAGATAAAATGGACCAATCTGTTCTCTGAAGGCAGCTGTGTCACACAAGAAAGTATAAAGGTTCCCCCACTTCTGTACCCAGTGCTCCCTCTTCCCAAAGAGGAATTGGGTCCGCTTCTGGCCAGAAACATTAAGACAATTCCATAAGATTCTTTTTAAATAATTTTTCCTTGATATCTGATTTTCAGTATCAAGAGTGTTATTTCTAACATTAGTTATTTAGTAGGATGTACGCAGAGGGACACATGAGAGTTTTCTCTTAGGATAGTTTGGCTTCTGAAGGGAAAAGAATGACTTATAGTCAAAACCTGGTCCCTAATCCCTGTTGGCAGGGCCCTATGGGAGTTCATTTAGTAAGTGTTTCCCTTTGAGAGGGAAAGTTTATTGTTTTACCCCCTTGTTTTTTCTTTATGTGTTTATTTTGTTGTTTTATTTAATTTACTATGTTTTTTTTTTTTAATAAATGTTTTTGTGTTGAGGCAGATTATTACAAAAACTAGGTGTTTCTTGTCATAGAAGGAGCCCCATCATATGTTGTTCACCAGAAAAGCCAGGGACATCCCTATGCATGGTATATTGAATCAGCCCTTGCTCTACTTGATTTCACATTACTTATTGCATCTACTAATTGTGAAAAGTCTAAATTAACAAGTCAGTTTGGTCTTCCTCATCTAAATTTCTAACTCATGTTTTTGAGATAATAAGATATTGTTATTTCAAAGTCATCCGTTCATTTTATGAAGGATGTTTTTCTAACTTCCTTTTTTCTTGTTAGTCACTATAACTAACTGTGTCTATTATCATCTATATCATTATTATCCTTCAGAACATGTCATGTAGTACCACACAACTACTCAGGACAGGTTTATGTTCAACATTGTTTTACTTTTCTCTCAATCACACCATGTATAAGGTTTTTGATCCCTTCATTAGTTTTTATCATCACTTTGGCAGAAATGTGCTTAGGCAGATTAATGTTTCTATCATTTTTTCATCTGCTATTTAAAACTGTGGAGACTTAAACAAGGCCACATGGAAAGTAAAAGTCAGAAAACTTATCGTTTATTTTCAGTGCCCCTTAGCTATCTACCATACTCATTAATTACATCAAACCACAATCAAGGCATAAAGGGTAAAGAAAGCACATTTCATATATCCTGGGTTAATTCTAGAGCCTTTTCTGGTCAAACAGAACAAGTGAGGCAACATCATAGATGTGTGTTAATTCATTGCAACTGGTATTAAGAACATGCTTTTGCAGATTGAATAGTGGTTACCTGCTTCAACACCAATTACTCATCATTTTCATATTTAGCTTGTTTGTTTTCAAAGCTATATAAATACATAATAATCCTGTTTAAGTATGAAGGAGGACATATAATTATGTGTATATGCAAGAAATTCATCTTAATTCTCTGAAATGTTTTTTCTCTATATGTAATTATTAATGATTTATGTAACAATGATTTATAGCATACTGGTCTGGTTCCTAAGAACTTTAAAGCAAAACTGAATATTGCATATAAAACAACAAAAATTATTAATCATTTTGGTTATGCAAACCAAAAGATAAAGAAAAATAAACAACAGAATTGTTGAATTGCCATAGTTGTTTTTAATGATCTCAAATACTCATTCACTGTAAAAGACATTGTACAATTACTTCTATGAACTTGTGCTACAATAGAAAAAGGCAAGGCAGAAATGGACAAAAGATTGGTCCCTCCTCAGTCCTCAGTCAGGGGGGCCTCAGGCTTATAGAAAAATGTTACTTAAACTAAATTAAGGGAAGTGTTTTACAAAGTGCTTGCTCAACTATATTCAGACAGAATGCTTGCCTAACAATGTCAGACATCCTGTAAGCCCCCTGTTTTTTCCCTTGTAAGCGGAAAGTTGAGTCACTATAACTGCAAGGCTGAACAAGGATGCTTATAAGCCTGTCTCTACTTCTTTTCAGGATGGTACTCTACTGAGAGTCCATCCTGGCCAGTAATAAATGATTTCTAAATTACAAACACCTTGGCTGCCTTGAATTTTATTGCCTGGACTATTTCAGTGTTCTGTTTCATGTACCAGGAAATAAACCAGTAAAATATATTGTTTTACTTCCCAGTGATAGCATGATCACTTTGAAGCCCCCCAACCACTATTGTTAATTAGATAGGATTTGGATATCTAATGAATAGACTGGCTACTTCAGATCTTTTTTTTTTAGTTGTCCATGACAAGGAAATTTTTTACAACATTATCCCTTGCACTCACTTCTGTTCCGATTTTTCCCCTCCCTCCCTCCACCTCCTCCCCTAGATGGCAAGCAGTCCTATACATGTTAAATAGGTTACAGTATATCCTAGATACAACATATGTGTGCAGAACCGAACAGTTCTCTTGTTCTTAGGGAGAATGGGATTCAGAAAGTAAAAATAACCCAGGAAGAAAAACAGAAATGCAAACAGTTTACATTCATTTCCCAGTGTTCTTTCTTTGGGTATAGCTGCTTCTGTCCATCCTTGATCAATTGAAACTGTACCTCAGATCATATATGGAAGATAGGTGTGTCCATTTTCCAGAATGACAAAAATTAGATTAAGATGATTTAAAGCCTATATAGAAATTCCTGTCTTATCTTAGAGAATAAAACCAGAATTACAATGATAAGGATTATTAAATATTCTTAGACATTTCTCATTCTTGGGCCCTTGATTATAAGCTGTTTCAGAAGCTGTTAAAAAGTTACAATATTTCTTTTGAACAAGATTGAGTTTGGGGAAGGGGTCATTTAACTTGCTTATGGTCCTAACAGTCTGAACCCTCCCACTTAACCTTTAATTGACTAGAAAAACAGTTCCTGATATGCCCTAAGAACATCCTTAGGAATATCCTCTTCCCCACCTTGTTGTTTGTATTATTGCTCCCTCAGGACAGAGAAGATACTTGAGAGACTTAATGAGTCTCATTAAGCAAGTACAATAAAGGAAAGCCAAGTTACTGACCCCAGCTGGTTAAAGCCATTTAAGCCTAGACTTCCTTATCAGAATTCTATAGCCAAGTCCATTTCTGCTTCTGAAAGCTCATTGGTTACTGCTACTTATTATCTTACAATAACTTGAAGCCCACAACATTCTGTAGAAACTTAGCTTTTCAATATTTCTCAGTGTCTGCTTGAGGTTTCTAAGGGACTGAATTTTAACTGTTCTGTGGAAACTTAATCCTAGTTTGTCTATCATGTATATTCATAATTATGAGTTTTGATATTGACAACAATTAAGCACCCTGCATCAATAAATTTTATTTAATTTTTTTTTTGCTGAGGCAATTAAGAATAAGTGACTTTCCCAAGATCACACATCTAGGAAATGTTAAGTGTCTGAGGTCAAATTTGAACTGACTTTAGGGCTGGTGCTCCATTCACTGCATCACCTAGCTGCCCCCATGTAGGTGCATCCTGTGCATCAGGAATCAAGTAGCCTTGAGAATAAAAAGAACACATTTTTATAAAGAAAGAACAACAACAAATTCCCTGTACTTGAGAAATTTATATTCTTCTGTAGGTGGGTGATTGTGAATGGCAGCAGAAAGAGAAACATTTAGTTTTCTAACTTGTATTCAGTATTAGGTCTGTCTCCCTATCCTTTAGTTTGGAAGAAGTGGGTAGATTTTGCTATATTCTCACAAAGGTGAAGTTTTTTTTGCTGAGCTTCTGGGTAATTCAAAAATAGAAAAGAAACAACTAAATAATAGTTATTATTAATGATAACTAACATTTATAAAATGTCCTTTGTGTGTAAGGCACTGTACTAAACATGTTACAAATATTGTATTATTTTATCCTCACAAACCCTAAGAAGTACGTGCTATTTTCATTCATATCTTACAAATGAAGAAACCAAGAGATAGATACTTCCCCCCACCACCCCTGTTATTATTTCCAGTTTTGTAGCCTACAACTATAGAATGTATAATACTCCTAATTCTTTAAGAAAAGAGTAGCTACTTTAGATGTTAATTTTATTCAATAAGGGATATTAACTATTACTCTAGTGTTCAGATTCTTTTAGGTATTAAATATTAATATCTATACATTATGTGTGACTTGCTCAATTTTACACAGTTAATTAAATATATGAGAGCAAATTTGAACTCAGGTCTGCAGGCTCCTGGACTGAGTGCTCTACTTATTGCACTACCCTGCTTTCCTAGATGAGGAAGTAGTAAATTCCAGATATGAGAGAAATAAATGCTGGGTTCAGTAAACATCAAATAGGCTAATTCATTTCAGGTGTGAAGCAAGTGAAGAGAAGTAATATGAAATGATTTTGGAAAGATTGGTTGAAAGATAAAAGTGATCAATAGTTTTTCATGAAAGTTTCTTTGAAAAATTCTCATATTAATATGTATATATGTGTGTGTTCATGTATACATCCATATATACATGTGTGTATATATTATCTATATCTATATACATATATATGTGTATATATATGTGTATATGTATATATATATATATAATTATATAGCTATACACACATATCAGAATTATGGATTTGAGAATTTTTCTCAAAAAAAGTTATTTTTTCCTGCACATTTTCACATTGGTAATACAGTGAACTATTACATATTCACGTTTCTATGCAAGAAATGTCCTTATCATCTGAAGAACTCTATGTCAGCCTTTTATAACTCTTCTTTGAAGAGGCTGAATGAAAGAATTGTTTCATATAGAAATCATACCTTGTTGATCCCAAGCCAATTTCAATAATACTTTATACAAAGAAGAGAACTGTGATTTACTGTCTCTTTTAGCTTGACAACATCCCTTTCAGTACCTGAGTAGCAAAGATTTAAATCCTTCACATAGGAAATAACCTTTAAATACAAAATCAATGCAACTCTGGCAATTGCCCAGACGTAAGTCTTGGATTTGCATTCTCTTCGGTCCCAATATGAAGCACACACTGAATGAGACAGATTATTTTCTTTCTTTCTTTTTTTTTATAGCATTTTAGTTACAAAACATACGCATGGGTAATTTTTCAACACTGACCCTAGCAAAACGTTCTGTTCCAAATTTTCCTCTCCTTCTCCTCACCTCTTCCCCTAGATAGCAGGTATTCCAATACATGTTAAAATATATGTTAAATCCAATGTGTATACATTTCTAAACAGTTATCTTGCTGTACAAGAAAAATCAGACCTAAAAAGAGGAAAAAAAAACCTGAGAAGGAAAACAAAAATGCACGCCAACAACACCAGAAAGAGTGAAAATGCTATGTTGTAGTCCACACTCAGTTCGCACAGTCCTCTCCTTGGGTGTAGATGGCTCTTCATTACTGAATAAATGAAACTTGTCTGAATCAATTCATTGCTGAAGAGAGCCATGTCCATCAGAATTGATCATCATATAGTCTTGTTGTTGCCATGTACAATGATCTCCTGGTTCTGCTCATTTCACTTAGCTGAATCAGTTATGTAAATCTCTCCAGGGCTCTCTGAAAACATCCTGTTGGTCATTTCTTACAGGGCAATAATATTCCATACCATTCATATATCATAATTTATTCAGCCATTACAATTGATGGGCATCCATTCAGGTTCCAGTTTCTAGCCACTATGAAAAGGGCTGCCACAAACAGTTTTGCACATATGGGTCCCTTTCCCTCCTTTAAGATCTCTTAGGAACATAAGCCCAGTAGTAACACTGCTGGGTCAAAGGGTATGTACAGTTTGATAATTTTTTGAACTTAGTTCCAAATTGCTCTCTAAATGGTTGGATTTGTTCATAATTCCACTGAATGCATCAATGTTCCAGTTTTCCCACATCCCCTCCAACATTACTCATCTTAGTCAGTCTGACAGGTATGTATCTCAGAATTGTTTTAATTTGCATTTCTCTAATCAATAGTGATTTGGAGCACTTTTTATACCTTTTCATATGACTAGAAATAGTTTCAATTTCTTCATCTGAATATAGTCTGTTCATATTTTTTGACTATTTATCAATTGAAGAATGGGCTTGATTTCTTATAACTTAGAGT
Organism: Sarcophilus harrisii; assembly: GCF_902635505.1. Lineage (NCBI taxonomy): Eukaryota > Metazoa > Chordata > Mammalia > Dasyuromorphia > Dasyuridae > Sarcophilus > Sarcophilus harrisii. The sequence goes on from NC_045428.1 coordinate 186,922,738, forward strand.
CAATTCTCTATGTATTTTAGAAATGAGGCCTTTATCAGAATCTTTGAATGTAAAAATGTTTTCCAAGTTTATTGCTTTTTTTCTAATCTTGTCTGCATTAGTTTTGTTTGTACAAAAGCTTTTTAACTTGATATAGTCAAAATTTTCTATTTTGTGATCAATAATGATCTCTAGTTCTTTTTTGGTCACAAATTCCTTCCTCCTCCACAGATCTGAGAGGTAAACTATCCTAATTTATTTATTTATTTATCTTCTAATTTATTTATAATATTATTCTTTTTCCCTAGATCATAAACCTATTTTGACCTGATCTTGGTATATGGTGTTAAGTGGGGGTGAATGCCTAGTTTCTGCCATAATAGTTTTCAATTTTCCCAGCAGTTTTTGTCAAATAGTGAATTCATATCCCAAAAGCTGTGGTCTGTGGGTTTCTTAAACACTATATTACTATAATTATTGACTATTTTGTCCTGTAAACCTAATCTTATTCCACTGATCAACTAGTCTATTTCTTAGCCAGTACCAAATGCTTTTGATGAGCCCTGCTTTATAATATTGTTTTAAATCTGGTACAGCTAGGGCATCTTCATTGGATTTTTTTTTTTCATTAGTTCCCTTGAAATTCTTGACTTTTTTTTCTTCCAGATGAATTTTGTTGTCATTTTTTTCTAGGTCAGTAAAATAGTTTCTTGGGAGTTTGATTGGTATAGCACTAAATAAATAGATTAGTTTAGGTAGTACTGTCATTTTTATTATATTTGCTAAACCTATCCAAAAGCATTTGATATTTTCCCAATTGTTCAGACTTTATTTGTGTGGCAAGTGTTTTGTAGTTTTGCTCATATAATTCCTGACTTTTCCTTGGCAGATGGTTACCAAATATTTTATACTATTGATAGTTATTTTAAATGGAATTTCTCTCTGTATCTCTTGCTGTTGGATTTTGTTAATGATGTATAAAAATGGTGATGATTTACGTGGATTTATTTTGTATTTTGCAACTTTACTAAAGTTTTGAATTATTTCTAATAGCTTTTTAGTAGAATCTCTGGGGTTCTCTAAGTATACCATCATATCATCAGCAAAGAGTGATAATTGATAATTTGCTTTCCTCATTACCTATTCTAATTCCTTTAATCTCTTTCTTAACTCATTGCCAAAGTTAGCATTTCTAATACAATATTGAATAGTAATGGTGATAATGGGCAACCTTGTTTCACTCCTGATCTTATTCAAAATGGTTCCAGTTTATCCCCATTACATATGATGTTTACTGATGGCTTTAAATAGATGCTCCTAACTATTTTAAGGAAAAGTCCATGTATTCCTATATTCTCTAGTGTTTTTGATAGGAATGGATGTTGGATTTTATCAAATGCTTTTTCTGCAAATATTGAGATGATCATATGGTTTTTGTTAATTTGGTTATTGATATAGTCAATTATGCTTATAATTTTCCTAATATTGGACCAGCCCTGCATTCCTTGTATAACTTCTACTTGGTCATGCTGTATTATCCTGGTGATGATTTTCTGTAATCTCTTTGCTAATATGTTATTTAAGATTTTTGCATCAATATTCATTCTATAGTTTTCTTTCTCTGTTTTTATCCTACCTGGTTTAGGTATCAGTACCATGTCTGTGTCATAAAAGGAATTTGGTAGGAGTCCTTCATTCGCTATTTTTTCAAATAGCTTATTTAGTATTGGAGTTAATTGTTCTTTAAATGTTTGGTGGAATTCACATGTAAACCTATCTGGTCTTAGGGATTTTTTCTTAGGGAGTTGATTAATAGCTTATTCTATTTCTTTTTCTGAAATGGGATTATTTAAGCAATTTACTTCCTCCTCTGTTAATCTGCACAATCCATATTTTTGTAGATATTCCTCCATTTCACTTAGGTTATCAAATTTATTGGTATAAAGTTTGGCAAAGTAACTCCTGACTATTGCTGTAATTTCTTCTTCATTGATGGAAAGCTCTCCCTTTTCATTTTTAAGACTAACAATTTGATTTTCCTCTTTTCCTTTTCTAATCAAATTAACTAAAGGTTTATCTATTTTGTCAATTTTTTCATAAAACCAACTCTTAGTTTTATTTATTAATTCAATAGTTTTTTACTTTTAATTGTATTAATCTCTTTTTTATTTTTAGAATTTCAAGTTTAGTGTTTGATTGGGTTTTTTTAATTTTTTCTTTTTCTAGCTTTTTTTTAGTTGGAAACCCAATTCACTGATCTTTTCTTTCTCTGTTTTATGTAAGTAAACATCCAGAGATATAAAATTTCCCCTTATTACCACTTTGGCTGCATCCCACAAATTTTGGCATGATGTCTTATTATTGTCATTCTCTTGGATGAAATTATTGATTGTGTCTATGATTTGCTGTTTTACCCATTCATTCTTTAGGATGAGATTGTTTAGTTTTCAAATACTTCTTGGTTTATTTTCCACTGGCTTTTTATTGAATGTAGTTTTTATTGCATCGTGATCTGAAAAAGAATAATTTAGTATTTCTGCCTTTCTGCATTTGATTTTGATATCTTTATGTCCTAACATATGGTCAACTTTAGTATAGATTCCGTGAATTGCAGAGAAGAAAGTGTATTCCTTTCTGTCTCTATTCATTTTTCTCCAAAGATTTATCATAGCTAATTTTTCTAGTATTCTATTTACCTCTTTAACTTCTTTCTTATTTATTTTCTGATTTGATTTATCTAGTTCTAAGTGAGCAAGGTTAAAATCTCCTACTGTTATAGTTTTGCTGTCTATTTCTTCTTGCAACTCTCTTAACTTCTTCTTTAGGAATTTCCATGCTATACCACTTGGGGTGTGTGTGTGTGTGTGTGTGTGTGTGTGTGTGTTTGTGTGTATATATATGTGTATATATATATATATATATATATATATATATATATATATATAGTATTGATATTGCTTCATGATCTCTGTTACCCTTTAGCAAGATATAGTTTCCTTCCTTATCTCTTTTCATTATGTCAATTTTTGCTTTTACTTTATCTGAGATCAGGATGGCTACCCCTGCTTTTTTTTCTTTTTTTACTTCATCTGAAGCATCATAGATTCTGCTCCAGCCTTTTACCTTTTCTCTGTCTGTATTACTCTTGCTTTAAATGTATTTCTTGTAAACAACATATTGTGGGATTGATTCTGGCTTTTAATCCAGTCTGCTATCTGCTTCCACTTTATGGGAGAGTTCACCCAATTTATATTTATGGTGAAAACTCCTCATTCTCTATTTCCTGTCATCTTATTATCCCCAGATTATGCTTCTCCCTTTCTTTTTTCCCTTTCCCTCCTCCCCAGTATTTAACTTAAGAGCACCACTTGTCTCAAGCAGCCCTCCCCATTTAGAATCTTTCCTCCTTTAGAATCCCTCACCTTTTCTTATACCTTTCCTCTACTATTTCTGTTTTCCCTTCTATTTCGCCTCCCCTTCTCTTTTTGCCTTTCCCCTCCCTCTTTTCAGTAAGGTGAGAGAAGTGTCTCTGTAAAACAAATATGTCTAATATTTTCTCTTTCAGCCAAATCTTATGAGAGTAAGATTCACAAAATGTTCACACACACCCTTTTTTCCCCTAGATATAACAGGTTTCTCTTCATGAGATGTAGTTTCCCTCTTTTTACCTCCACTTTTCCCTTTTTCTGGTACAATCCCCTTTCCACCTCTAGTTCCTTTTTTATATTATAACAGTAAAATCAAATTATACTTGCACTTTCTATGTATACCTACACAGAAATACAGTTCTCTACAACATGCTATCATTGCATTTGCTATTGCCAGTCTCTGCTAATTCCCAAAGCATCAGAGAAATCTCTGGTAAATATTAATATCAAGCTTACCTCTTCCTGAGGCCTTCAGAAATCCTCTGGCTGCTATCTCATATGGATGCAGTTTAAGCACAACAGAGCACCCGAGAGTTTTGGCAGGCAAGCTTAAGAACTTTATTCATGTGGTTTACATCTCATTCTAAGACCTCCTGCATTCTCTTGGCTCTCTCTCCTTGGCAGAGCTCCAGGTTAAAAAAGTCAGGCTCCTCCTCCACTGAGCTTATATCGAGTCCATGAGGTGACAGGCACAGCCAATCAGAGATGGAGACATTTCCCATTCCTGATGCAATTTCAGAGTATTCAGGGTTCCCTCCATCCCATCCATGATAGTACTCCCTATGTACTCATAGGCAATCACGTCCAGGGATCTCCAGGTTATATGCCTGTGTTACATCCTAACTATGCTTGCCTGGCCTTTCTAATGGACCTTTACAACTCTCTTTTTACCTTCTTATGCTTCTCTTGAGTCCTATATTCGGAGGTCAAATTTTTTGTTTAGCTTTGGTGTTTTCATCAGAAATACATTGAATTCACCTATATCATTTAATACCCACCTTCTTCCCTGGAAGAAAATGCTCAGTTTAGCTGGGTAGTTTAGTCTTGGATGCATTCCAAGTTCCTTTGCCTTTTGGAATATCATATTCCAGACCCTTCCATCCTTTAATATGGAAGCTGCTAGATCCTGGGCGATCCTTATTGTGGTTCCTCAGTATTTGAATTTTTTTTTCCCCTGGGTACTTGTAATATTTTTTTCCTTGGTGTGGTAGTTCTGAAATTTAGCCATGATATTCCTCATTAGCCATGAGAGTTTTAATTTTGGCTTCTCTTTCAGGAAGTGTTCGGTGAGTTCTTTCAGTGGTTATTTTACCTTTTGATTCTATGATATCAGGGCAGTTCTCTTTGATGATTTCCTGTAAAATAGTGTCTAATATCTCTCTTTTTTTTTTCATCATGGTTTTCAGGGAGTCCAGTAATCCTTAGACTGTCTCTACTAGATCTATTTTCCAGGTCAGTTTTTTTCCCAAGTAAGTATTTTGCATTTTTTTCTATTTTTTCATTTTTTAAGTTTTGCATACCTAATTCTTGATGTCTCAATGAGTCATTCTTTTCCATTTGTTCAATTCTGATTTTTAGTGAATTACTTTCTTGATTTAATTTTTTTAAAACTTCTTTTTGTATTTGTCCAATTGAGTTTTTAAATGAGCTATTTTGTTTTATGGAATTTTTTTCTATTTCACAAATTCTGTTTTTTAAGGAGTAATTTTCTTTTTCCACTTCACAAATTCTGTTTTCCTGGGAGTTCTTTACCTTTTCCAATTCAGAAATTCTGTTTTACTGGGTGTTCTTTAATTTTTCCATTTCACAAACTCTGTTTTTCTGGGAGCTGTTTTCTTTTTCCCCCTTTATGAAATCTATCTTTTAATGAGTTATATGCCTTTTCCAAACCGTCTTGCAGAGTTTTCCATTCCTTTCCCCATTTTTCTTCTAGCTCTCTTTTAAGATCCTTTTAAATTTTTTCTAGGACAGCTTTATGTGATAGGGACCAGTTTATATCACTCTTTGGGACTTCTTCTGGAGACAATCTGCTTTTTTGTGTCCTCTGGGTTTGTAATCTGCTTTTCTTTATCATCACAGTAGCTATCTATAGTTAGAGTTCATTTTGCCTTTTTACTCAATGTTTTTAAAAAATTTGATATCTATTTTTAGGGCAAGGGAAATCTTCCAAGCCTCCTCTATAGGCACCAGTGGGGGGGCAGCAGGGCAACAACAGCTGTGCTGGGATTGTGATGAATCACTTATGGTGCTGGGTAGGTGTGAGATTCCAGTGCTTTGGGGTTCACTCTTTACTTTTTGTGTTTGTGTTGGATGTTTTATAACTTCTCTGCTGATCTACTGGTTTGTAACCAGGTCAGAGTAGCCAACACTGTGGTAGATTTTTCTCTGTAGATTCTCCACCACAGGGAATCTGCATTGCCCCATGGAGACTGCTCCCAGCCCTGGGTCTGTTCAGCGTTCACTGGCCTCTGTGCTCTGCCTGCCTGGCTACTCCTGGCTACCTTCTGTGCCTGACCAAAACAGACCTTTTTTGATGATCTGTGAAATTATCTTCTGTTGGTAATTTGCTGTACTCCCAATAATCATGAATTCTTCTGGTCTAGAACTAATTCAGAGGCTGCTTTTGGAAATTAATGTTCCAGGGAGTAGTTCAGAAAGAAGTGTATATCCTCTCCACCATCTTGGCTTCGTCCCCCCCAGACAGATATTTTCAAAGTTTATGTTACTGAGTGTCATAAGAAAAAACAAAAATTGAAGACTATCTTACTGTGGGTTAGCATAGGAGATGATTTTTGTAGTGCTTTTTGATGCTCATAAAGGTTTTATTTTACTGCATTTGATAAGAATTTTGCAGTCTAAAAAAATCTGCCATTAGAGATAAAGCACCACATTTCCTGAGATTTCTCAAGAATCACAGGGCTGGAAAGAACTCTTTAAAATGAAATAAAACAAAAAATCCCCCAAAATTATTGTTTTAATCTTTTAGCTTTAAACAGGATTATGCTAAATTATTTCCTACAATGGGCAGATAGAGGGCACAATAGATGGAGTGCTATCTTGGAGTCAGGAAGACTTAACTTCCTGAATTCACTCTGGCCTCAAATGTTTACTAGCTGTGTGATCTTTGCAAGTCACTTAACCCTGTTTGCCTCCGTTTCCTCATCTGTAAAATGAACTGGAAAGGAAAAGGCAAATCACTCCAGTATCTTTGCCAAAACTCCAAATAGAGCAATGAAGAATCTAACAGAACTGAAATGACCAAACAATAAATCCCATACAGAACAATGTAAACATAGAAACAAACTTTCAATCAATCAAACAACAAGCATTTCATTAGCTTCTACTCTGTTTCTGGCACTATTCTAAGACTGGTGATATAATTTAAAATGATTAAACAAACCCTACGCACAGAATCAACTTTACAGTTAAAATTTTCCAGTACACAATAAAGGAAATTAAAATTGACCCTCAGGGTTATGGAGTGTTTTCAGGGCTATCTTTCATTTATCCTGTCATTTAGTTATTTAACAGATAAAAGTTTTGGAGAATGAAAAAGAGAAGAAATTTGGTTGAATGTCTTATTGTCTTTTTGAAAAGCAACATCTTTTTGAGGTCTTTTTGTAGAGCATGAGTGGTTGAAAAAAATGGAGAATGACACTGATAGATGATAGTGTTTTATTTTCTTATTTCTAGTTCTTTGCCTATACAATTATGAAATGCATAATATCTCCAGTTCTTTTAGGACAAACAACCTACTTTAGATATTAATGTGTAATATTAATTGGAACTTAACTTTTGGATCTTCAGATATTGAAGGACTTATATCTATCATCTATCTATCTATCTATTTATCTATCTCTCTTATCTATCTCTGTCATTATCAATTTCTATCATTTGTCATCAATTTCTGTCTTCCATATTTATCCCATGTAGTTTCTCTCTCTCTGTCTCTGTGTCTATCTCTTTTCCCATGAGATTTTTATGTTGTTTGTTTCAATTGAAATTTTTTGTCATTTCACTAATTTTTATATTCATTTTCATATTCATTTTATATTCTCTCCTTCTTTTCAGATGATGTCGTTCTATTTTGCTTTATCAGTTCCCATTTAATCCATTCATGTATTACAAAATTCCCAAAATGTGAAATACTTTTGTATGTCTTGGAATAACACAATAATATGATATATATGAATTTTCAGTTTTAAAATTGCTACATTCTTTTTTATACCAAAATTTTGTCTCATTCCCAAGAGTAGTATGCCAGTAGAATATACTTTGGAATCATTTGCTGATTTGGGGTATTTCTTTATATATGGATAACCTAAATGAAATTCTTCTTGGTAAGAACCATGAATTCAAAATCCAGCCAATTTCCTTACCTCTAAAATAATTCAACTAATTTTCATTTGCATAGTTAAATAAATTTTAATTCCAGCACTTGTACTATATAAGATCAAGTAAGTTTTTCCTTTTCTCTCAGTATACATAATAGTTAGATATGAAGAGGCTGGTATGAAGGACAACTATTCTAAATAATGTATAATTCCATATATGAACAAAAACTCATTATAACATGGATATTTAAATATTAATTAATATTCATTCATACATTTAAAGTATCAGTGAAGATATGTTATGAAATTTTGAATATTCAATCAAGATTTATAAACTAATTGAGTTGGGAAAAAGTATTTCAAAATTAAATATTCTAATCTTGCTTAGTTTTGAATTAGATGATAATACTATATAGCAGTAACATCAATTGAATATTTTGACAAGAATAGGGAACAAGAAATCATAGGAGACTATAAAACTTCCTAATTTGTGACAAACTAGTTAAAGATCAGATGACTGATCAATTTCTTCTCTATAACAGGGCTTTCTATTACTAGAAAACTCAGAGACAAGGTATTGAAGTATTAAATATAAGAAGTATTGAACAGGAATTTAATTTAATGTTTCCCTCATTTGATTTGAATCATTTGTAAATTGCACGTATCTTTTACCCCAAAATATGCACAGAGTATTAGAGATAGAGCCTTTCTTTAATATAGCAAGCAGCTACTCCTAAAATTTGAAGACTGATCTAGAAGGTTAGTAAATAGGTATAAAGGCTTTACACTCAGGCTCAGAAACTCACAGGATCATAGTTGACTTGAGAGGAAAATCAGAGGTTGTTTAATCCAATTTCTAGGAAGATTAAATAAACTATCTAAGGTCATGTTGATAGTATTAGGTGTAGATTTAATTCAAGGCTTCTGACTCTAGAACCACTTCTCTTTCTACTGGGTAGGATTCAAAATCATCCATCAGTCAATCAACACACATTCATTGTGTCTACTATGTAGTAGGTAATGCACTAGTATAAAGACTAAAAACTAGCCCAAAGATTCATAGAAACATAGATATATATATGGAAGGAATCTGTGAGATCAAGTTAGTGAGGTTGTTAAGGTTACATGTTGATGAGAGAAAGACAAAAATGATATAATCTTTGTATTGGAGAACTGTAACCAGAGATACTGTGGACACACTATACAAAGTGTATAGCAGATAGAGTTATCATGAAAGACTTCATATACAAAGTGGCATTTCAGCTGAGTCTTGAAGAATTTTATGGATTCTAAAGGATAGAGATGTAGAAATAGTACATTTTGGTATGGGGGACAACTTGGGCAAAGTCATAGTGACTAACAATGGAATTCCATGTGTGAGGAATAGTTTGAGTGGGTGTGGAAGATAAGATCCAGGAAGTGGGTTTTTAGTAAAGTTATTATGCTGGCAGAGATGTGAGGAAGAAGAAATAGGACTAACATCTCTACTACAAACATTCAAATCTTGTGTTGCTCATTGTAAAAAATGTTAGTATTTGGATCTTAATTGAGTGTTAAACCATGAAAAAATGATGCCGAGACAAATAATAAAGTTAGAAAATATTGTAAATATAGATGTTCTTCATCAAAATACAGAGCTATATGAGATTCTCTGCCATTCTCCATAGAGGACAATGTTAAGCCATATTTCAAACCCAATCAATCTCAAGAAGTTGCAGTCTTCCCACTACTCAAAATATCCATCAGAATTATATCTGTATTACAGATAAAATCTTTTATAACTAGTGCCATAAGATATCTATATTGTATTTTCTGTAATATAATTAAAATAATGAAGTATTGGTAGAAATTATATTTTTCAAATGAAATAGAGCTGATATGAATTACTCACCTGAATTACTCAAATGGATCTATGATCTTAGAATTCTAGAATCATAGCTGGAAGGAATCTTAGAACAAGAATAGGAAATTACTAACTTTCTAATTTTATATATAAAAAAACTAAGGCTCCAGTTGACTGAGTCTTATCCAGGATCATACAAGTAGCAAATGCCTAGGCCAAGATAAATTTGAATCTTTCCTCGGATGAAGCAGATTTTAGCCCATTCACATCTGTCTATCTTATACAGTTCCTATCTTTGCTTTCCTATAAGTCTATCACAGGGTATTCAGTGAACATATTAATTAATAAGCCAAAAAATGATTTGAATTAACAGGAGGATAGTACTCATACATATCCACAGAGTTACATCCAACCCAACAACACCATTGCTAACCTTTTTCTCCTATTAGCTTGTGTGTGTCTCAGATGTGACCAAAAATTCTTGAATTTGATGAATTGTTTTCCCCTAACCCTCATCATCTTGATGAGATTCATGATGTGGGCCTTTTTCATGAAGAAGCACTTCCCAAGGAGCTCGCTATATGCTTTCTGCTTTCATAAGTGGTTTCTCAAAAAGATATCAGTTCATACTTTGCATTCTCCTGCTCATAGTCCCAATGACATTCTCTGATATGTGGCAGGAAAAACCCGGAGCCTTCCTATGACTTCATCTTCTTTATTCACCTTTTTTTCTCAGCCTTTGAAAAGTCTGTTCAGGAGACTATCCAAAGTGTAATCCTGCATATCTCCCCTCTTATGTAATTTCTATAATTCCCTTTAACCCTTGTCTTTCTGGATCTTAGAAATGTGAAGGACATTTTTTCTCACTGCCAACATATTTTTTAGTACTGCAGAAAATATGTGTGCTATATAATATCTGCAGATATTCACTATAGAATCATAATAATCATCAGCATTTAATATATCAATTACGTCTAAATTATATGCATGGCATATCACATGTTTCTATATATTAAATAACCATAAACTAAAATGATGCAAACAGCAGTATTAATAACCATATGGAGTAACAATATGAGAAAAGTCTATTAGATTGAAGAAATAAATTATAAAACATTACATAGTTAGCAGACATTTTATATATAAATGACACTAGTCTATGGGCAAGTAAAAAGAAACACAAAATAATAAAAACATGACTCAAAAGTATATTTGACATCTGTACATTTGCAATCATATGCAAAACATACCATAGAAATAAACATTATAATGTTAATCTAAGTTATATGTATAACCACTTCTGCTTCTTCAGCAACATTATAAGTTAGTCTAATTATAAATAAAATGGCTTTATTTATTTATTTTTGGAGGGTGACCTCCAAAAATAATATAATAGATATTATTAATAATTAATAATAATTAATAAAATAATCAATATTTCTATATCTGACCCTGACTTGGTTGGTATCTTAATCATCCATATAGATCTGCATTTTCCTAAAACAGCTTAGTGATACTCTATTTGGGACAATAGACATACTGTTTATCTGGCATGTCATTTTCTAGAATCAGAAGGTTTTTCTACAACTGACAATTTTTTCCCCTCAGATTTCTTTCTTTCTTTTCTTTTCTTTTCTTTTCTCTTTCTCTTTCTCTTTTTTTCTTTTCTGAGGTAATTAGGGTTAAGTGACTTGCCCAGGGTCACACAGCTAGGAAGTGTTAAATGTCTGAGAGCAGATTTGAACTCAAATCCTTCTGATTTCTACGGGGCCTCCCTTATAATTCATTTTAAAAAATTGTCCATCTCTTCTTTATTCCTGCTTATTATACAGTTCGACTATGTCTCCTAAGAGCAATAATTAATTGCTATGATTTTTTAAAAAATATTACCACCTTCCTTTCTCTATACACACACTCTCTGGAGGTATTATGTAAACAGGCAAATTGTCCAGTCTTTTCTATTATTTTGTGTTAATTTATTTTTCATTGTTTTTCTCATTTGTGCATTCTGGAAATCAAAGGTTCCTAATAAAAACCTGTTTCTTTACTGGTACTCTTGATAATGGAATTCAGCATAGGGGTCTCATTCAATAAGAGTTAGCATTTACAATAACACTTTAATATTTTCAAAGTGCTTTATAAATATTATTTCATTTAATTCTGGGAAGTAGGTGCTATAATAATCCCCATTTCACAAATGAGAAAACTAAGGCAGATAGAAATTGAGTGACTTGTTTAGGGTCATATAGAGAGTACAGGTCTAAAGCAAGACTTGAATGTAGTTCTTTCTGACTCCAGGTCCAATGCTCTCTGTCTATTATGCCACCTAACTGTCTCAAAACTCTTCTTATTTGAAGTCATTGAAAATGAGAATTTTTTTCAATCAACCTCTAATTCTAGATAGGAACTATATCTTCTTCATCTTCTAACACTCAAAAGCATAAATCAATGAGTAGACGTAATTTCTGCCCAAATATTAGCAACTATGATGTAAATCCTGTATCATTATTCTTGGCAGAATTATAGGAGGCTGCTAAAAATGCCACATATTGATTCCACTAGTATTTCTGGTCTCTATATTTCTAATATTTCCATCAATATATTATTGAAAGGCTGTGGGTTTCTTTTGGAATGATCAAAAATAGTCCTAGATTTCTTTATACTTGTCAAAATCTACATTTCCTTGAATAGCTAGTTCTCAAATTCTATACCTTGGTTAGAATGGAGCCATACAAGCAATCCATTTCCTGGGACTTTCTCTCCCACAACACTTTCACAGCAATCAAGGAAGCTTTCTGATTCCTAGGTACATGTCTCTGCAAATGTGAACATATCAGTCACCACTAAGAGAGAGTTTCTCCTCTATTTCCTTCCAGAAATAAAAGGTCAATGCAGACAAGTTCCAAGAGTTTGCTAGGACTTTTCCTTAAACATTATTAGGAATAAGTCTTTGATTTGTATAGCATTAAACAAATATATTAGTTTAGGTAGCATTGCCATCTTTATTTTATTCATTTGGCCTATCCAAGAGCACTTAATATTTTTCCAATTGTTTAGATCTGACTTTATTTGTGTGGAAAGTTTTTTGTAGTTTTGCTCATATTGTTCCTGACTTTCCTTTGGCAGATAGATTCCCAAATATTTTATACCATCAACAGTTATTTTAAATAGAATTTCTCTTTGTATCTCTTGCTGTTGGACTTTGTTGGTGATGTATAAAAATGCTGAGGATTTATGTGGATTTATTTTATATCCTGCAACTTTGCTAAAGTTGTGGATTATTTCTAACAGCTTTTTAGTAGAATCTCTGGGGTTCTCTAAGTATACTATCATATCATCTGCAAAGAGTGATAATTTGGTTTCCTCATCATCTACTCTAATTCCTTTAATCTCTTTCTCAACTCTTATTGCCGAAGCTAGCATTTCTAATATAATATTGAATAGTAATGGTGATAGTGGGGAACTTCAGGAGTAAGTCTCTCACTTGTTAATACCATGTTATCATTTTGGGTCATCAAAATCTGTTTCTTGCCCTTTTGATCCATATGGATAAAATAACAATTGTAATAACAGCATACTAGTGATAATAGTTAATATTTATATGTTGCGTTAAGGTTCCTGAGTACTTTATCCATGTTATCTCATTTAATCCTCACAATAATTTTATGAGATAGATACTACTATTAACCACATTTACAGATGAGGAAACTGATTACAAGTACATTTAAAGTGATTTGTTCAGGATCCTGTAACTAGTGTCTGAGGCAGGACTTATGTCAAGTTTTATTAATATTAAGACTAATTCTCTGTTTACTATGACTTCTAGCCGCATCACATAATTCTTTCATGAACTAAGCAGCACCAATTACTTTCTGATACCATGTGAGGCATCAGGTCTAGTTCACTTTGGTCCAATCTGCTGGACTTCTGCAAAATACTATCTAGGGAATAGAACTAAGAGCATGAAAAACAGAAGAATCTGACCCAATTCTTTAATCTTTTCTTGCTTCCTAGCAGGAGATAGAAAATGGGTGAGTTGCTACTGCAATAAATAGGACAATGTAAATTGAAGTCCAAGAAAGAGAAAGCTTGTGACAAAGAAGGGGACATAGTAGATATTTTAAAATGTTTATTGGCTGACTTAGTGACAAGGAATGTCCTTCTCCCAGCTCTCCCACAAAAATAAAGGAGCCATTTCTTTTTATTCTTAAGAGACACAGAAAGAAAGGTTCCTTTGACAGACTACATATCTGACAACTAGTTAACTTTATGTTTAAAGAGTCCCCCAAGTGATTGGTGACAAATCAAACAGACCTTATATCATCCTAAAAAGGCTTTTCTAGCACAAATATATCTCCATTAAAGGTGCTCCCTTATGACAAAGATCCATGCACTCTAATGCCATCAAGTTGATTGAAGAACTTTCATCAAGTTGATCAAATGCTCTCTTGATCATGCCTTTAGTATCTGTTTGTTGTAATAAATGGTTTGTTGATTAAATATGCTATATAGGCATTTGGGATGGTCAGTTATTCAACTGTAGTTCCATTCATACCTCTCCTTTCAAACAGTCCTGTAACTAGAATTCTTTGTTATAAGGAAGTATGACAAGAATAAAGATCAGAGAAAACATTGCTTATACTATTGTTACATATTATTAATTTAATAATTCAATTCAATAAACATTTATTAAGTGCCTACTATATACCAAGGCACCAGGAATCCAACAATCAAAAAGAGATTATTTTTATAGATTCCATGGTAGCATATTACTATAATTTTTTCAGAGTTCTTTGCAATGGTACTACTTAAATAGGATTTATCTGTATTAATTTATTATATGAAATAAATTTGGAATAAAATAGTATTTTGTAAAAAAAGAAAGCTTCAAGTTAAGACAAGTATGATTATATGCTAAGAAGTTGAAATTTTTTCAAGATGCTATCTTAGCACTGGCCCAGACACTTAAATTTTGATGAATTGTCTTGCATCTTTAATCATGATATACTTGGAGTAATTTACTTTCAAATAAAATGACATTGGAACAGGATAAATAAAAGAATGCTTAAGAAAATCTCTTCCTTTATTATGTTATAAAATTCAGTACTGACAACTATATAAAATGTTGGGAATAAGTAAAGCCAGATATTTTGAATATAATAATTTACAGTAAAAAGTTTAATAATGCACTACTTCTTTTTACTATTACAAGTGTATTCCACTTGCCCTCTTTAAAATTACATAATTTCCTAATATTATATATTTATACCTCCATTCATATAGTTATTTACCAATCTTACTAGCTTATTTTAAAATATGATTTTCTGATTTTTAAAAATAAAAATGCTTAAAAATAGTCATCATTTCAGTTTCTGTTTTACCTAGAAATGTTTTTCCATCCAGTGTTATGCATCAGTCTTTGTGATAGTTGATTGCCTCATAACTCCAACTATTCCAATATTTGAAGCAGATCAATAGAAGACACATTGCATCTTGAAAAAGATTAAGAGAACGAGGTATACAAAAATTGTTTAAACCATGAAATATGTGTCAGAATAATAGACCACTTTGAAGTTTCACTTAAGACTTGATTAATTTAATTCTTATATTTCTAATTACTAATATTAGATAAAGAGCAAGCCCAGAAAACAAATACATTATGAGGCTCTAATTGTGCTTTGAGAAATGTTGGTATGTTAAAAAATAGAAAATAGTAACCAAAGGCTTATTTTCTCTAATTATTTATGTCTCTTAAGCTGAACAATCTCTGGATTTTCTTTCTTTCTTTTTCTCTTCTTTAATTTTTCATTTTAAGGAGTAGTAGGATCAGAAGGCCTTTTTCTTTTAAAATTTTGGAGAATCTAATACATTGTCCAGATCCCATGTAGAGAGAGTAAGGGTAAAATTTGTGAAAAAGTATCATTGATAGAGTAAGATCATGGGAAGAAGAACTATTGGATGGACTAATTAGCTTTGACAAGAAAGGGGCAATTGAATATCTGTGAGTAGAAGAAAGGATACAATGGATGAGGACACTTGACAATGTTAATTAAGAGGAAGAGTGGTTAGAGAGCTCATTTCAGATAGATTCTGCATAATATTTCATGGGACCACTGATGGAAAAAGTAAAGAATTAAGACTCATATATGCAATTAAATAAGAGGAAGCTGATAAAGCTATTCTTCCTCCTTTATAAATACACTCAGCAGGATACATGTTTTCTCCTTTAGTGACTTTATGGCTTCAATTGTCATTTTAATTTGATTTCATCTATAAAAAATAGGAGAAGGTGAAGAGGAAAGAAGGGAAAGAAAAGGAGGAGAAGGAGAAAGAGAAGAGACATTGCTACTTGACCCTTAGGAGGCCTTGACAGAATGAATATTTTTTTAGTTGTAACCTTTCTAAACTTTACTTACTTATTTACTTGACAGAATAAGACCTCTCTGTATGGCTCCAACTCAACTATACTATACACAATAAAATAATTGTGCATAAATATTTGAAGAGCAGCATTATGGAAAAGATTTTGCATAGAATCATATGGCAGAATCAAGAAGGCAGGTTTTGCAACAAGAGAAAAAATTCCAACTATTAGAATTTCCTATGAACACAAGATTTTTTTTTTCTATGAACCCAACAAACAAAATTTTTCATATTCAAAGAAAAACAAAATGGGTATCATACGCAGAACTTGAGAACTTCTGGTACATAGTGACAACTAGGTGGCATAGTGCTTAGCAGATGATGAGGTGTCTGGAAGAGTTGAATTCAAATCCCACCTCAGATACCTGATAGTTATTTGATCCTAGGTAACTAACTTAAATTCTCTCTCTTTCTGTTTCCTTAACTATAAAATGAACTCACGTGAAACTCAAAAGAGATGATATTTGTAAAGCACTTACATAATGACCTGAACAGGGTAGACACTTAATAAATAATTATTCTCTTCCTATCCAACTCCATATTCTCTCTTGTTTTTCCCAGTTTACTGCTTCCCTTACAATTTTGTTTGTGCAGAAAGTTTCCATTATATAATCAAAGTTTTCTATTTAACATGTACATCTTATTGTGTTTTTGGTATAATTAAAATTTAACATGGTAGTTCTACTCCTGTCTTGCTTGTCTCATTTCTTAACTTTTTCTTCTTTCTTGTTTATTTTTTTATTGATTCTGTGATGGTTTCTTTTTTCTTCATGTATCATTATCACCATCATTCCAAATATCACTCCCAGAAAAGTAAAATTAAAGACCTTCCTTCTACAGAATTGCCATTACCATTCATTCTCCCAAATTCACAATGCTGGTTCTATCTGAAAATTTCATTTTAAACCTTTAATTCATCATTTCCTTGATGAGAAGTTGGAAATATGATTCATTATCAGTCTTCTGGAATTATAATTGGTTATTCCATTATTTAATTCTTAAGACTTTCACAAACTGGGGAAGCTAAGTGGCACAGTAGAGCACCAGCCCTGAAATCAGGAGGACCTGGGTTCAAGTATGATCTCAGACACTTACCTTCCTAGCTGTGTGATCCTGGACAAGTCACTGTATCCCAATTTCCTCAGGGAAAAAATACTTTCACAAATTTCTTTTCTTTCTTTCTTTCTTTTTTTTTTTTTTGGTATAATGATGTAATCTCTGTATAAACTGTTTTGAGTTTTTTCTTTTTCTCTTGGTTGTTGTTTCTGCTCACTTCTCTTAGCATTTGTTCACATAATTCTTTTTTTAAAAAAAGGTTTTTTATTTATAAAGCATATGCATGGGTAATTTTTCCAACATTGACCCTTGCATAACCTTTTATTGCAAATTTTCCCCTCCTTTTCTCCCATCCCCTCTCCTAGCTGGCAGGTAGTCCAATATATGTTAAATATATTAAAATACATGTTAGATCCAATATATGTATACATATACATATTATACAATTATCTTGTTGTGCAAGAAAATCAGATGAAGAAGGAAGAAAAAGAAAAACTGAGAAAGAAAACACAGTGCAATCAAATAACAACAGAGAAAGTGAGAATGCGATGTTGTGTTCCACACTCTGTTCCCATGGTTCTCTCTCTGGTTTAGATGGCTCTCTTCGTCACTGCACAAGTGGAACTGGTTTGAATCATCTCAATATTGAAGAGAGTCACCTCCATCAGAACTGATCATTGTATAGTGTTGTTGTTGCCATGTACAATGATCTCCTGGCTCTGCTCATTTCACTTAGCATTAGTTCATGTAGGTTTCTCCAAGTCTCTCTGTATTCGTCCTGCTGGTCATTTCTTACAGAACAATAATACTCCATAACATTCATACGCCATAATTTATTCAGCCATTCTCCAATTGATGGGCATCCACTCAGTTTCCAGTTTCTTGCCACTACAAAGAGGGCTGCCACAAACATTTTTGCACATGTAGGTCCCTTTCCTTCCTTTAGGATCTCTTTGGGATATAATCCTAGTAAAAACACTGCTAGATCAAAGGATATTGATAACTTTTTGAGCATAGTTCCAAATTGCTCCCCAGAATGGTTGGATCCATTCACAGTTCCACCAACAATGTATCAGTGTGCTAGTTTTCCCACATCCCCTCTAACATTCATCATTATTTTTTCCTGTCATCTTAGCCAATCTGACAGGTGTGTAGTGGTATCTCAGGGTTGTCTTAATTTGCACTTCTCTGATCAATAGTGATTTGGAGCACCTTTTCATGTGGCTACAAATAGTTTCAGTTTCTTCATCTGAGAATAGTCTGTTCATATCCTTTAACCATTTATCAATTAGAGAATGGCTTGAACTATTATAAATTTGAGTCAATTCTCTATATATTTTAGAAATGATGCCTTTATCAGATCCTTGGGATGTAAAAATGATTTCCCAGTTTATTGCTTCCCTTCTAATATTGTCTGCATTCATTTTGTTTGTATAAAACCTTTTTAACTTAATATAATCAAAATTACCTATTTTATGGTCAATAATGAACTCTAGTTCTTCTTTGGTCACAAATTCCTTTCTTCTCCATAAATCTGAGAGGTAAACCATCCCATGTTCTTCTAATTTGTTTATAGTATCATTCTTTATGTCTTGATCATGAATCCATTTTGACTTTATCTTGGCCTATGATGTTAGGGGTGGATCTATGCCTACTTTCTGCTATATTGGTTTCCAATTTTCCCAGCAGTTTTTGTCAAATAATGAATTCTTATATCAAAAGCTGGGGCCTTTGGGTTTGTCAAATACTATATTGTTATAGTCATTGTAATAGTCAAATACTATTTTATTCTATGAACCTAACCTATTCCACTGATGAGCTTCTGTATTTCTTAGCCAGTACCAAATGGCTTTGATGACTGCTGCTTTATAATATAGTTTTAGGCCTGGTACAACTAGGCCACCTTCATTTGCTTTTTCTTCATTAATGCCTTTGTAATTCTTGACCTTTTGTTCCTCCAGATGAATTTTGCTGTTATTTTTTTCTAGTTCAGTAAGATAGTTTCTTGGGAATTTAGGGAGTATTGTCATCTTTATTATATTTGCTTGATCTATCCAAGAGCATTTGATATTTTGTCTTTTTTCTCTCACTTCCTCCTCCCACTGATTCTGGAAGATATCCTCCAGTATCAAGATTTGCTGATTTTAAAATCTATAATTATAAAATAGAAAACTCTGATTATATAATAAAACAGTTGTTGTACAAACAAAATTAATATAGCAAGAATTATAAGATAAACAGTAAACTGGGAAAATATTTGTAGAAAATTTCTCTGTTATTCAATCTATAAAAGAAATAAATATATAAAAATAAGAATTCATCAATAGATAAATGTACACTTTATTTAATCAAGTAATTTCCCAAAGAAGAAACATAAAATTTTCTGCAGAAAATTTTCAGAATCAGTGGAAGGAGGAAGTGAGAGAAAAAGACATAAACAGAAACAGACACAAATAGAGAAACAGAGACATTTGTGTACATGTAGGTCCTTTGGCCTTTTTAAAGATTTCCTTGGAATACAGAGCTAATAGTGGCACTGCTGAATTAAAGGGCATACACATTTTTATTATCCTTTAGATATAATTCTAAATCAGCAGTACTTTTTTACATGTATATCAGATAGTAAGGACTCCAATGCCAGAATATTTACTCCAGTAGTTGGCATTCTTTATGAAATACCTAATTTCTTCTACTGTTCAGTTTTGTCATATTTTTTTATTAGCACCAACTAGTTCTGCCAATTAGTACTTTCTAGTTTAGTTTGGACTCTTCTACTGACAATATTTCTTCTTTCTCTTAAAAAAATTCTCTAAATTATCTTTAAACTTTGGTTCTGCCCAATAATTTTGTTATTTTTTTTCTCTAGTGCTATAAAGTATTCCTTTGGTGGCTTAATTGGTAATGGTATAGAAATCTCTGATTTAATTTTGGTAGCATCATCATTTTTATTATATTAGAATGTCTCAATCACAAGAAACTAATATATGTGCAATTATTTGGGGCCTATCTTTATTACAGTAAAGAGTTCTTTGAAATTGTATTAACAAAATTAGTTTGTCTTACTAGCTGGATTCTCAAATATTTTATATCTTCAGTATTAATTAAGAATGGAATTTCTTTTTTAATTTTTTCTTGCATTTATTATAATATATATAGAAAAGCTAATGATTTTCAGAGGCTTATTTTATATTTTACTGAAATTATTATTTTCAATTAAAATTAATTGATGTCATAGGATTCTCTAAGTAAACAATTGTATCATTTACAAAATGTGATTAATTTTGTTTTTTCATTGCCTTTTTGCCTATTCCCCAATTTTCTTTTTCTTCTTCTATTGTCTATGTCTAGCTAGCATTTTATTTTCTTCAGATTTTTTTTAAAGTTTGGAACAGAGAGGAGGAGAGGTGAAGGTTTTTTCTTTTTTTCAGAAATACCTCTACATCTTGTCTCATGCAAATATTTACACATGACATAGTATGGGTCAAATGTGCTAGCTTATATTTTATGGAAATATATGTGTAGTGGCCTGGGGTGAGAATAATAGTATATGTACAATACCAAGTTTTTCTATGACTATATGCTTAAAACTGCACTAAGACTTTGGCTACATTCTATATTAAATAGTGTATGGAAAGCATACTATAATGGCTAATTTATTTGATTTTGCTTTCTGGTTCTGCCATTACTAAGCTAAGTAACCCCAGAAAAAAAGTTGATATTTTTGAGTCTCAATTTAATTTCTTCATCTAAGAAAGGTGTATTAGAACATTTTTAAGGTCCCTTCTACCGCTAAGGGTTCTATGTTTAATTCCAATTCAGAGATTCTGCAGATTCAGAGTGAGGTGGTAGAAATGGACCTTCTTGTACACTTTCCCCAGGGCTGTCCTAGAACCAAGGTAACATTTGTATTCTTCAGGTTGTGAAATAGCAGCAAATTGCCACTGAGACTCGACTACTCATTGGTAGGCTTTATCGAAAGCATAATTGTTAATAAATAGACATATGGTAGGAGAAAATAAATTGCAGAATTTATTTTAAAGCTTTTTCGACCACACAATGCTAGATGTCATATTTTAGTCTTTTGATTTTTGAAGTAAATAATCTTAGAAAAAAAAAATACGTGTAACGTGTAAAGTTGTTGGAGTCCAGCTCCTGTAGTGATGAAGGATGTGACAACATACTGGGGCCAGATTGAGAAGTCCTGGTTATGGACTCTTTGAAGTTTATTGATCAGAGACAAATATATATAATATATATATATATACCTCAAATGCTCATAGGTTTGATACAAAGTATACTCTTTTAAAATTCCTATAACCTAAAAAAATCGACTATGAGGCAAATGATTAAACCCCTTAAGCTTCGGATCTTGATTACTTAGACAGAGATGTAAATAGTTGAGGTATGCATCAGAGTAAAGTATCTTTCTCCCATATACCTTTAGTCTCCTTGTGGACATTCTTTCCTGTCCTAAATTCAAAGGATTAGATTTTAATCCAAAGAGTAGTGTTTTCATTTGCTTCAGTCACTAGGTTATTAATTATTATATTGACAAGCAGTCTCTGCTATTTCAATAAGAGAGTTTTGGTAAGCCAAATTACTGTAAAACTCAAAGCCTGGATGGAGTCTTAACTCTCAGCCCTCTACAATTATTCCCTTTTAAAATTAAAAATGAAGTCTATGGACTTCAGTTATCATAGTTGAGAATGATTGCAGAACATACTTGACAGCACAAGGGGCTAAGCCAATTAGTAGCAAAATAAAACATGAGAGAGGAACAAAATGTAAAAGTATAGAGGTCAGATTATTTACAGGATTTATCTTTTTTAATCACTCAAATATTTGGTCAGCTACACTATCAGGATCAACTCCATGCACATTGCTTCTTGCCATGTTTTTTGCTAAAGAGTTAGCTGTAATTGAGATTCCACATTGTTCACATGATTCCCTAATTATAATAATGATTGTTTCACTAAGTTTAATTCTTATTTTAACTCATAATTTATATTAATTTGTTCTAAAAATCTTATGATATACTTTTTGCTGGTTTATTTGAGAATTGAGCAGTCTGAACAGTTTTTGTAAGAGCTGTAGCTGAAGCAGCAGGTGTTGTAATAGTTGATATATCTGCTAGAATTCCATCAGTGAGTAATCTCACAAATCTCTTCTATTACTACAGTTTTCTAATTTTTTTTGATGTTGTCTCAAACCTGTTTACCTGCTGATTTATACCAATTGTGATTAATCTTCTAAGACATTATCACATAGAATGGATGTTTCATAATAGCAACCATAGGTATGGAATTTGACAAACATTTGAATAAAAGTAAGACATTGAAATAAAATACAATTGTAACATTTTACAACATATCCTTCTAACACATTCATGATTTGGATTCTAGTGATATTCCTTAAAACAGTATCTGCAATTAGAAATATCTGTGGTTATTTTTAAATATATTGTACAGTAGATCTCTGAGGGGTTTGAAAAACATCATGGAATCCCATATCTGAAATGTGAAAATTTGTGCCATTCTAAGTCTCAAATACATTGTAACAGGAGACTCATTCAGATAATTTGGGATCCATTTACCGATCAGTTCCAATTCTCCCCTTTAAATAAATGGGGCTAAAAGTCCTTTGGGTGCCAGGGGGATGATCTCATCTTCTGAACCTGCTTTCCACTGAGAATGGACATAGATTTGAATCACTTTCAGGGTCCCATCTTTTTATGGAGGGGGTGGCAAGTTGGAGCTGACTGAAGTGTCCAAAGGTTGATTTACTTCTTTGAAGCTGGTCAATGCAGCTGTAACTGACCAAAATCTAGACTATAAAAAAATTCTAACAAATACAGGTTAGGATGATCTGAGATAAAAAGACAAGTCCACAAGGACTTCTACAAGATGTACAAGGACCAATGTATAATGAGCAGCAATGTTGAAGTAATGAAATATATTTATATCACAGGACATGAAGTCTATACCAATCTTAAAGATATTTCAGTTTTAATTTCAAATGAACAATAAAATAACAGTTAATTCATATGGACAATCATGTTAATTGTTCTTACATTATTTGGAAGCCTATAATGAATTTATTTCACCCAACATTTATATGTATCTATAACATATGGATGTCTAGGCCAAATACTCATTCATCAAATTATTTAGGATATATTGACCACATATTTTCATATTGAAAACAACAAGATATTATATACTTGAATTTTTATTGACCATTTGCTCTTATCATAGGAATTTATCATAAAAGGAAAATATGGAGGTATTGTATAGAATAGAGAGATAAGGTGAAGAACTTACAGGAGTATGTGAATTCTTTTTCTGTATTTTATTTTCATTATTTCTGTGTTTCCTTTATGATCTGCATAAATATAATATGTGCAGGCCCATATTTACTTGAGCCTTGGCCAGCTATAAACATATTTACTTAACCTGAACTGATGACACTTATCAGTATTTGACATTTATCAATATTTATTCTATTAGCGTGATCACTGTCTGCTTGATTATCTAAAGCGTGAAGGCCTGATTTTTTGTTTCCTAGAAATCAGGTGATTTGGGGAAAACAGAAACCTTCTATTCCAATCTCTCTGGATAGCAACAACCAATTAGATGCCTCCCCCCCCCCCCTTCTCAATGCTCTCTTACTTGTCAGGTAATCTCTTGTATAAAAGCTGTGTATCTTTACTACTTCTTTAGCCCTTCTACCATGAGCTTTCTCTTTCCCTTATCCCGTGGTAGAATTGCTCATCCTCATGAGGATTAATAAACAATCTTTTTGCTTTCTACTTTGAGTGATCTCTGAGTAGTCATTTTGGGTAAGGTCTTCTACATCCCAGACAGTTGGGTGCTCTCTGGGATGGGATCTTTGGGGGAGATGGCTGTGTGCACCCCAAACAGGGACAGGTACCTACAGAGTAGTTTTCTCCAAGGTCTCTGGCTCTGGCTGAGCAGCCTCCCTCCCCTCCTAGACAACAACCTGAGGCAGAGATACTCAGTGGAAAGCAGATTTGAAGACTGAAGGAAGTAGAGTCCTGATGGCCAGCAGCACAGTCTGAAAGAAATTTACACTTGTAAACTCAAGGTAAAGCTCTCGGGAGTCTGGGGGTCCATTGGCTGGGTTGAGGGAAATCCTGAGGGATTAACCTTCCTAAATTTGTTTTTGGGTTGGGATTCTTTTAGACCCTAATGATAAAGAACTTTCCTGAGGAAGCTCTCAGATGGCTGTGGGGTGTGAGGGTAACATGAAGGGCCTCCGCTGACACCTGGATTGGGTCCAAGGTAGTAAAATGGGATAGAAGCAGTCCAAGAATTTGTATCAGGATGTTAGCTAGAGAATTCCAGACTGGGATGAACCTCACAGATATAAAAGGGAAGAAAACTGGGAGAATGTTCCCAGGACTATTTGAGTATACCAGACTTAAATCTGCATATAAAAGGTAAAAATAGTGTGTGTCTGTGTATATCTGCTTTGCATTTTGTTCTGTGTTAAAAGTTAGCAAGCTTGTAGAGGTAAGAATTCAGCCTCTGTGTTGCAGGCTTAGAAAAATATCAGGCTGAATTGTTGGAATTGGAATTCACTCAGGATAGTAATTCTTTCAGAGTGGCTCAGAATATATTGGTTTTAGATCATGGTAAGGTAGTTTGGGAGCTAATTTTGGACTTCTCAATATCGTACTTCTCAAGTGCAAGAAAAGAAAATCTTTTTTCTCTTTCTCTCCCTCTGCCTCTGGCTGATTGCAGCAGCTTTGTGGGAAACGGGGAGAGAAGGGGAAAAATAAAAATATAGATTGAAAGTTTGGAAAGTTTTGAGAAAAATAGAACAGTGTGCTATCACTCCTGTAAGTAAGAAGCTGTTATCAGAACTCAGGCTTGTAGAATCATGCCAGAAAAAAATCTCAAGGTAAAGCAAGAATTGGTGCTTAACTCTTTCCTGGCTTACTAAAGAAAAGAAGTTTGAATGGAATATCTATGTAGATTTTAGGAAACATCACAAACTAAAGTCCTGGTTAATTTTAAAATAACTTTAAATTGGTACGTGTATTAAAATTGGAAACAACACAATGGTAGCATGTCTAAATAAATTAAATAAAAGACATCTCCAATTTATGGTCAGACATAAATAAGAAATTGCACATATTGGAAAGGAGGAATAAAAATAGAGTAAGAGAGGTAAATAGCCGAACACGGAAGGTGGGGGGTTCTCTGACTTGTTGGACCTGTGGGAAAACTAGGCATGTTTCTAAAAATTGTTCCAAGAGAAGAAAGAAAAATCATTATTAGCAAATTTGCTTTCATGGAATTAGAAAACAGAAAGTTTAAGAAGGCTAAACTTGGTAATTGTTTGCAACATTTAATTAAGAATTTTGGGAACTTACTATATTTTAAAGAGGTACTATAATTTTGAAATTGGAGAAAATAATTTTATTGTTCCCTTGCACATGTTAGATTTATTCTGATATAAAATCTTAAGAATCGTTTGAATATTGAGGCCTTTACAATTAAAGAGAGAATGTTTTTTTTATTATTTGGTTGAACTTCAAATTTAAAATATTATAGGTTATTAAATAAAATGCCAGTAGCTTACCTTTATGGGAGGCTGTGTTTGTATCTCCCTAATTAAATGGTATGCTGCTTTCTATAAGTATTGGGTAATTTGTAAACTATATTATAAATTTTATGAAATTTGTTTCAAAATTAATTGTGAATCTTGAAGTTTAAAGTTAAAAAAAAGGTGATTTAAAGAAAAGGGACAAGAAAGATTGATTTACAAAAGCAATTAATAATTTAAATAGAGCATCTAGTCAAAAGAGTTATTGTTTTGGGAGTGTTTAAAGTATGTCAGAGAAGGTTTAATAAAGTAGGCATTGGAAGGAGAGAAACAGAGAGATGGAACAGGAGAATGAAGGTGATTTAAGAAGAATTGATTAGTAGGAGCAAATGATTTCAAGAAGAAATCAGTGGAAAAAGAAGTAATTGGTTGGAAAGGGTAGTCACAGATAGACAGCTGTGGTATGGGATATGTTTTTTTTGGAGGGAGAGCAGCAATAGAAAAGTTCTGCATCCACTTGGTTCCTTTGGCTGAAGAAAGCAAAATGTGATTTAAAGGGACAGGGAGCTCTTACAAGATGTTAATTGATTGAATATTTGTTTCTTTAGATACATAATAGTTATTATTATTAAGGAATATGATCAGAAATGTGATATATAGTTTGAAAGGATTATTTCAAAAAGTTTAATTGATGTTTTTAAGAACTTTTCAGATTCTTTTAGTGAAAATAGGAAGTTTTAATTAACTGTATTGATGCCAATTATTTTAAGGGATTCTAAGAATAATAGTTTTTGCCTTCGTCCTTTTGAAAATATTTTTGTTATGGAAAATATGTAGTTTGGGATTTTTCTGTGTATTGGGTATTTTAAAAGCAAAATGATTGATGTAATATTAAACTTATTCAAGATTCAACATCTACTTGGGTATGTAAGAACTGTGTGAATTTTCTGGGATAAATTTCTTACTGTTATTGATATAAGGTGATAAATAACTGGTATTTATCTGAAACTTTGGAGATAAAATCTCTTGGGCTTATAGTTAATACTGTTTGGGAGTTTTAAAGCTCCACTCTCTGATGTGCTGAAGGTTGAGTTTTAACTACTTGTGTTATGTTATAGCTACGATCTTGCATTTTTTTCTTCCTGTGACTGATTTCTATGATCAGAGCAATGGTCAATAGAAACTGCTAATGCAATTCAATTATGTCATACCTGTTGTTTCTAATCTGATTATATGTAATCATTATATCCTAAATGCTTAGGCAAATAAGTATTTAGCTTGGTTATCTGTCTGTTACTGGATATTGTGTTTATGATATTTAAGTGTTTTTCAAAAGGTTTCTAAATGGTGAGAGTATCATTAACAATGGTCTGTGAAATCTAACTGCTGTTTTATTTATTTGGGAATATAGCTGACAGCTGTTTGCCTGCTTTGTGAAGCAAACTCAGCTGCTGCCTCTTCACATTTGGCAGCAGTCTGGTGAATCAAATCTTTCTATCTCAGACTGTTCTAACCTTGTTAGATTTGATATTTTTGTTGTTGTTTTAGATCTTGGTCAAATTACAGATTATTGAATCTCTTCTGAGACATGGATTGGCCCATCTGAAGTTTTGGTAGCTGTCAGTACGCCACACCCACCTCCTGCTTGGATTGAGAGCCTTCATCCATTTTTCTTCACATCATTTTTTCTTCATCATTTTTCTTTCAGCCTGAAGCAGCTTAGGTTGAGACCATTGCCCCTACTCCTGATGTAATTTGGACTGATATGGGGGAAGTGGGAAAGTGGTTGATGAATTATTGTCAAATTATAACTGTATTACTGTGTGTTTAAGATTTGGGATGGAAATTGTTAAATTGTGCAATTATTGCTATTATGGATGTATAGGAACTTTATATGTGAGATGGTTATTTGATGCTTTAGCTTTGAAATCCCTTATTCTGTTAGAATTGCTTTGGCAGACTATTCTCTGATTGCCTGTTTTTAGGAAATCTCCAAGATATAGATACGTGTCCTGGGACTGGCAGTCTCCAGTCCTGTAACCTCAGTTTCTTAATTGGTATCTCCGTATTCTCAAACGACATTGAAGTTTTGAAATCAGACCTCTTGTCTGCCTTGATAGTTAACTGTGTATACTCTGATAACTCTGTTCAGAAATCTGTCTCCTAATAGCAGCCCTGTCTATTCCTCTGGGTGGGGACAGGTGGAGCTACTCCAAGCCTCACCCTTCTCCCCTGGAGTGGGGTGCCCCTCCTAGCATGGGGAGCATGACTGTCTTGAGCACTGCTACTCCCTATATAAGCAGAAGCTGGGTTAAATGCACAAATGACTGCAGACCACCTAACACAGTGAACTGTCTATCTCAAACTGGATTCTCTGGCTGAGATGAGGGCCTTTGTACTGTTGATAACTCTGGGGTTGTCAGGGAGAGACTTGCCCTTGCCATAAGTTCCTCACATTTTCTAATTTTATTTTGATTTATTTGCTTCACATTGGGTTGGTCAAAATTATGGTGCTGAGACCTCCCAGATATCTAGGGGAGGTAATTCAATAATTCAAATATTCAGAAGGAGAGTGTGTAATGTTGTGCCTCAGTTTCCCTAGATTGTCATCTTTATTTATCTTTGTATTTTTATGTCTACCAAATGTTCTGTAATAATTGTTTCCAATTGCTTCCTGTTGGTGGAAGCAATTGTTATGGTATGGACTTATTGCAATCAGTGGTATTATCCTGTTGCCACTATGTCCACCCTATATAATTATATTAGCAACCAGAATAGTTCAACTGTCCCTATCAAAAATATTGTATACAGAAGATGCTATTAAAATGATTCTTCAAATAAACAATGTATAGATATGTTAACTAATTTTGAACAGTATATAAGTTCTTCATAGAAATATGATAAAATAATTTACATATTACAAGAGGGGAATTGTGTGGAATAGAGAGATAAGGTGAAGAACTTATAGGAATGCGCAAATTATTTTTCTGTATTTTATTTTCATTATTTCTGTGTTTCCCCTATGACCTGCATAAATATAATATGTGCAGGCCCCCTATTTACTTGAGCCTTGGCCAACTATAAACATATTTATTTAACCTGGGCTGATGACATTTATCAGTATTTGACATTATTGATATTTAACCTATTAGCTTGACCACTGTCTGCTTGATTATCTAAAGCCTGAAGGCCTGATTTCCTGTTTCCCAAAAATCAGGTGATTTGGGGAAAACAGAAACCTTCTATTCCAATCTCTCTGGATAGCAACAACCAATTAGATGCCTCCCCCGCCTTCTCAATGCTCTCTTACTTGTCAGGTAATCTCTTGTATAAAAACTGTGTATCTTTACTACTTCTTTAGCCCTTCTACCATGAGCTTTCTCTTTTCCTTATCTCGTGGTAGAACTGTTCATCCTCATGAGGATTAATAAACAATCTTTCTACTTTCTACTTTGAGTAATCTCTGAGTAGTCATTTTGGGTAAGGGGCTTCTACATCCCACATAATATGATAATACCATCAAAACTGATTCTTCAGGCCTCAGCCTGAGAGCACACACATTATAAAATAAAACTTCCTTAATTTAGATTGATATATCATTTTAATAGTTTTACTTTATCAGACTCAGGAATGTTCAAGTATGAAACAAAGAAACAGAATTGGGAAACTGAGTCAGAAAGATCTCAATTTGAGCAAAAGTTCCTAACTCTTATTCTATTAGACTCCTATTTGTTTAGGGTCACATTTCTCTGAGTAGCTTATGAAATTTCTCTCAAGTAGTAGTTTACTATCTTAATGATCAGGCAATCAAATTCAAAACTCAGAAATAATACATCATTTGCTTTGCTAAGAGGTTTCATCTCCCATATCAAATTCTCCTAACTGCAGCTTAAGGCTAGATAAATTATCTCTTTTACCAAAATTCACCAAAAGTTTACCAAACAAACACATAAAAGATGGTTTAACTTGTTTCATAGGTTAAACTCATCCTTGTGTTAAAGGAATGACCATTAAATGAACTTACAGAATTTTTAAATACAATTTCCTTATTATAAATCCTACTATATCTCTTAAACAGGCTCTTTTCTCAGGGCTAATGCTATATCTATCCTGAAAGTTTAAGAAAACTGAGTTTAGAATTAAAAGGTTGGGCAAGGGCCCCAGGGAAGGAGCTGAACTGTTGTTTGCCCAGCTCCCACCCTTCATCTTTTTTTGATGGGCTAGGCTATATACAATAATTATCAGATTTAGATTTAACATGATGACAATAGCTCCAAATAACTTAATTAACAATTTTTTGATTTTTTTTAGAATAACCAAATAGTTTTTCTTGTAAATTTTCTATTAATTTTCTAGCGGCAATGAAACATACCTAATTCCCGAATTTACATTTACAAAATAATTTGAGATAGGGTGAATGAACAAATAGACTTTTCACCTTCTTAATAGTTGCCACGTCTATTCTGTCTCCAAATACTGAGCTGAGAAGTTCTCAGAGATGATTTTCATTGCCTTAAATAATTTCCCTTTTTTGTTTAGAAAAAGGCAAGGCAGTGCATGTATATAAATGTAGATACACACCTGTACACACACACACACACACACACACACACACACACACACACACACTTTTTGTAGAGCTAAAACAGATTTGAGATTTATATGACTAATTCATGAAATTTTCTAAATCAAATGTTCTGGACAAACAGAATATTCACTTTGAATATTTTCCAATTTTACATAAATCATTTTTCCTTGGTGAGTCAGGAAAGAGTTAAGATGTAATTTTGTGTATGTGTGTGTGTGCACATGTGTGCCCTGAGAAGTCTGATTCTAGATAATTCAAAAGCAAGCTGATTTTTTGCCAGTTTTTTTTGACAGTTTTTAAGTTAGCTGTGAACTCTTTTTCTGTTTTTCCTAAATTTAATGCAAATAGATTAGAATTTATATATTTTTATAATGGGCTTTGATTAAAGTTCCTTTAAACCACTTTTATCATCATATCTCAAATAACAAATCATATTGCATCATGCATGTTTTCTTTCTCTTCCTTTTATCCCTTATTCAGGTTAGGGAAGGAAAAAAAGGAAAAAGAAAGACATTCCATACATTATCTTCCTAGCCCTGGTGAAGCCTAGTTGAATTTGCTTAATGTAATTTACACATCCCAAAAATTATATCTCTCAACATTAGTATTGCATATTGGTCACATCTAAAAACCCATAGAGTTATCAAAATATGGAGTAATTTAATATTCATATATCATTTGTTTTTTTTTTAAAGCAACAATCAACATTAGTTGTCTTTACAAATCAGAAAATTTGTCAGATATAAATTAATTTGCCATAGATGACATAGCTAGTCCATTTCTGTAATTGAAATAAAGAATGGTGAATTTATCAAAAAAAAAAAGATGTGAGTGTCTTTCACACTCCATGCTGCTGTGCTGAGTACTGCCAGAGGCATCCAGATTCTTAAGCTGAGGAAGCTAGGTTGGCTGGAGACAGATTTCTGAGAATGGTGAAGTTTGACCTCCATCCCATCTGCATTCCTCCAAGCTTGGTTGGACAGGAATTTTTTACAAGGTTTTGAGTCTACCGCTATTAAGGCTTTTTCTACACTACTTTAACATATGAGAAAAGTTAGGAAATAATAATAAGGATGACAACCGTACCATCAGCAATTTCATGAGAGTCTTATTCCTACCTGGAGCTGGAGATAACTCTAGAAAAGATAAGATTCAAAGAAATTTGCTATTTTTGCTAATTTGCTATTTTCCTAATTGTTGTTTTTAACTAATTTCCAAATTCCATAATCAATTTTCTCAACATTTTGAGACTTTTACTAAGCCATTTTGCTCATGAAACTTTTGAGAATCAGTAAAATATTATTTTAATTTTATTTTCCAATCACTTTTTTTTCAACCTTTGGCCAGAGGTTTTAAATTCACAGAAAAAAAAGATTAGATCCTTTTCCAGGAAAATTTTCAGCATACAAACTACAGCAAAGAAGCTTTTATCCTGTTTGGTTGCCTATGACCCTTTTCAGGTAATAAAATCTAGCTTATACACATATATGACATGGACATTCTGTGCAGAAACTAACATAGACACAAACAAAAATGGACATGGAAAATAATTGTCCCAACTTTGTATTATGCCATAAACTTGAAAAAAAAATCTTATCCACTTATTATCACTTGCGCAAGCATCAACCATTTTTTTACATACTCACACACACACAAAAATATTGTTAAGAAATCTTTTAACCAGTAAAATATTCAGGACTTGGACTGTTTCAAAAACGGAAAATTTATTATCTGAAAAATATTAAGATCTTGAGTGGTATACAGAGGTAATAATTGCATATAACTCCTACTGTATATTTTCAAGTGAAGTATTAAAAACATATTTAGTAATAATGTTCTAAGACAAGGGCAGGGAGACAGAGCTCTTGAATGAAATTTTCATTGTTATTTTTATGTTAAGGAGTGTTTTTACAGAAAAAGAGACAAGGGTCTTTTTAGGTAAGCAAAATAGTCTTGGTATTGCTGGGTCATCTTAAGTTTAAGGCTTTTTTCAAGCCTCACCTCTCAAACCCATTTTTACAGGGGATTTAAGGCACAATCTACAGTCCAGATAGATGGACCAAACATACAAAGAAACTAACTTTTGTTAGTCAGTAATGGAAATATCCATTGATGTTTAGTCATGAATTATAAAATTAAGTAGCCAAAAAATACTATCAATTGGACCTTAGTACCTATTCAATAGAATTCCCCAATCATTAAAGCTCCCTTGAATCAATATCACCACCATCTGAGGGTAAACAGAAAAGCCCTTTAGAGACTGGTTAGCCAAATACACTCATGCTGTCCAAGTAACAACAATTTATTGCTCCTCCCATTGCTTGCAACTGACCCCAGCTTACTAGGTAAGATTCCTCTTAGAATTTGGATTAGGATATCTTTGTAAAATTTGAAATAATTTTGTCAATTCATGTGTTCCCAATTTCAAATATAGTCTTATTCAATTAATATCCCTCACTAATTCCTGATAATCATTTATCTTAACCAAAATTTCACCTTCAATTTCCATTTTAGAATTGGCCTAACATCAGCAATAGATTGCATCCAAAACACCTCCTTTCCTGTGCTGCCCAAAACCTTCACCACTCCAAATTTTTTTTTATTTTTTATATACATATTTTTAAAATTTTATTTTTGTGCTTTTCCTTTTTTTGGTAAGGTATTAATAACACTGTGCTATTTTTCTCCCCCTATGTATTTAAGAAAAGTTATCATGGTGAGAAGAGGTATAGCAAAGAATACATATTTTGTTAAAAATTCAAAATAACCTTAAACCTTGGCAATGCTTATAAACTGCACCCTAAAATAAGATCTAGCATATCAGAAGGAAGTGGACTCAAGTGGGTCTCTACTGGGAAGAAAACATATTTCACATTAAGTTTTTCTGATTTTTAAGCAGTTCCTTGAAAGGTAAAAGTAAGGTGTTTTGATTTTCCCCTTAAATTAGCATTAGCATTTTTTAAAGTCAGGTTGTTTCAATGGAGTTTTAAATTGCCTCCCTTTACCAATTTAAAAAAAAACCTGGCTAGCATCTTTTAATTTAAATTGGATTATTTAGATCAAGAGCTAGAAATACTATTTATATTTCAATAGGAATAGCCTTTTCTCTTTCTTTTAGCTCTTTTAAAGTGCTTCCTGAACTAGTTCCCTAGGTATATATTTGACTTTTCTTCGGGTCTATGTTTATGAGAGAGATCTGAGTAGGAAGCCTGGGGGAGGGGAAAAGGTACTAATTCTTCCCCTCTTTCAGCAGTTAGACTTTATAGTCTCTGCCCTCCTGTCTTCCTCCAAGGTACTGATGAAAGAATTTACTTTAAGGATTTAAGGGAACTCTGATGATTGGAGAAATACACCAAAATAGAGAATACAAAAATTGGAAGATCTACCAGTGCTTTTCCTTTCGGTTAATTGATACTTTTAGATACTATTCTCAGTCCCTGCTATCTGATTGATTTTGTCTTATTCCAAATTCAATATGTATACTGTATTGATATCAGCTGGACAATAACCAGTCTTATAAATTTTATCTTATTATATATATATATATATATATATTCTTATATATTTGATATCTTTCCCGTGTCAGCCTAGTGATAAACTATTTCTAATGCCAAATTATTTCCAGTGAAAAGTGCCTATTGGTGATCACCTTTTTCCCACTTTATGCTCACTTTTTGTTATTTAGTTCCCCACTTACCTGAATTGTACATGTGTGTCTAAGTGGGCATCCTTCCACAGAAACTCTGTCCATGTTTCGTCCCTAGTTTGGCTGACACTGTTAGAGTCCAGCTCCTGTAGTGATGAAGGATGTGACAACATACTGGGGCCAGACAGAGAAATCCTGGTTATGGACTCTTGAAAGTTTATTGATCAGAGACACAAGTATATATAGCTCAGATGCTCATGCATTTTGCTTTAATTGCTAGATTATTAATTATTATGTTGACAAGCAGTTTCTGCTATTTCAATAAGGGAGTTTTGGTAAGCCAAGTTACTGTAAGACTCAAAGCCTGGAATGGAGTCTAACCTCCTGTCCTTCTACATAAGGTGAGGTAAGAAATTCTCAAATTCTCAAATTTACATACTTATAGGAAGATGCTTATAATCATAGTATTAATTAATGTTACACTGTTGTAACTTCTACTTAGACCTAATATAATCAGAGTTAGAGAATTGAAAAAGAAGTTAGCAAGATTTAGTCCAAACCATACATAAAAGTAATCTCCACTAGTATAAATCCAATAGATCTATTCTGCTTGACTAATGAATCATTATTAATAATTCCCTTAATGAAGGGGAACCCATCACCTCTTAGAGGAGTCCATTCCATTTTGCACAGGTTTAATTATTACGAAGATTCCTCCTCTTCTCTTCAGGTTCTCATATGATGCCCTAAATTTTTCTCTGTACCTTTCATCCAGTGTTCCTGACTCTGGTGTATTTGGTCCAAACATTTAATTCCTTTAATAGGTCTTAAGGTCATTCACCATTCTAATAAGTCTTTCTCTATAAACACAACTCATTTTTTCAATATGCTACTAAAATCAGCATGTTCAGAACTGAATATAATGTTTTAAATGAAAGACTGTCTCTCAGTGCCATTAGAGGTCTAGTTAGCTATTTGACTTCCATATACTTTATGGCTTATACTGAGTTTTAGTAAATTCCTAGACCTTTTTTTCCCCCCCAGAACAACTGCTGTCTAACCAGACCACAACCATCTGAAATGTGTGCAAGAACTTTTTTTTAATCCAAGTATAACACTTTAATACTTGATGAATTTGACTTTGTTAGATTTAGTTTAATACACTAGCCTGTAAAGCTGTTTTTGGATCTTTACACTTCCTAGCTATGTCACATTGGATAAGTCCCATAATCTCTGTTTACCTCAATCTCTTTATTTGTCATAAAGGGATAATAATACCTACCTCCCAGGTTCGTTGGGAAAATAAAATGAGATAATTATAAAGTGCTTAGTATAGGGCCTGGTACTAAGCAAATATTAATTAGCTACATTTTGTTTAATTTGTTTAAACAAATAAAATATTTGTTTATTAAAATTTATTTTATTATTTATTTCTAAAATTTATTATAAATATATATTTATAAACAATATAAATAACAATAAACATATTATTTATTTATTATTAAAATAAAAATAGACAAAAATATTGTTTAAATAATAAATAATATTGCTTATTATTATTATTCCTGATCTAGTCAACCCATATTTTAGCTTTCCTGCTTAAAATGATGGCATTTGAAAATTTCATGAATATAACATATAAAATGTCTTTCTTCAAAGATAAATAGTACAAGACCAAGTTCAAATAATTGGGAATATTGTACTGGCTGGAATTTACTTTCCACATTGGCAATGAACTGTTCATCAACTTTGACCAGAATGAGGAACCAGTTCTGAATCTAATTCATATCTCTTCATCTCTACAAATGCAATAAGAATTTATTATATGTTTTTGCATAGCATTCTTTTAACCTACTAGTTAAATAATACTGTCAATTAAAAATGAATTTATTATGTCATGACTTGTTCTTGGTAAAGCCACAATGACTAAAAAATTGCTTCCCTTTCTGGCTGTCGGTCAATCATTCCTCTGATGGCTCATTCTAGACTTTTCTAGAATCCAAATCACGCTCACAGGCCTAAAGCTTGCATACTCTGGTCATTTCTTTTTTTTTTTTTAAAATGAAATACTTTTCATGTTCCTCTAGTTTTTTCCATGATTGTTCAAATATAACCGGCAGTAGATCAACAATCATAGCTGCTATTTCTTTTGGGACCTGAAGATGTAGTTTATCTTGGTGAGGTAAGTTAAATTCATCAAAGGAATCAAAGTTTTCTCTTACTACTGTTTTGCTTATCTTGACTGATTATATTCACTTACTTAATTAGTTGCCTGTTAGTGTTTTT
Source organism: Sarcophilus harrisii (assembly GCF_902635505.1). Taxonomy (NCBI): domain Eukaryota; kingdom Metazoa; phylum Chordata; class Mammalia; order Dasyuromorphia; family Dasyuridae; genus Sarcophilus; species Sarcophilus harrisii. The sequence goes on from NC_045428.1 coordinate 186,958,892, forward strand.
TTTTTTTTTTCTATTTTGCCATTTCCATGGTTGTTCTCTTTTGTAGGGAAAACAGAAACAACATAATAAACGAACAGCTTTATTTTCTATTGGTTGTCAATTATTGTTGTTTCATCCTTTATTTTATCCTCCTTTTCATCCAATATAATTTTTAAAATTCGACTACTTTTTCCCTCTTTTTTAAAAATTATTTTTGAGCCAAGAAGAAAGGATGAACATACCAACTACATCTCATTTTGGGTACACTTGCAACTATGGTTACTTTTGAGACTTGAGTTTCTAAACTAGTTTCATTTCTTTAAAATAACAATGATAATAATATCAAATGCATAAGAAAATCTGAGTTCCTAAGTTCAGAAAACAAAATCAGTTCTCTCATTTTTAGCTGAACATTTTCTTCCTTTTTAACACTAAAGATAAGCAATTTTAATAGAGCACACAGCCACAGTGTTAATGTATATATCTAAATCCTTGTTTATGATGAAACTTAGTAGGCATAAGGACTTTTGTTCTCATATGACTTAATATGAGGTGAGTGAGAGAGTAGGCAGCATACAAAAAAAGCCCATTAAAAATCACCTATTCATGTCACTGTTTGCAAGTTTCTTGAAGACAGAAACTTTAGATAATATTTCTCTACTATTCCCTATGACAACCAAAGAAGAAGTCAATAATTTGATGATTGGAAAAGTGTAAGATCAAATCACTATTTCAGCATTAGCTCTAGGTGACATTGTAAAGGAATAACAATATTTCACTTTTTAATTTTATTGGCTTTACAAACTATGGTTTCATAATAAATAAATCTGAGGTAGATAGTGAAATATATTGTTATTCCTTTTTTACAAATGGGAAAACTGAGATCCCAGAGACAATTTTAAGTAATCAAGATTCACAGAGCAGGTGAATGCCATTTGATTTAGATCCCAATTGTTATTCTTAAAACTGGTGCTTCATGGAGAAGTATATGAAAGGAAATGCCAGGGAATGTTCTCTTTTTTAGAGGAGAGAAAAATCACTTTTTGCTCATGTTCACATTAAAAGCTAATCCAGTTTTATCTTTTTATGTCATCATAAACAATAAAGAAAAATTATACCTAAAGACCTTTGTGGATGAAAGGGGAAACAATAGGTATGTATTAGGAAGCGGTTGTGAATAGTTGAGAAGCAACATGACAGCGCATCCTGAGTTCATGTACTACTTCAGACACATTGTGTGCCCAGAAATCAGGTCACCTAAATTTCTTATTCTTCCAGTAAAATCTCTGATGCTATAAATAACAGATAATCTGCTACTTTTATAGAATGTGAACTGCTTGAGGAGAGAACTTTTGTTTTGTATTCCCAGTGCCCATCATAAGGCCTGATCCATTCTAGACTTTTAATAAAAAATTTTTATTGATTGGAGAAAGAGCATTGACTTTGGAGTCTGAGGGTCTACATTTACATCCTATCTCTGATGCCTACTACTTGTGTGATATTGGTTGAGTGATTTTGGTTTCAGTCTCTTACTTTTAAATGTTGAAGATGGTGGAATGAAGCCAGGAAGCTACTTGAGCTCTCTCATTTTCCTTTGAAAACTACATGAAACCAAGTCTTGAACAGAGTCTGACAGAATGAAAGCACCTCCCCAGCTCAAGATAAACTGGAAAAACTTCAAGAAAGGTCAGTCTCATTGGGGTGAAAGGGATGGTGAGGGGTGTCTGGCAGGCAGACTCTGGGAAAGCTGGTAAGAGGATCTTAATCACAGCACATTAGCAACTGAGACCCTCTGTCCTGGTTTAGTAGCACACCAAACCAGCAGGGCAAACCAGTCCCAGCTCAGAAGGCACATTCTGGGAAATCAGGCTGTTTCCTGGAAAGAACAGATAAAGCTATACCCTACAAACACAAGGGGCTCCTGTGCTCAAAGTCAAGATTCGAGAGCTGCACAGAAAGTTTGGGACAGCACTTCCTTTACCCCAGGAGTAGAGCTCAACCATAAAAGTAAAAAAAAAAAAAAAAAAAAAAAAAAAAAAAAAGGAAATATACAAAGAAAAGGAAAGAAATTGAGCAAGAAACAGAAAAGAATCTTGACCATAGAAAAGTACTATGGGAAGACCAAAAGACCAACTTAGAGGAGGACAAAATGTCCACAGAGAAATATCAAAGAGTGATATGAGTTGGTCTCAAGCCTAAAGAGGCTTCTTGGAAGTCATAAAAGACTTTCAAAGGAAAAATAAGAGAGAAAGAAAAGATGAGAAAAGAAGTGAGAGGTATGTAAGAAGGAGTCAACAGCTTGGAAAAGAAAGGCAACTCCTTAAAAAATACAATTGGCCAAATGCCAAAAAAAAAAAAAGTTGTTTTTTTTTTTATGAACCCTGAAGAAAACAACATTTTCAAAAGTAGAATCAACCAAATGGAAAAAGAAATATAAAGGCCAATTGAAGAAAGTCACACATTAAAAACTAGAGTGGGGCAAATGAAGCTAATAACTGAATAAGACATCAAAATAAACTAAAAACAATAAGCTACACAAACTAAAGAATAAAAAAAATGGAAGAAGATGTAAAATACCTCATTGGAAAAACAATTGACCTGGAAAATAGATCCAGAAAAGACAATTTAAAATTTATTGGTCTACCTGAAGGCCATGACCAAAAAAAGAGAATGGATAGCATTCTTCAAATGATCGTAAAAGAAAACTTCCCTAATATTCTAGAAACCGAGGGAGAAATAATCATTGAAAGAATCCACCAATCACCTTTAGAAAGAAATCCCACAAGAAAAACCTCAAGGAACATTGTTGCAAAGCTCCAGAACTACAATCTCAAGAGAAAATTACTGCAAGCTGCTGGACAAAAATAGTTTAAGTATCAAGGAACAGTAGACAGAATTACCCAGGATCTGGAAGCTTCTGCAATAAAGGATTGAAAAGATTGTAATATCATATTCCGGAAGGCAAAGAACCTAGGGTTACAACCAAGATTTAACTACCTAGAGAGAATGAGCATCATCTTTCAAAGGAGGAAATGGATCTTCAATGAAGTAAGAGACTTTCAATCATTTCTATTGAAAAAGCCAGAACCAAACACACAAATTAATCTTCAAGCACAGGATTTAAGAGAAACATAGAAAGGTAAATGGGGGAAAATATATATTATTTAAAGATTAAACTATTCATATCCCCAGATTGGAAAATGATATCTGTAACTCTTGAGAATTGTTTCTATTATTGGGGTAGACAGAAAAAGGACATCACATGGATAAAGGGTGTAGTTGTGGAGGGACTTGAGGTTATAATATCAAAGAAAAAAAACAATAAGGAGTGGGGAAAGGATTGCACTGGGAGAAGAGGAAAGAAACAAATTAGATCATATGAAGAGGCACAAAAGACCTATTACAATGGAGAGAAAGAAGAGAAGAGGATGAGCATTGCCTGAAACTTGAATGCATCATTTTTGGATCAAAGGCGAATAACTTAATCATTCAATTGGGTAGAGAAATTTATCTAACCCTATAAAACAGTAGGAGAAAAAAAAAGAAAGAAAAGGAAGGGGCTGGAGGAAAAGAGAGCAGAAACTCTCTACGGAAAAAAGGATAAGAAAAGGAGAGGGGAGTGATAGAAGATAAGGTAGTAGGTAGGGTGAGTTGAAAAAAAAACACTACTAAGTATAGGGTGAAAAGAGAGAATAAAAGTGTATGCAGGGGAGAAAATTGGGTGGAAGGAAATACAGAGTTATTAATCATAACTGTGAATGTGAATGGAATGAACAGTCCACAAAATGAAAGCAAATAGCAGAGTGGATTAAAAAACAGTATCCTACAATATGTTGTTTATAAGAAACATGTTTGATACAGAGACACATAAAGAGTAAAAGTAAAAAGCTAGAACAGAATTATTATGCTTCTGCTAAAGTAAAAAAGTAAAAAAAAAACTAAAAAGTAAAAAAGCAGGGGTAGCAATGCTGATCTCACATAAAACAAAAGTAAAAATAGATCTAATTAAAAGAGGTAAGGAAGGAAAGCATATGTTGACAAAGGAGACCATAAACAATGTGATAAAGCATTGTTATAGGAAGCCAGTTACAGGAAGAAATAGCAAAGTTATATTAGTGGGGGACCTCAAGCTTCCCCTCTCAAAATCAGACAAATATGACCACAAAATAAACAAGAAAGAAATTAAGGAGATTAATAGAATCCTATTCGATCTAGAAAACCCAGATTTAATAGACCTCTGGAAAAAATTGAATAGAAACAGAAAGGAATACACTTCTTTCCCGGCAGTATATGGCACTTACACAAACATTGAGCATATAGTAGGGCATAAAAACTTCACAACTGAATACAGAAAGGCAGAAATTTTCAGATCACAAATGCAATAAAAATTATATTCAATAGAAGAACAGGGAAAGATAGACCAAAAACCAATTGGAAATTAAATGATCAAACTCTAAAGAATGAGTGGGTCAAACAACAAATCACAAAAACAACCATAATTTCATCCAAGAGAATACACAATAATGACACAATATACCAAAGACTATGGGATGCAGCCAAAGCAGTTCTTAAGGGAAATTTTATATCTCTAAATAGCCACATGAATAAAATAGAAAAAAAGGAGATCAATGAGTTGGGCATGCAACTAAAAAAGAAAAAGAGCAAGTTAAAACCTCCCAATTAAATGACAAATTAGAAATTCTGACACTGAAAAGGAAAGATGAATAAAATTGAAACTAAGAAAAGTTTTTGCACAAACAAAACCAACAGAAACAAGATAAACAGAGAAGTAAAAAGCTGGAAAAAAATTTTTACAGCCAATGGTTCTGATAAAGATCTCATTTCTGAAATATATAAAGAAATGTGTCAAGTTTATAAGAATATAAGTCATTTACCAATTGTTGAATGGTTAAAGGATATGAATAGACAATTTTCAGAAGATGAAATTAAAGCCATCTATGGTTTTATGCTCTAAATTACTATTAACAGAGAAATTCAAATTAAAACACCCCTCAGATTGGCTAAGATAACAGGAAAATATAATGACAAATATTGGGGAGGAGATGTATGAAAACTGGGACACTAAAGCATTTTTGATGGAGTCGTAAAATGATCAAACTATTCTCGAGAGCCCATTTAGAACTTTGCCAAAAGACTATAAAACTGTATATAAGCTTTGATCCAGCAGTGCCACTACTGGCTCTAAATCCCAGAAAAATCATAACAGAGGGAAAAGGAGCTACATGTACAAAAATATTTATAGCCGTTCTTTTTGTGGTAGCAAAAAATTAGAAAATGAGTAGATGTCCATCAATTGGGAAATGGTTGAATAAGTTGTGGTATAAGAAGGTAATGAAATATCATTGTTCTATAAAAATGATGAACAAACTGGCCTGGAAAGTTTTACATGAAGCGATGCTGAACAAAACAAACAGAACCAAGAGTGCATTGTACACAATAACAAGAAGATTGTGCAATGATCAACTATGGAAGACTTAGTTCTTCTCAATGGTTCAGTGCTCCAAAGCAATCCCAGTAGACTTTAGATAGAAAATGCTATCTTCATCCAGAAAAAGAACTATGGTGATTGAACATCTAACAATACATATTATGTTCGCTTTTTTTCTGTTTTTTTCTCTCTCCCATGGTTTTTCCCCTTTGTTCTGATTTTTTTTCCCAACATGATCCATAAAGCATTAAAAATGAAGAAATAAAAGAAATAAAATCATAAGTACAGATTTCTTTCTTAAACCCCAAAAGTCCAATTAAAGCAGTTTGTGACATTTTTTGATACTCAGATTTTTCTGATAAAGGAGCCAACACATGGCATGTAGAAGGTTCAAAGCATCAAATAATATTGTCTTCATATTTTAATATGTTGCTTCTTTTGTGGGGACAGTACAATTTATTATTCTATTATTCAAAGTGCAGAATTATTGTTGTTGAGTCATTTCTAACTCTTTGGGATCCCATTTGCAGTTTTCTTGGCAAAGATAATGTAGTGGTTTTCCATTTCCTTCTCTAGCTCATTTTACAGATAAGAAACTAAGGCAAACACAGTTAAGTATTTTAGGCTAGATATAAACTCAGTCTTGCTGACTTGAATTCATCATGTAGCTGTCCTTATAAATAAATAATAGAATATAAAGAGCATGAACAGTTAGAAAAATATTCCTTTCTTCAAATTGATAATTTTGGCGTTTTTCTATCATGAATCTCTTGGTGATTAATTCCAACCTGAGATGTACTTTTGAATGACAATTGTTTTCTTATCCTTTCTTGGCACTTATCCTCCATTTGAGTACAGAAGACATTAGAGGATTATTTTCAAAAAAGGCTCTGGACTATTCAATGCCAAAAATTTTCCCTCATTTTTTAATCAGTTTTTTTAAAAGAAATGCAAGGAACATGTTTCCAATTGATTTAAAATTAGCTCATCAGAGAATAGTTTTGTAAGAGCTTTCCAGTGTCCAGGAAACTATGCAAGAGTTTCTTTTCCCCCTCTCAATATATGAGGAAGTTTAATTTGCCAAACTTGGAGTTTGCTTCCAAACTAAAAACCACATAGGAAAGTTATTTCAAAACTTGGCAATCTCTACTATTCTCTCGTCCCCGAAGAACATAGTGGGTGCTTTAGATGTCCCTTTTCTAATATGCTTTCAGAGTATTACTTCAGGTTTATTCACTTTGGGTTATGAGCCTTTCCCTTCCACTCAGTCACAATCCTTTGATACCATAAGACTGCTGAATAAACAGAAAAGAGGCTATCTGGAGAGATGTTGGTAGCTATTTAGTAGGGCAGATTTAGATTGGTATGCTTTATATTTTTTTTTCCTTCAAATGATCTTTCTATTCTGGTAGAACACAACTTTTAGTCTTTTCTTCAATAACTTTCTTGTAGCTTTCCCTGTAACGGAAAATATATTTCAAGTTTTAGTTGTAACTTTTATTGTGCTATGAAAATTAATGTTATTTTAAAAAGTAACCTTTCTGAAATATCAACTTTATATTTAGTGTGTCAGGACAAAAATATATAAAACATAGTATTTACCCATGACCATTCAAGTGGGAATTTCATTCTATCATTCTTTTCTAAGGACCTATTATTTCATCAATGTATAAATTTCCCTTTGAGGAATTTCTTTACCAAATGAGATTAGCACCTTCTCTGTATCATATAGTTTTAGAGCTGTGCCTGAAAAGTTAACTGACTTGGCCAGAATATCACAACCAATTTGTATTAGAGCCAAAACTAAGACTCAGGCCTTCCTAACTATAAAACTGTAAAAAAAAAAAAAAAAAAAAATCAAAAATTCATTGTCTACTACATATCACCTTTCATATGTAAAATACTTTTTACATACTCTTTGATGCAAATATATGTGTGTATATGTATATGTGTGTATAGTGTTATTTGAGGTTTTAATCACACAAACTCACAGCTTGAAGTGTCTTAAGAGACCTTTTAGTCCATCACCTACTTCAACAAGAATCTCTTTTGCAGCATCTCTGATAACTCTTCATGGACAGCTTTCAGTAATAAATCCATTATCAGAAGATTTGGTCTATTCCACTTATTCTAAGTGGACTCTAACGGATCTGAAGCTTTTCCTTACATCAGACTGAATTTTACCTCTTTATATACTTACTCATTGCTTTGAGTTTTGTTTTGGTGTTCAAGCAAAGGGAGTCTAATCTCTCTCTTCCAGATGATGTCCCCTTAAGTACTTGAAGGCAGATATTGCCCCCCCCCCCCACATCTCAATTTTTCCTACCAGTATTTGTATAAAATAAATGTGGAATTCTAACAACTTAATGGCCCTCCTCTGGACAGTTCAACTTATCAGTAAAAAGATGGTTCAAGTTCATCCCTGAGTAGATGTTTCCCTGAGAGCATCAGAATATGACAAATAGAGATACTTTATAGGTTCCTTCTGATGGTATCCTTTGTCTCCTGCATGAATCCCCAGAGAAGGTAACAGTCCTCTAGTCTGACAGCTGTCTGTAAGATTTCAATCATATCGTTGAAACATTCCTGAGGGAGAGAGCACACCATACAATAATTCACCACACTCCCTCAGCAGAGAGTCCCCAAACGTTGTAGAATGACAAGTCTTATCTTCCTGTGGTCAGTGCTGGGAGTGATGACATTTCTCTTAATGATACCTGTGTATTCTCATCATCTCAAAAGATTCTACTCTCGTTGAAAAGAGACATGCTACAGAATGTGTCAGAAAACATGAATCTGAATTTCTGATATGACACTTAAGTATCCCTAGAAAGGAAACTGTAATGATTTGGAGCTATAGATTTTGGGTTCAAATCCCAGCTTTTGCCCACTTGCCAGCTGTGTGACTGTGTAAGCCTTAATATACCTGAACTTCATTTTATTCACCTGTAATATGAGAGGGTTAGATTTTTTTGGAATAGGTGAAAGAGGAAATTCTTTGCCTCAATTACTACCTAGCCTTAATCACTGAATGGATATGGTCTCAGATAAACTCAGACTTGTTTTAAAGACTTTAGCTTAAAAATGCCAAGGTCTCACACTGCATGCAGGGACATCTCCAGTCATCCTGATCACCGTACCCACATGGTTCTGGAGAGGAAAGTGAGGTGGATGACCTTTCACAGACCTGCCATCCCTTAAATTCAATTCACTTACATATCATGGCATTATCTCCCTGATGTCATTGTCTTCTTCAAGAATGAAGAACAAACAACAAAGAAACAATATGAGAGGGTTAGACTCCAATTCTATATTATGTAATCTTTTAGTCCTAATTCTGACATTAATTTACTATGTAACTGTGAGGAAATCATTCAACCCCTCTGATATATAGTCTTCTCATCTGTAAAGTGGAGAAAATATTTGTAATAATAACCTCATAAGGTTTGGATTGCAGACCATGAAGATTTATAAAAATAAAAATACTATTAATCATTTCACAAGTATCTATTGAGACCCTTGTATTTAAAAAAGTCCCTGTTTGTTATGTCAAAATGAATAAGGCAAAGAACATTTAAAGTCAATGCATAATTTGGATATGAATCAGAAGTTTTTTTTTTATTTTAGTTATTTCAACTGTGTCTGGCATCCCAGATTAGGGTTTTCTTAGCAGAGATAGTAAAGTGGTTTGCTATTTTACAGATGAAGAAACTGAGGCAAAAAGATTTAAATGATTTGCCTAGGCTCACCCAGGTCAGAAGAGTCTGAGATTGGATGAATCTTCCTTTCTTCAGGTTCAGTTCTATCCATGATAGCACCTAATTGCTCTCTACAATCAGAAAGACCTGGATTCAAATTGTGATACTTACCTGTGTGATTTTGGAAAAGTCCCTTTACCTCCTCAGATTACTTTGTTTGCTCATCTGTAAAATGATGTTTGGACCACATTTCAGTTTTAGCTAATATAGTCCTATATATGTCATATTTGCTCTATTATCTCATACTACAGTAACACTGTACTATATGACATAAGGTCCTCTTGTAAAGAAGAGACCATATTCAAACATGTCTAAAGTCATAATTGCATAGTATCTGTGATAATTCCTTTGCTTTATGATCAAATATCCCATCGTTTAAGGTAAGAGAGTTCTAATAATTTGTAGTCAATGATATCAAATACCCTGAGAAATAGAGCTGAGTCAGTTGTAAATTATCTCTGCCTCCTTTCTGAGCTTGCCTTTATGCTCTCATTCTATCACTTGGAAATCTTTGAGATTTAGGTGTGATTATAACTAATACATTCCCATACGTGTCTAACACCTCTTCTTAGCAACCCCAGACTTCCTTATGCACAGCCATTCTGGGAAGTGTGGATTTATTCCCTCATGAGAACTTACAGAAAGGTGCAAACTGAAGTGTAAATAACATTCATCTCACCCAATCAGTTGGAATGTGGTGACTGTTAAGGTGGCTTTCAGGAAGAGGAATGTGGAGGCTTTCTGGCCAGTAAAAAAAATGCAAAGTAAAATACATAGGCATTATACTTGGAGGTTATTTCCAGGCAGTCTGATTTGCGACTTTAAGTTGGAGGAAGGGGTAGAAATGAGGTAGTGGCTAGGGAAAGGGCCTTGCAAACTGAAGAAGCAATTAAATGATTATGGACAGATGTGCACAGCAGGTTTGTGCTAGAGATGTTTTTTGAAAAGAAGTAGATGTGATTTTCCTCAGGTGACAGATCCACACACACTCAAACTGTGAGAACAGTTCTGAGTTCTCTGTGATAGCTATCTAATTTTTAAATAATGTTCGAAAAAATTGCTTCATACCATAAAATAATCAATAAGATAACAGGCAAAGCAATCAGGATGCCACACATTTGGACCAATTTCAGTTACTTGGAAAATCCACAGGGATGTTTCTAGCTACTTCTATATATATTTACATAATCACAGTTTCAAAACTGGGTGGGAACTCACTGGCTTTTATTCTAAGCCATATATGAAAAAGATCCATTCTCTTGCATAGTCAACAAGTGATCAAGTTACATTCCTTTAGCTCCATGTCATAGTAGGAAAGGTGTGTAAAAAGACCCTACAGATTCATATTCTTTTGTGCTGTTCAAATTGAATTGGACTGATCTTTGTTAGTGTCAATATTGCTCATTAATTTTGATAAGTAAATTTCATTACTTGGATAGCTTCTGAAACATTTGGTTTTAATTGAGGTGTCTGCTTGGGCCACCCAAAAGCTTCTTTGAGTGTGTTTGTGTGTTGCCATTTGTGGATTTTATACTTAATTTCTTTCATTTATGGCCTCTGAGCATGATGTACTGTCGATTGAAAGGGAGTTCACTAAATATTGAAAAACAATATTTTCCAGATTTCCACAAGGAAATCCAAAACCTCCAAAGTTACATTTGGATGCTGCATTTTGTTCTTTTGTCCCAACTTATAAGTTACAGATGCTATAAAATATTTAAAAAGGCACAGAACCAAGATCTAGTGGGAATATGGAAATTAATTCAGTGGGTATCATAAAGTCTGTTTTCCTTTAATCTCCTTGACATCAAAATAGTGAATTTAATCAAAACATTTTAAAAAATTGTCAATAGATTATTGGAATTTGTTTGAGCAATTTATTTTGTTATTGTAAAGACATACTGTCTCCTTCTGTGCCTTGGGTGATGTTCCCTCTTACCCTCTCTCATGCCTGACATGTATTCAATTAGCTTCTATGATTTTCTGAATTCTTATTTTCTTTCAAAGATCATCCTATGCTATCTCTTCCATGAAGTCTTCCCTGATAATGCCTGATTACTAGTGCTTTCCTCCTTATAAAACTTTGTTTTCAAATATGTACAAAATAATGGAAAGAAAAAATTGGACCGATTTATTCAGTGGTACAGGGAATTCCCAGATGAAGAAATTCCCTCTACCAATGCAAGTCAACATTTTCTTTGAAACTTAAACTTGTAAAAATTTTCTTGGAGAGGTTAAAATAATTTTCCAGGGTCAAACAACCAATGTACAAGTGGGACTTGAATTTAGGTCTTCCTATCACTAACACTAATTTTCTATCTATTATGCCAAGGCTGCATCTCAATACAACCATCACTACCACCACCACCATCACCATTACCACCTGGGACTATCCAGGATAAGTATTCTTTTGTTCAATTATCAAAACAGCACAAAACACACACACACACACACACACACACATACACACACACAGTCATTTTACTTATTTGCATATTAGTCTATTCAACATTAATGGGATAGAAACATGAGAAATTTTCACCATTTTCATTGTCATTATCATTGTTTATATATCCATGGATTTATGTAAATAGAAGTATGTCATTTTTAGTAGATGCCATTCCTAATACTCATCACCTCCAATCTACTACATGGCTGATCACATCAAAACTGTAGGAACAGGATGAGAAATATTTCATCCATTTTTGTTCTGTCTGCTATTGAAATTATACCAAGGTTTCTGTCAATGAGTTTGCAGAAGATGGACTTACATTCCACTTCTTTTATTTACTTACAAAAGCCAGTTATTTCATGCACTTGTGTAATAGCCTTTGTATAATTTGCTAAAATGGAATAGTAGTAGGAGAGGCTATGTGACATAGAGGATAGAAAGTTGATCTCAAAACCAAGAATAATTGATTCAAGTTCCATCTCTGACATTAACTGCCACTGTGACACTGCACAAACCACATATAACATCAAAGTGCCTAGGATACCTCACTAAGATTGCAAGTTGCATGCACACCAAAATGAACTGGTAGATTCAGGTATCTCTATATCAGGTTAACAACCTGTTCCAGAACTGCTTCTATCTGAATCTCATGAAAGAAAAGGCACAATTATCATTACTCTAAGGCACCCACAGAAAGATTTACATTTTCATGTCAAAGGGAAAGAAGAGAATTTATAGATATTTTTAGAACACAGGCAATCTGTTTAAAACAAAATAAAACAAAAAAACTCTACTAAATTTCTTTTGGAATAAGCAAGTATCACTTCACTGAGCAGTGGTGAGAGTGGATAACAGGTACATGCCATTGGTTTTGCTGAATGTAATCTAGCAGGAATGCTCTAGTAAATATTTAACAATTGTTTGTAGAAAGTGGGGCAAAGTATGCACAGTACACTTTTATATTTAATCTGCATTGTTAATATTTTTCAAATAATTTTTTAAGTCTAGATAATCAGTAAAACAGTAAATTGAGTCACAAATTTGTTGTGTTGGTTGATTTCTGGGGTATAAATGCTTACACTAAAATTCTGAGCTGGCTCTATCAAACTCTTAGGTTTGGATTAGAGTTCTTAATCTGAAGACTTTGGACAGTTTAAGGAGTCTGTGAAGTTGCAAGAAAAAAGATACATTGTTATTTTCATTGATCTCTATCTGAAATTTAATATTTTTTCACTTATCAATGTAGGAAACATAATATTATTCTGATAAGGTTCTATAAGCATTACCACACTGTCAAAGGGGTTGAGATAAAAAATAACTTCGAGGGCAAACACAAAATGACAAAAATCCATGGATGGAATAAAAAATGCTATACATGAATTGTGGAAAATGTGTTTGTGAAGGAGAGATTTATGGTGACAATTCAGGACCAAAGCACTACCATCAAAACATACAGAAAGATTATATGTAAGGAGACAAATTTAACAATTAACATAGATTATGCAAAGAACTGTGAAGATAAAGCAACATATCATTTCAGAATACCTATGTAGCAACACACAACACAGTTGCTAGCATTATATTAAAAAACAACCACCAACACACACACCCAAAACAAAAACAAAAACAAAAAAACCACCTCACTATAGTTTATGTACTATAAATTTCTAAGACCCAATACTTTAATTTATCTTGAACAATATGACATATAAATAATACTGGAAGCAAACCATTTTCACATATTGAAGCAGAGGTCCTCAAACTTTTTAAATAGGGGGCCAGTTCACTGTCCCTTAGACTGTTGGAGGGCCAGATTATAGTTAAAAAAAAAAAAACCAAAAAAAAAAAAACACTTTGTTTTGTGGGCCTTTAAATAAAGAAACTTCATAGCCGTGGGTGAGGGGGATAAATGTCCTCAGCTGCTGCATCTGGCCCGTAGGCCATAGTTTGAGGACCCCTGGATTGAAGTTTTCTCCAAAATAACTTGAAAAGGAAATTAATTCATAAAAACTACAGAACAAGTTTGAAATATACAAATATCCATAATCTCCAACCCACAAAGAAGATCAAAACTATTTGAAAGCAGGATGAAGTACATTATCTTGTTATTTTGTCTCCTACTGGAGGTGCACCTTGAATGCTTTCTGTGAGTCTCCAGAGGATTGATTTACGTAGAATATTGAATGTAAATGGTTAATTGCAGATTAGTGATTTTTATCTGAACTCCATCTAAAAGTCAAGAATGATGATAGTTGACATTTAATAAAAATTTTAAACAAAATATTAACTTTTACCTTACCCTGAATTGAATAATACTATTTTATCATAGATTGAAATATCCCTTGTCCAAGAATCCTATAAATTAAGATATTAAAGTGACTTTGTAGGGTAAAATGACCAAGGCCATTAGAGGTCTTTGCCATTTTGGACATTTAACTCTTAAGCAGAACAATGTTCAAATTCAGAAAAAAAGATAAAATAATAGAAAATATTTTAGCAAGCTTATGCCTATCACAAAAAAGTACAATATTTACATTTATTTTTTTCTTCAACATTCCTCAATGACCCCAGTGGGATAGTTATGTTGCATTAATCTATTTTCAACGATTTCCATACGTGAACAATTCACCTTAAAATTTTAATGCTGAACTGTTTAGATAACTAAAATTGAGATAAAAATCTCACCTTGACTAAAGAACAGCAAAGTAGCAATTTAAGGTGGAAAACTTTTCCCCTTGGTAACTGTTTTGAGTTAATCTGGTTACACTTCAGGGGTATTTGGATATGCCCTTTAGGAAACGGAGGATACTGCTGAAGTTCTGCACATTTGCACCCATTAAAGAAATCTCAAGATTCTACAGTTTAAAATACAGGGTAAGCTGTGTCACAAGTGCTCCAATAGAGCCAGAATCTCTTGACCCTCAGTACAAAAATTCTCACTGATTTCTCAAGTAGACTGTGCTAGACACATGCACTGAGGAGAGGTACCAAGGAAGTGGAAAACTTTAAAAATCAGGAAAGTGCTGATTGCCAAAGAGGCAAATCACAAATAAAACTTGGCGTTGGGGAGTCAAATAGAAGTCTCCAAATGAAGTTCAGAGTAGACTGGACAAGAATAATACAAATACCAACAAATACATATATTTCAATATAATGAGAACTAAAAAGGAAGATTGCTATAGTAATAATTACCTTAGAAATCATCATCATAAATAGCAATAGCTACATTTATATGATATAGTAAGATTTGCTATCTGCTTTACATTTATTTTCTTATTTAATCTCACAACTCCATAAAATCACTACTATGAATATCTCCTAACCCTCCTTTGAACTCCCTTTTCTTACATTTTCTATTTTTTTTATAAATTTGTTAATGTTGAATTTGATAAACATTAATAAACATGAATATTTTCACATACAAAGGACAGAAAAAAGGCAGTTGGAGATGAAACTATATATTTCTGCTATATATAACTTGTTTTACAGTTTATATTGAAATAAGGAGATTCAATGAAATTCCAAAAGACTTGTAATGGAAGGTGCCATCCACATGCAGAGAGAGAACAGAAAGAGTGGAAATGCTATGTTGTGGCCCACGCTCATTTTCCATAATTCTCTCTCTCTGAGTGTAGCTGACTTTCTTAATTACTAAACAATTGAAACTGCTTTAAATCATCTCATTATTGAAAAGAGCCACATGCATCAGAATTGATCATCATATAATCTTGTTGTTGTTGTGTATAATGATTTCCTGATTGTGCTCATTTCATTTAGCAATAGTTCATATAAGTTTCTGTAGGTCTCTCTGAAAACATCCTGTTGGTAATTTCTTACAGAACAATAATATTACATAACATCTATATATCACAATTTATTTAGCCATTCTCCAATTGATGGGTATCCATTCAGTTTCCAGTTTCTAGCCACTACAGAAAGGGCTGCCACAAACATTCGTGCACATACAGGTCCCTTTCCCTCCTTTAGAATCTCTTTGGGATATAGTCCCAGTAGAAACATTGCTGGATCAAAAAGTATGCAAAGTTTGATAACTTTTTGGGCATAGTTCCAAATTGCTCTGAAGAATGGATGAATTCATTCACAATCTCATCAACAATGTATCAGTGTCCCAACATTCATCATCAGTGTCCCAACATTCATCATTATCTTTTTCTGTCATCTTAGCCAATCTGACAGGTGTGTAGTGGTATCTTAGAGTTGTCTTAATTTGCATTTCTCTGATCAATAATGATTTGGAACACCTCTTCATATGACTAGAAATAGTTTCAATTTCTTCATCTGAAAATTATCTGTTCATATCCTTTGACCATTTATCAATTGGAGAATGGCTTGATTTCTTATAAATTAGAGTCAATTCTCTATATATTTTGGAAATGAGGCCTTTATCAGAACCTCTAATTGTGAAAACGTTTTCCCAGTTTGTTGCTTCCCTTCTAATCTTGTTTGCATTAGTTTTGTGTGTACAAAGGCTTTTTAATTTGATATAATCAAAATTATGTATTTTGTAATCAATAATGAACTCTAGTTCTTCTTTGGTCACAAATTCCTTCCTCCTTCACAGGTCTGAGAAATAAACTATCCTCTCTTCTTCTAATTTATTTATAATCTAATTCTTTATGTCTAGATCATGAACCCATTTTGACCTTATCTTGGTATATAGGATTAAGGGCTCAATGCTTACTTTCTGCCATACTAATTTCCAGTTTTCCCAGCAGTTTTTGTCAGATAGTGAATTTTTATCCCAAAAGTTGGGATCCTTGGGTTTGTCAAACACTAGATTGCTATAGTTATTAACTAGGTACAGCTAGGCCACCTTCATTTGATTTTTTTTTCATTAGTTCTCTTGAAATTCTTGACCTTTTCTTTCTTGGGAGTTTGAGTGGCATAGAACTAAATAAAAATATTAGTTTAAGGAGTATTGTTATCTTTATTATATTCACTCGACCTAACTAAGAGCACTTAATATTTTTCCAATTGTTTAGATATGACTTTATTTGTGTGGAAAGTGTTTTGTAGTTTTTCCTCATATAGTTCCTGACTTTCCTTTGGTAGATCTGCAAGAAGACAGAGATAGCAAATGCATAATAGTGGGAGATCTCAACCTTGCACTATGAGGACTAGTTAAATCAAACCACAAAATAAATAAGAAAGAAGTTAAAAAGGTAAATAGAATACTAGAAAAATTAGGTATGATAGATCTTTGGAGAAAATTGGATGGAGTCAGAAAGGAGTTATTTTAGTATATTGTATATATTTTATATTTTATACTATTGACAGTTATTTTAAATGGAATTTTTTTTTGTATTTCTTGCTGTTGGATTTTGTTAGTGATATATAAAAATGCTGATAATTTATGAGGACTTATTTTGCATCCTGCAACTGCTAAAGTGGTGGATTATTTATAAGAGCTTTTTAGTATAATCTCTGGGGTTCTCTAAGTATACCATCATATCATCTGCAAAGAGTGATAATTTAGTTTTCTCATAATCTACACTAATTCCTTTAATTTCTTTCTCATTTCTTATTGCCAAAGGTAGCATTTCTAATACAATATTGAATAGAAATGGTGATAGTGGGCAACTCCTAATCTTATTGGCAATGGTTTCAGTTTATCCCCATTACATATGATACTTACTGTTAGTTTTTCATAAAACCAACTCTTAGTTTATTAATTCAATAGTTTTTTACTTTCTATTTTATTAATCTCTTCTTTTTTAAAATGTCAAGTTTAGTGTTTGATTGGGGGTTTTTAATTTGCTCTTTTTCTACCTTTTTTTACTTGCATGCCTAATATATTGATCTTCTTTTTCTCTATTTTATGCAAGTAAGCCTCTAGAGATATAAAATTTTCCATTATTACCACTTTTGCTGCATCCCACAAATTTTGGTATGTCATCTCATTATTGTCATTCTCTTTGGTGAAATTATTAATTGTGTCTATGATTTGCTGTTTCACCCATTCATTCTTTTGGATGAGATTATTCAGTTTCCAATTAATTTTTGGTCTCTTTTCTCCTGGCTTTTTTATTGAATGTAGTCTTTCTTGCATTGTGATCTGAACAGGATGCATTTACTATTTCTGGCTTTCTGTATTTGAATTTGAGGTCTTTAAATTCTAATATATGGTCAGTTTTTCTATAGGTTCTATTAACTGCAGAGAAGAAAGTGTACTCCTTTCTGACTCTATCCAATTTTCTCCAAAGATTTATCATATCTAATTTTTCTAGTATCCTATTTACCTTTATAACTTCTTTCTTATTTATTTTGTGGTTTGATTTAACTAGTCCTCATAGTTGAGGCTGAGTTCTCCCACTATTATACTTTTGCTTTCTCTGTTTTCTTACAGCTCTCTTAACTTCTCCTTTAGGAATTTAGACTCTGTACCACTTGGTGCATATATGTTTCATATCGATATTTCTTCATTATGTATGATACTCTTTAACAAGATATAGTTTCCTTCCTTTCCTTTTTAATTAAATCACGTTTTGCTTTTGCTTGATCTGAGATCAGGATCGCTACCTCTGCTTTTTTTTTTTTTTTTTTTTTAACTTCACCTGAAGCATAATAGATTTTGCTCCAGCTTTTTACCTTTAGTCTGTATGTATCATCCTACTTTAAATGTGTTTCTTGTAAACAACATGTTGTAGGATTCTGGCTTTTAATCCAGTCTGCTATCTGCCTCCGCTTTATGAGGGGGTTCTCTCCATTCACATTTATGGTTAAAACTACTAATTCTGTATTTCCTGCCATCTTATTATCCCCAGATTATTCTTTTCTTTTTCCTTTTCCCCTTACTCCTCTCCCCAGTATTTAACATATGGGCACCACTTGCTTCAAGCAGCCCTCCTCCTTTAAAGTCCCTCCCTTTTTCTTATACATTTCCCCTACTATTTCTGTATTCCTTTCTATTTAGCATACCCTTTCCCTTTTCACTTTTCCACTCTCACTTTTCAACAAGTGAGAGAAGTTTCTCTGTAAACCAAATGTGTTTAATATTTTCTCTTTGAGCCAAATCTAATGAGAGATTCACACAATGTTCACCCCCTTCCCTTTTTTCCCTATAGAGTTCTTTTAGGTTTTTATGCTTTTCTTGAGATCCATATCTGGAGGTCAAATTTTTTGTTTAGATCTGTTTTTTTTTCATCAGAAATAAATGGAATTCACCTGTTCCATTGAATGTCCATCTTCTTTCTTGAAGAAAATAGTCAGTTTAGCTTGGTAGTTTATTCTTGGCTATATTCCAAGTTCCTTTGCCTGACATAATATCAGATTCCAGGCCCTTCAGTCCTTTAATGTGGAAGCTGCTAGATCTTGAGTAATCCTTCTTATGACTCTTCAGTATTTGAATTGTTTTTTTTTTCTGGTTGCTTGTAATATTTTTAATTTGGTGTGGTAGTTCTGAAATTTAGTCATGATATTCCTTGGAGTTTTAACTTTGGGATCTCATTCAGGAGGTGTTCAATGACTTCTTTGGCTATTTTACCTTCTAATTCTTGACATCTAGGCAATTCTCTTTGATGATTTCCTAAAAAATAGTGTCTAGGCTCTTTTTTTTTTTCATCATGGTTTTCAGGGAGTCCAATAATCCTTAGATTGTCTTTCCCAGATCTATTTTCCAGTTTATTTTTTCCCAAGTAGATATTTAACATTTTTTCTAATTTTTTTTCTTTTCCCAGGGAGGTATTTAACATTTTTTCTATTTTTTGTTTGTTTTTGTTTTTGCTTGATTGATTCTCGATGTCTCATTGAGTCATTCATTTCCATTTGTTCAATTCTGATTTTTAATGAATTATTTTCTTGATCTACTTTTTTTTACTTCTTTTTGTATTTGTCCAAGTGAATTTTTAAATGAGTTGTTTTGTTCTATGGACTGTTTTTCCCTTTCACAAATTTTTAAGGAGTTATTTTTTTTTCCAATTCACATATTCTGTTTTCCTGGGAGTTCTTTCCTTTTCCAATTCACAAATTCTGTTTTCCTGGGAGTTCTTTCCCTTTTCCATTTCACATATTATGTTTTTCAGGAAGTTTTCTTTTTTCCAATTTATCTTTTAATGAGTTTTATCTTTTTTTGACTTGGATATTAGAATCATGGTTATGTCTTAGAAATAATTTATTCAAATGTCTTGTTCTTATATTTCTGAAGAGAATTTATGTAACTTTAAAAGTAACAGTAATTTTGATGTTTGATGAAATTTGCTTGTAAATCTACCTGTTTCTATTATTTTTTTTCTCCTTTTGGAGTTCTTTGATGACTTGCTCAATTAATTTTTCTAAGACTGAATTATTACAATTTTCTGCTTGTTATTCTTCTGCTCTGGGGATTTCATAATTTTAAAAAATAAATGTGTATCCATTTTAAAAAAAGATATGTTTGTCAAGTTGTAAATGATAATTTACTAATTTCTAATTTCTGGATTCCTCTTCATATGCTTGCTTATATGCTCTTGCTTTGGTATTTATTTTGATGGCTTGACTTTTCTTTATTTTTAAAATCACATTCACTCATATTTTCTTCAGAAGGAGCTTCTACTTTTACTTTATTATTTGATTTTATTTTCAATTATCTTTAATTTTATATCAGAAATTGTTCTCATTTAAAATGGAAAATTTTATTGATTACATTTTCATTAGATTAGAGCTTGTAAAAGAATGTGTTTAATATTTCTGGGGTTTTTGCATTTATTCATATGTTTTAATGTTTTAGCATAGTCAATATTTGTAAATGTGTCATGCAATCTGAAGAATGTGTATAATTTCTTTAATTCCCAAAGCAAAAAATACTTTATCTAATTTTCTAAAAATGTTATTGAGATATTTAACTTATTTTTGCCTGTCATTTTGTCATATTTGTCTAATTTATGTCAAAAAAGGCTTTCAAATTTTGTAATGGTTCTGTCTCTTTCCCCTATACTTAATCTCTCCTTTACATACTTAGCTGGCATAACTTTTAGCATACATATATCTCTCTCACACGTATATAATATTGGTATTTCATTATTGACAATGCCTATGAACATATGTAATTTCCCTACTTATTTTTTTAATTATGGCTATTTTTATCTTTCTTCATCTAAGATGATAATTGTCACCAGTCCTTTTTTGAATTCATATTTACAACAACAAAAATAATAACAACAAACAACACTAAAAGCAAACATATCCACATGTAGTTAAATAATAGAGACATAATAAATTCTATTCTATCTATCCCTTAATTGTAATTTCATGTGGATCTTTGTGATTCCAATATTTGTGTTGTTAATATTGCAAACAACATATTACTAGATCATACTTTTCCATCTATGTTAACACCCTTCTTCATTCCATATGTGAATACCTTCCATACCCATTCAATGTCATCGTTAATTGCATTTTTATCTTATTATATATTGTGAGGACCACGCTAGCACCCAGGATACCTTAGAATCAACCAGAGTCAAGATAAGCAAAAGCCCTTAGTCTTTATTCTTGGTCTTTAGTGGTAGAAATGAAGGGGATGGAAGTAGGATCTCCGCCACCCCCTTCTTCCTCATCCACTGCCAAAGTGACTCTGGCTAGTTTTACTGCACCCCCTAGTCCCTCCTACAATCCTAAGTATACACCAATCATCGAGCCAGCACAGGATAGTGGGAAGGACTATTTTCCAAGAATATAACCATAGAGTATTGTCCAAACAGTAGTTAGCCTCAAGTGCTCCGCTGTCCTGACCTTAATGCATCGACTCAAGAGTTTCAGCCCTCTACAATATATCATATTTCTCTCTTTTTTTTTCCAACTCCCATTTTAATAAAAGAAAAACAAATTAAGGGAGAAAAAAGAGTAAGACCAACACTAAGAATTTATAAATGAAAAGGTTTTATCCTATTCTTGTGGCCTATCTCTGTTCAGTGAACCCTGAATCTGATCATGATACTTATACTCTTATTTTTTCTCCCCTAAAATCCACAAAGCAAAAAAAAAAAAAAAAAAAAAAAAAAAAAAAAACAACACATCCTGGCCCTACCTCTGTCTTTATTCAGTCTTTGACTAGAAGAATGATTCTGAAGGGATTACAATCTTATTTCTGCATATAACTATATAAGCAATTGCTTTTAGCACTTTCAAAATTATAAATTATATTTCTATATTTCTTTTTTTTTTCTTTTTGTTTTCAATTTAACACATCCTTTTTTTTTTTTTTGGAGAGGGCAGGATGCTTATAGCATTCTATTAAAATCTAGACAAATACAATTCTAGAAATTCTATTAAAGTACATTTTCCCTACTAGGTTTATATTTTATTTTTTTAAAGAATAAATTATTCATAGCTATAAGTTTGTCTATTTTAGCCTTTTCACTATGGCTTCAGTCAAACTGAGCTTATAAAGACCATTGCCTCCCATTGCACCCAGGACTGTCTCCAACCAACCTGATCCATATCTGGCCACTGGACCCAGATGATTCTGAAGAGGAAAGTGAGGCAGGTGACCTTACACAGCCCTCCCTTACTTAATCCAACTCACTTACATGTCATGGCATTAACTCCCTGATGTCATGGTACTCTTTGAGAACGAAGAACATACATCAATACCATTTCTATATGGATTAGCTTGTTCTTTCCCCCTTCCTCCTAAACTTTGTGGTATTAATTTGAAATAGGGAATTTGACACAGATGTGGGATAAGTTTTTCTCCTTTGCTGAAATCCTTCACTTTCCCCTCTGCTGCTGCACATTATTACAAGTGCTTCCTTCACTCATATTTCTGTCTCTTTTTGCCTATGTAATCCCCAAACAGAAATTTGAGCCTTGTCTCCATATATGCTTGACACTTAGTCTTTTTTTTAAATAGTGATTTACTAGAAAATCAATTGGAATTGATGACAAGATATGAGAAATACTGGCACAGGATCATAGTATGCTGTACCCACATCACAAGAAGCCACTGTATTCTATAAGCAAAGCAGAATTGTAGTAGTTCACAAGAAACATGAGATAAACACATTTAGAGACATCTCTGTTCCAAATGTTCCATGAACTATTTGTGCACAAAGTGTTATAGAACCTTTTAAGCTCATTTTGATCTATCAGCCACAGTCAGACACACCGTACCTTGACCCAACATTATGACATCATTTTGGTTCTCTTAAAGAATGAAGGACAGCAATTAAACAGGAAATTGTTTTTTTCTTTGTTGTAACTTCAATGGTGGGCCCAAATCCAGATTTATTCAATTTAATACTGCAGGCTCCTTGTGATCTTTTTATTAAATTTTGTGTTGGATGAAGGCTCTTAATAGTGTTGTTCTCTGGTTTTTATTGATTACTGCTTCATTTGATACTTTTAAAAATATTTACTTGGGGATTTCTTAGGAGAACTATGTTCAGTTATAATGTTTCATGTTGCCATCTTTACCAGAGGTTTCTTTACCTTTCTTCATTAGCCACTTACATTGTTGGGCTGGGTTAGTACAGTTCTGAGGAGTACAATGTGTTGCATCTGAAAATGGATATATAATTTAGCAATCTAGCCTCCTTTTTAGTAACAATTTGAAGTTTTTCAGCTTAAATTTTTAAGAGAAATTGTTTTATCTCAAAGACAGTAGTTGACTGCAAGGCTGTCTTTGAAATAAAATGGGCTAGAATCCAATCTGATTTCAGCAATATTTCTGGAGAAAAGTTTGAGCTGTATTTGACCCCAAAGTATGTTTGGTGGGCTTGCAAAATATTTAGTGAAGATTTGTGGTGACCATGCAAGATTTTTAAAAGTTCTTAAACTTTTTAAGTGATCTGAATTTGTGTGGATTATACACATTTTTTATTTGTTATCAATTTTTAAGCCTACTACAAGCCTTATGAAAGTTGTGTGAAGATAGTTCCCTACTTTACCTGTAAATTGGAGTGGTTATGAATCAAAGAAACTAATTATTTTATTTATTGAGGCAAAGCATAAAGAAAAGTGGAGGGATGTCTAGTTGTTATCATTTCAAAAATTATCAATAATTATGAAGTGATGACAATGCTCTTAATTATTGTGAATGGAGACACTTCAGTATCTATCATATTACATATTTGTTTGGAGAGAATGTTATTTATTATCTGTTTGTTTTTGTATTTTTCCTTTGAAGATAGATTAAACTTTTTGGAGTGATTTGGAGTTTGCTTTAGGAGTATTTTTCATTACATAACCTCAATACAATCAGCACAATAATACTTAGTTAGGCTGGTCTCAGAAAACAGACAGTGTAGAAATCAGACTCAAAGATTTTTCAGCATGTTAGAGTCTACCAGAATTTAATCTTCATTATCACAATTTCAAGGAAGCTAGGAATACCACAATGAGTCATCAAAGTAGGAATTTTATGGAAACTTAATACACTATATTTGGAGGTATCTTTAATCTATCTTTCTGAATTATTCCCTTTACCCTTATTCTTTTCCTTCTCCCATATACCTTTGCTGTAAACCAGCAAATAAATGTAGCATATGTGCTAGATGGGAAAAACTGCTTTAGTCAATAATAAATTTTTTGTTGTTTTTAATGTTATTGTTGTTGCTGCTGCTGTGGTGGCAACTACTATTTTTGACTTCTACTTGGGCCATTATTGATTTTCTTCTGTGGGCAAATGGAGCTCAATAGGGGGAAAATAATATTCTTTACATCAATAACAAAAAGTATGTTGATGATTATTTAATTGAATATAATTGTTTATGCAACTCTTTCCATCTATGTGAGTCATTAAATGAGATTAGATGATACAGGATAGAAATTGCAGCAATAGGAGCTGAAGGTGAAGGAAATAAACAAATTACCTAATTCTTTCTTTACATTTTTTAACAAAGTTAACAAGACAATTGCTTTACCAACAAATGATTTTCAGCAGGAGAAAGAATCATCTGTAATATAGCAAAAACAGTGATGAATGTCCATGTAAAATTTTGCATTTGAATCTTTTTTGTTTTTCCTGTGGCTTATCCCTTACATGGCTGTTTCAAAGATCAAATTTGGTGGTTTTAGTAAAGCAAAAAGTACTGTATAAATTCCAGCTGTTATTGTATCTGTATTAGAGAATAATTGAAGCAGTCAAGTGAAGTGAAGGTTTTATTTTTATAAGTGTATAATTTGCTGGGTTGATCCCTTGAATCATTTTTTAATAATAACAATATATCTTCAGTATGTAAAAGGTCTATGCTTTCTTTTATTTCTGCTTCTAATTCATATACTATAATTTGTTTACCATTCCCACTAAATGGATCCTGTTTCATTTCAAATTCTTTGCTACTACAATAAGGGCTACTATAGTTTCTTTTTTTTTTAAATCAAAGGATATTTTACCTCTGTCTTTGATATTCTTATAGCATATACTTAGAAATATTTCTAGCTCAAGAACCATAATCATCATTCAGAGGAACAACTCTTCTGATGAAATTGTTAGTTACCTCTACTACCAGCAACGTGAATTATCAATCAACTGCTACTTTCAGTCAAATAAGCTCTGGAGCAGGAATGCTAACAAGACTAGACCTCTACTTCCAGCCCAAACATAATGCCATAACTCAGGAAAGAAACCTTTATAGATATTCATTGGAGTAACTGAATCTTCAAATGCTGCCTAAGTGTGGCTTATACTTAGAGACATACTCACCTCTTTCCTTGATTTACAACCATTAGCTACAAGGAAGGATGGAATTCATTGAATTCAAATGTAAACTTCTTGATAATAGAGACAATCTTATTTTGAATTTATGCTTCTCTCATTTAGCATTATGATTTGCACATAATAAATGTTTCTTCAATGAATAAGTATTCATTCATTCACTGGGTCAGATGATATACACAGTTTAGTTAATTTTCTAATATGATTCCAAATTATTTCTGGAATTGTTGGACCAATTCATTTTCTATTAATAATGTACTAGTCCATCTGTCTTCTCATAGTTCTTTGAGTATTCAATATATTCCATTTTTGTCATCTTTGCCATCCTGGTGAATCTGAAACTACAATGATTCTAGAATTTATGCCTCTTAATAGTAATTATTTGGAGTTTTTTTCTTATGAATATTGATAATTTCCAGCCCTGTTACCAAATATCACCTACTTACATTCTATGATCACTTCTCTGTTGAGGAATTTTTCATATATTTGTATCAATTCATATATATATATATATTATGTATAGTACATCAGACCCTTATCAGATTTATCTTCTACAAAAATACATATATGTGGGTATGTATGTATATACACACACACACACACAAACATACACACACAAACAAATTAAAAAGAACCTTCTCTTTATTGGCTAGTAACATTGATTTTATCTTGCAAAAGCTTTTCATTTTATCAGTCTGCTAGTGTTTATTAGGCACTTACTATGTGCTAAATACTGCACTGTTTTGGGAGGTTGAAAGAATCTATCCATTTTTGTCATCATCTTTATCTCTTGTAAAATTTAGACTTTTTACTCTAGTTGTACAAAGGTATCTCTTTCTGTTTTCTAACTTACCCTATAATGTGACATTTTAAATTTAAATGTGACTTCCATTTAGAGCTTATTTTGACATGTATAGTATAAAATGTTATTCCAAACTCACTTTAGGCCAAATTGCTTTTTAGTTTACCCAGGAATTCTAATCATATAGATAGTCCTTATATCAGTAGTTAGTGTTCTTGGGTTATTGAACCCTAAATGATATTTTTGAATGCTCCTATTTCTTATTTACATAAGTTTATATTTACAATGTTCAAACAATAAACTCTTCATTTGGATAATTTTTTCTATCTCTGTAAAATTATTGTATTTTCAGATCTGCTGATTTTTGCTTCTTATCCCTACACTGTCCGCCTGCCCCGCTCCATGATTCCGCCATAGACTGACCTTTAGATACTATAGCTGTCATTATTTTGTCCAGTAACATAATTGGCTGATGGGTTGGCATTCTGTTAATATGTAAATTTATTTAGGTAGTATTATAATTTGTTATTACATTGACATAAGCCACTCAGCGGACCTTTTTAGACTTAGTTCATATTATTCCTCTTAACAAACTCTGTTTCAGCTGAACTGGACAACTAATAATTCTCAGAAATTAAAAGCCTATCTCTCCTTTCTAGCAATCTCTCATACCTAAAATGCCCTTACTCAGACTCGACTTCCTATATGACACCTTTCCTTATTTTTTTGATTGGTAGTGTTCTTTTTCTCTTAAAAATGATCTCTGCATCCATTACTTTTCTGCATCCATAAAATATTCTTGCAGTGGAATATACATTGCTTAAGAGCCAGAATTTTTGTTTGTTTTTAATTCATAGGGTTTAATACAATATTCTATGAACACAGTAGGCACTGAATAATATTTTTAATTGAATTGAAAACATCCAATTTAAACTAATTAATAATCAAAGAAATATAAATTAAAACATTTTTGAATTACAGTTATATTTGTAATATTTTGCTGGAAATGAAGAGAAATATAAATATATATATATATATATATATTTCTATATACGAAAAGTACCAGTACAGTAATAAGGAGCAAGTATCAGCAGATCCTAAGCTACAATAATTATACATTGATAATCAGAAAAAAAATTATCAAAATGAAGAATTTATTTTTGAAACAGACTATGTAAATCTTTTTGGAGAGAAATCACATAAAAGTGATTCTATTCTCTATTTTTGGATTTTGTCACTAGGACCTTAATCTAAGAATTATTAAAAGAAAAAATATTTAGATGTAGAAAAATACAGTTTTATATCTAAATTTCAGCCAAGCATTATTATTCTAGGCAATACCAAGGGATGGGGGAGGAGGAGAATGAAGAGAAATTGTTGATATTTATATAGTAATGTAAGGTTTCTAATATATTTTCCATGTATAATGCCATTTACTTCTTCCCACGACCTTGTGAGTCTGGTCTTATTATTATTATTGCTGTTTTATAGATGAAGAAACAAAGAATGAGAGAAGTTAAATGATATGCCCCGAGAGACATAGCTGCAAAATTTTGGGGCATGATCCAAACTCTGATGTTCCTGATCAGAATGACAGTGCTCTATTCATTGCCTAAATGCCATTATAGTTATATATGCACTTTGAACTGATTTAATGACAAAAGTCTGACATTAATGGCATAGTGTTATCTTGGAGAAGGTCTCTAGTGGAGTGCTTAAGTGATCTATGCATTTGACACATCAGTTATTTGGATATAGATGGTATAGATGGCCTGATTATGGCATTTTCAGATGGCCTTGATATTAGGGTTTTAGCTAACACATTGGATTAAAAAAATAGCATTCAAAAGGATGATAAGTTAGTGTCAATGTCTAAATCTAAAAAAGATGACATTTAAAAGAGATATTTGTAATGTACTACATTTGATTTTTCAAAGGAACTTTACAACAAAAAACAGTTCCTATAAAAAAAAATCTGTGGATTTTAATTGAAAAAATTGATTCACCAGTCTCAGCATTAAAAACAGGATGTATAGTCAGGATGTTTAAATTCAAAAAATTTATAGGCTTATTTTCTCCATGTATAGATATGTATAAATGTGCTCTGATCTGATCACATCCCACCTCTCATATTGTGTTCAGGTCTGAGGATCGCATTGAAGAAGTGATCAAGTTGAGATGTGTCTAGATATTGATTCTGGGAAGTTATACACTAGGATACACTTGGAGGAAGGAGATATAATAGAGGTCTTATATATTTGAAGGGATGTCATATTGAAGAGATATTAGACTTATTCTGTTTGCCCCCAGAGGCCCCTAAAAGGGTTTTATTGCTGTTGCTTAATCATGTCTGACATTTTGTGACCCTTCAAAGGGCTTTCTTGGCAAAAATATTGGAATGGTTTGCTGTTGGAATCTTTACAAACTGTTAAGCCATTAGAGTTGACAGAAACAATAATTATCTAATTTAGCATGGTTCAATATGATTGATTTGATCTTAGAAGGAGATATTTTGGGCCAGAACTTGAAACAAGGTACTAAGTACAACTGATGGAAACAATGCTCGTGTTCTCATCTTTAGAAGCAAGAAATATTTAAGTACTCAATGAAGTTCATATTTTGGGAGATTTCAGGGCTTAGTATGGCTTAATATGAGGTATCCTAATTCACAGAGCCTTAGGGCCAGAGAACACTCTGGGAGATAACCCAGAATCCTTCTGTCTCCAGAAGGAGGAGTTAACCTTTGGGAGATCATATATATACAGGAAGCTCTTAGAGCTTGGGAGAGTTTTCTTGGGAACATTGACTGGGGTCGGAGAGGAGCACTCTGGAAGGAATTTCTCTGGAACATTGACTGGGGTCAGAGAGGAGCACTCTGGTAGGAAGCCCACAAATCCTATCTTCGAGGCAAGAGATTCATTGCATTTTCCAACTTGATGCTGGCTGGAGGCTGAAGAAAGAAGAAAGAAGCCAAGGACAAAGCTGCAAGAGCTCTTGGGAGAGATAGGTCTCTGAGCTAACTGGGCTATATTGAATGACACAATAAAAGATCTGAACTTTTATCGCCTGGCTGGGTTTTGGAAAAAGAAGACAACAGTTTGCCATTTTCTTCCTCAGTTCAACTAGCAGATTTGAAACTGAGGCAGAGTTAAGTAACTTCTTCAGGGTCACACAGCTAGCAAGTGTCTGAGGCCAGATTTTAACTCAATAACTTTAGGCTCAGTACTCCATCCACTCTGCCACCTGTCTGCCTCCAAAGAGTAAACACTACAAAGAAGTAGATTTCATCAAACTATAAGGAAAAACTTCCCAACAAGTAGAGCTATCTCTAAGAATGGATTAAGTTCCCCCTTATTCAAGCTTTTCAAGCAAAGGCTACATCACTTGGATAGTATATTTAACATAGTTGGTATATTAGAGAGTTTTTCTATTTAGCTATAGGTTGGACGAGATGGTTAGGGGCCTCATTCATCATAAAGATAGGTGGAAACCTGATTCTAGAAACAGATATGAGCAATGATGGGGAGATAGTTGGTCAAATAAATTTGGTATATCATGCAACAGAATACTATTTACTATAAAGATAAAGAATATAGCATATTATGAGAAAATTTGAGGAAATGTAAAGGGAATATAATAGGAGAAGGAACATACATTTCTATGATAATACAAAATAATAAACTTTATAGGTACACAAGTAGAAAAGTGAAAAGTGGGAAAATATATTAATATTTTCTTAAGGATTCAAAATATAAGTAGTTTGACATTGATGATTTTATTTGGGAAACTCATTTCTCATTGTACTTGATTCTTTTTTTTCCCTTAAAAGGTTATTTTTAATAAATTAATATATTCAATTGAACTTAAAGCACATCTATCTTTTAGTATAGCACTTGCCTTTAGCTAGTAGGAAAGTAAATATTATATTTTATTATAACTTTTTATTTACAAAACATATGCGTGGGTAATTTTTCAGTATTGACCCTTGCAAAACCTTTTGTTCCAACTTTTCTCTTCCTTCCCTCCAGTTTCTCCCCTAGATGGTAGGTAGTCCAATACATGTTAAATATGTTAAAGTATATGTTAAATACAATATATGTATTCATAAATATACAGTTATCTGCTGCACAAGAAAAATAGGATTTAGAAAGAAGGTAAAAATAACCTGAGAAGGAAAACAAAAGATGCAAGCAGACAATAACAGAAGGAGCAGAAATGCTATTATGGACCACGCTCATTTCCCAGAGTTCTTTCACTGCGTGTAGCTAATTCTCTTCATTACTGAACAATTGGAACTGATTTGTATCATCTTATTGCTGAAGAGAGCCATGTCCATCAGAACTGATCATAATACAGTATTGTTGTTGAACTGTATAATGATCTTGTGATTCTGCTCATTTCACTTAGCATCAGTTCATGTAAGTCTCTCCATACCTCTCTGAACTCATCCTGCTGGTCATTTCTTATAGAACAATAATACTCCATAATATTCATATATCACAATTTATTCAACCATTCTCCAATTGATGGGCATCCATTGAATTTCCAGTTTCTAGTCACTACAAAAAGGGCTGCCACAAACATTTTGGCACATACAGGTCCCTTTCCCTTCTTTAGTATCTCTTTGGGATATAAGCCTAGTAGTAACACTGCTGGATCAAAGGGTATGCATAGTTTGATAACTTTTTGAGCATAGTTTTAAATTCCTCTCCAGAACGGTTGGATTCGTTCACAATTCCAGCAACAATATATCAATATCCCAATTTTCCCACATCCCCTCCAACATTTGTCATTATCTTTTCCTGTCATCTTAGCCAATCTAAGAGGTGTGTAGTGGTATCTCAAAGTTGTCTTAATTTGCATTTCTCCGATCAATAATGATTTGACAGTTTCAATTTCTTCATCTGAAAATTGTCTGTTTGTATCCTTTGACCATTTATCAATTGGAAAATGGCTTGATTTCTAATAAATTAGAGTCAATTCTCTATATATTTTGGAAATGAAGCCTTTATCAGAACTTTGACTGTAAAAATGGTTTCCTGATTTATTGCTTCCCTTCTAATGTTGGGTGCATTAGTTTTGTTTGTATAAAAAGTTTTTAACTTGACATAATCAAAGTTTTCTATTTTGTGATCAATAATGATCTCTAGTTCTTTGTTCAGAAATTCCTTCTTTCTCCACAGGTCTGAGAGGTAAACTATGCTATGTTCTTCTAATTTATTTATAATTTCATTCTTTATATCTAGATCATGAACCCATTTTGACCTTATCTCGGTGTACTGTGTTAATTGTGGTCAAAGACTACTTTGTGCCATGCTAATTTCCAATTTTCCCAGCACTTTTTGTCAAACAGTGAATACTCATCCCAAAATCTGGGGTCTTTGGGTTTATAAAATATTAGATTATTATAGTTGTTGACTATTTTGTCCTGTGAACCTAACTTATTCCACTGATCAACTGTCTATTTCTTAGCCAATACGAAATGGTTTTAATGACTACTGATTTATAATATAATTTCAGATCTGATAAGCTAGGCCACCTTCATTTGATTTTTTTTTTCATTAGTTGCCTTGAAACTCTTGACCTTTTGTTCTTCCAGATGAATTTTGTTGTTATTTTTTCTAAGTCATTAAAATAGTTTCTTGGGAGTCTGATTAGTATAGCGCTAAATAAATAGATTAGTTTAGGTAGTATTATCATCTTTATTATATTCGCTTGACCTATGCAAGAGAACTTAATATTTTTCCAATTGTTTAGATATGACTTTATTTGTGTGGAAAGTGTTTTGTAGTTTTACTCATATAGTTCTTGACTTTCCATTAGCAGATAGATTCCCAAATATTTTATACTATCAAGTTATTTTAAATGGAATTTCTCTTTGTATCTCTTACTGTTGGATTTTGTATAAAAACGCTGATGATTTATGTGGATTTATTTTCTATCCTGCAACTTTGCTAAAGTTGTAGATTATTTCTAATACCTTTTTACTAGAATCTCTGGAGTTCTCTAAGTATATCATCATATTATCTGCAAAGAGGGATAATTTGGTTTCCTCATTACCTATTTTAATTTCTTTACTTTCTTCCTCAACTCTTTTTGCTGAAGCTAGCACTTTTAATACAACATTGAATAGTAATGGTGATGGTGGGCAACCTTGTTTCACTCCTGGATCTCATTGGGAATGGTTCCAGTTTATCCCCATTACATATGATACTTACTGGTGGTTTTAAATAGAAGCTACTGATTATTTTAATGAAAAGTCCATTTATTCCTATACTTTCAAGTGTTTTCAATAGGAATGGGTGTTGGATTTTATCAAATGCTTTTTCTGCATCTATTGAGATGATCATATGGTTTTTGTTAATTTGATTATTTATACAGACAATTATGCTAATAGTTTTCCTAATATTGAATCAACTCTGCATTCCTGGAATAAATCCTACTTGGTCATAGTGTATTATCCTGGGGGTGATTTTCTGTAATCTCTTTGCTAATATTTTATTTAAGATTTTTGCATCAATATTCATTAGGGAGATTGGTCTATAATTTTCTTTCTCTGTTTTTGTCCTTCCTGGGTTAAATATCAATACCATGTCTGTGTCATAAAAGGAATTTAAGTAGGAGTTCTTCATTCCCTATTTTTTCAAAAAAATTATATAGTGTTGGAATTAATTGTTCTTTAAATGTTTCGTAGAATTCACATATAAATCCATCTGATCCTGGGGATTTTTTTCTTAGGGTTAATTAGAATTAGTGGCTTGTTCTATTTCTTTTTCTAAAAGGGGACTAATTTACTTCTTCTTATGTTAATCTGGGCAACCTATATTTTTGGAGGTATTCATCCATTTCATTTAGGTTATTAAATTTATTGGCTTAAAGCTGGGCAAAGTAACTCCTAATTATTGCTCCAATATCCTCTTCATTGGTGGAAAGTTCTCCCTTTCCATTTTTAAGACTAACAATTTGATTTTCCTTTTTCCTTTTTCTAATCAAATTTATCCAAGGTTTATCTATTTTGTTGGTATTTTCATAAAACCAGTTCTTAGTTTTATTTAACTATAGGTTAATTCTATAGGTTTTTTTATACTTTCAATTTTATAAATCTCTCCTTTTATTTTTAAAATTTCAAGTTTAGTGTTAAATTGGGGGTTTTTAATTTGCTCTTTTTCTAGCTTTTTTAAATGCAAGCCTAATTCATTGATCTTCTCTTTCTCTATTTTATGCAAGTAATCCTCTAGAGATATAAAATTTCCCTTTATTACCATTTTCACTGCATCCCACAAATTTTGGTATGTCATCTCATTATTGTCATTCTCTTGGGTGAAATTATTAATTGTGTCTATGATTTGCTGTTTCACTCATTCATTCTTTTGGATGAGATTATTCAGTTTCCAATTACTTTTTGGTCTCTTTTCCCCTGGCTTTTTATTGAATGTAGTGCATTCAATAAATGCATTGTGAACTGAAAAGAATGCATTTATTATTTCTGCATTTGAATTTGAAGTCTTTATTTCCTAATTTATGGTCAGTATTGTATAGATTCTATGAACTGCAGAGAAGAAAATGTACTCCTTTCTGTCTCCCTTCAGTTTTCTCCAAAGATTTATCATAC
Organism: Sarcophilus harrisii; assembly: GCF_902635505.1. Classification (NCBI taxonomy): domain Eukaryota; kingdom Metazoa; phylum Chordata; class Mammalia; order Dasyuromorphia; family Dasyuridae; genus Sarcophilus; species Sarcophilus harrisii. The sequence goes on from NC_045428.1 coordinate 186,992,598, forward strand.
CTAACTTTTCTAGTGTTCTATTTACCTTTTTAACTTTTATCTTATTTATTTTGTAGTTTGATTTATCTAGTTCTGAGAGTGCATAGTTGAGATCTCCCATTGTTATAGTTTTGCTATTTCTTCTTGCAGCTCCCTTAACTTCTCCTTTAGAAATTTAGATGGTATACCACTTGGTGCATATACATTTAGTATTGATATTGCTTCATTATCTATGCTACCCTTTAGCAGGATATAATTTCCTTCCTTATCTCTTAATTAGATTAATTTTTGCTTTTGCTTGATCTGAGATCAGGATGGCTATCGCTGCTTTATTTTTACTTCACCTGAAGCATCATAGATTCTGCTCCAGCCTTTTACCTTTACTGTGTATGCATCACTGTGCTACAAATGTGTTTCCTGTAAACAACATATTGTAGGATTCTGGTTTTTAATCTAGTCTGCTATCTGCCTCTGCTTTATGGGTGAGTTCGCCTCATTCACATTTATGATTACAATTACTAATTCTGTATTTTCTTCCATCTTATTATCCCCAGATTATGCTTTTCTCTTTCCCCTTTCTCCCCTTCCCCACTATTATACTTATGAACACCACTTGCTTCATGCAGCCCTCCTTCTTTAATATCCCTCCCTCCCCCTGAAAGTCCATCTCCCTTTTAAATCTTTCCCCTAGTAATTCTCTATTCCCTTCTATTTAGCCTATCCCTCCCCCTATCCTCTCCCACTTTTCAATAAGGTAGGAGATGTTTCTCTATAAACCAAATATGTCTAATATTTTCTCTCTGAGCCAAATCTTAATGAGAGTAAGATTCACACAATGTTCATTCTCCTCCCTTCTCTACCTCAGATATAATAGGTTTCCTTTGCCTCTTCTTGAGATAGTTTCCCTCTTTTTACCTCCTCTTTTCCCCTTTTCTGGTACAATCTACTTTCCACCTCTAGTTCCTATTTTCTATTATAACAGTAAAATCAAATTATACATGTACCATTTCTGTATACCCATAACAGAAATATAAATCTCAAGAGTTCTTTTTACCTCTTTATGTTTGTCTTGAGTCCTATATTTGGAGGTTAATATTTTTTAGCTGGTTTTTTCATCAGAAATAAATGGAATTCATCCATTTTATTGAATGTTCATGTTCTTCCCTGGAAGACAATGCACAGTTTAGTTGGGGTAATTTATAATTGGATGCATTCCAAGTTCCTTTGACTTTTGGAATATCAAATTCCAGGGCCTTTGATCCTTTAATGTGGACACTGCTAGATCCTGAGTAATCTTTATTGTGGCTCCCCAGTATTTGAATTTATTTTTCTGGCTGCTTGTAATATTTTTGCCTTGGTCTGATAGTTCTAAAATTTAGCCACAATATTCTTTGGAGTTTTTAATTTTGGGGTCTCTTTCAGTAGGTAATTGATGAATTCTTTCAATGGCTATTTTACCTTCCAATTCTAAGATATCTGGGCAGTTCTCTTTGATGATTTCCAGAAAAAATAGTTTCTAGGCTCTATTTTTCATCATGATTTTCAGGGAGTCCAATAATCCTTTAATTATCCCTCCTAGATCTATTTTCCAGGTCTGTTGTTTTTCCAAGTAAGAATTTAATATTTTTTTCTATTTTTTCCTTTTTTTTTTTTTTTTTTGGTTTTGCTTGACTGATTCTTGATGTCTGCTCGAGTCATTCATTTCCATTTGTTCAGTTTTGATTTTTAATGAATTATTTTCTTCATTTTTTATTTCTTTTTGTATTTGTCCAATTGAGTTTTAAATGAGTTGTTTTGTTCTATGGAATTTTTTTTTTCTGTTTCTCCATTTTTTTTTTTTAGGATTTATTTTCTTTTTCAAATTCACAGATTCTATTTTCCTGGGAATTGCTTACCTTTTCCAATTCATATATTCTGTTTTTTAGGGATTTGTTTTCTTTTTCCATTCTATTTTTTAATGACATATGCCTTATCCAGATCCTTTTGCAAAGTTTTCCTTTCCTTTCCCCATTCTTCTTCTAGCTCTCTTTTAAGATCCTATTTAATTTTTTTCTATTAGAGCATTGTGTGGTGGGGACCAGATCATATTCCCCTTTGGGGTTTTAATCTAGAGACAATCATCTTTAGTCTCTTCAGGGCTTGAAATCTGCTCTCTTTCAGTATAGAAGCTATCTATAATTAGAGCTGCCTTGCCTTTTTACTCATTTTAACAACAACAACAAAAAGCTCCAGTCTGCTTTTGGGCCAATGAGGGGTTACTGTGCTTTCTCAACAGATAAGAGGAAGTAGTAGTGAAGCAGAAGCAGAAGCAGCGGTTGTGGTGGGAACAATGGCTGCACTGGAATCAGGCAGAGTCACTCTTGGTGTTGGGTGGGTGTGGCCATGTCCTGTGAGACTCTGGAGCTTTGGGGTATACTCTTTCTGTGTTTATGTTGGAAGTTTTATAACTTCTCTACTGATCTACTGGCTTGCTGCCAGGGCAGAATAGCTGACCCTTTGGTAGAGTCCTCCCCACAGATTTTCCACCCACAGAGACCCCACCCCACCCCCAGTCTGCTCAGCTTGAGCTGTCCTCCATGATCTGCCTGCCTGGGCCTGCCCCTGGTCCTTTCTCCTCCTGTGCCCATGCTCAACCAAAATGGACCTTCTTTTCTGGTGATCTTTGAGAATATCTTTTGTTGGTAATGTGTTATACTCCCAGTTTTTGTGGGTTTTGTCAGTTCAGCACTAATTCAGAGGGTGAATTTTGTAAATAGTTTGAGGGTAATGGAGGAGCTCAGAATGAATTGTGTGTCTTTTCTGCCATTTTGGCTTTGCCCCTGTAATTGATTCTTAATATAATTAATATTTTGGTTAAAATTATTATAAACTTGGTTGATTATATATTCAGAATCATGGTTCTTTTTGAGGGCTCTAGGGTCAGAATATTGTCACGTAATGTCAGAGAATTTAAAATGCTATTTACATATTTGTAAACTGATGTCATCATATTTCTATTAATAATCTCTCAAGGGTTAGATCAAGTTTAAGCTTTGAAATTAAATTACACTTTTTTTTTTATTTAATAGCTTTTTATTTACAGGATATATGCATGGGTAACTTTACAGCATTAACAATTGCCAAACCTCTTGTTCCAATTTTTTACCTCTTACCCCGCCCCCACCCTCTCCCCCAGATGACAGGATGACCAATAGATGTTAAATACATTAAAATATAAATTAGATACACAATAAGTATACATGACCAAAACATTATTTTGCTGTACAAAAAGAATCAGACTCTGAAATATTGTACAAATAGCTTGTGAAGGAAATCAAAAATGCCGGTGGGCATAAATATAGGGATTGGGAATTCAATGTAATGGTTTTTAGTCATCTCCCAGAGTTCTTTTTCTGGGCATAGCTGGTTCAGTTCATTACTGTTCCATTGGAAATGATTTGGTTGATCTCGTTGCTGAGGATGGCCTGGTCCATCAGAACTGGTCATCATCTAGTATTGTTGTTGAAGTATATAATGATCTCCTGGTCCTGCTCATTTCACTCAGCATCAGTTCGTGTAAGTCTCTCCAGGCCTTTCTGAAATCATCCTGTTGGTCATTTCTTACAGAACAATAATATTCCATAATATTCATATACCACAATTTATTCAGCCATTCTCCAACTGATGGACATCCATTCAGTTTCCAGTTTCTAGCCACTACAAAAAGGGCTGCCAAACATTCGTGCACATACAGGTCCCTTTCCCTTCTTTATAATCTCTTTGGGATATAATCCCAGTAGTAACACTGCTGGATCAAAGGGTATGCACAGTTTGATAACTTTTTGAGCATAGTTCCAAACTACTCTCCAAAATGGTTGGATTCGTTCACAACTCCACCAACAATGCATCAATGTCCCAGTTTTCCCACATCCCCTCCAACAATCAAATTACACTTTTTTACTTCACTTTTCTTCATTCCATTTCTTCTACCTTCATTATATCCTTTTTCTCCTCTGCTATTTTATTGAATCTCCAAGTGGCTTAGCTACTGCACAAAAATTATATATTAATGTAAATTCTACCTCATAATTGGGAAATGTTCACTAATGTAGTTAAAATGTATAAACCTAGTTGCTTCTAGTTATACTATCTTTTCTTAAATATATGCTCATATTTAGATAGATAAATATATAATATACTTAGATTAACCTATTTGAAGTCTTTTAAAATAATCTCAATTATCATGTCTTGGATTTTAGGTCTGATGATTGTTTTGCTTTTTAAGATTTGATATGCCACTATATAGCTATGTAAGTTTAGATAAAAATGTCTAATCTCTGAGCCCAGTTTCTTCATATATGAAGTTAATGGATTGAATACAAAAACTTACAAATTCTCTTATAGTTCTAACTTTTATAATTTAATGACTTAATCTTCTCCGCTCCCTCTTTTCTCTTAATTTGCAGGATTATTTAAAAATCTTTTGAGTTTGAAAATCTGAGATGGAAAAAGAATGTGTAGTAAATGGTGACATTGTAGAATTTTCTATCATAGAAATGAGGGCTACTGCTATCAGGATATTTATTTAATTCCTTATGGAGTCGTTAATAAGAGAGTGAAATTGTTTATGATTGATTTTGACTTCTAGGGGAATAATTCAGTGAATATGCTACTGGAAAATTCAGAAAAAGTAACCAGAATACTGACTTTAAGGTTTGTGGGTAATAATTGTTTTCTGAGTTCCTGTCTGTAACACATAACTCTAAATCAATTATTAATACTCTAGTATATTAGAAGTAGAAAATATTACAGATGGAAAGCCCTGGATGGAAAAATATAATTTACTAAATCTGTAAATGCTAAAGGTTGAGAAGGATGTGGTTTAGAATTTGATATTATTTTTCTATAAACATCCCTAATTATGTTCTATAGTGATTTTTGTTGATCAAATTATTCTGATGAGTAAGTCATTCTAAAGTTTTTAGAGTAACAAAGTATGAGTCAGAATTGTCATTATTAATATTATCAATATCAGACATTTATTCAAAGACTACTAGACATATATGGAGCATGATGCTAGATGAATACAATTAGCAGCATGCCCTAGAATAGTTAAATGATCTCACTTAGGTTTTTGAGCTTTACAGAATAAAACTGAAATTAGAATGTGTTAATGGCATGTTTTAAACTCTTGCCATGAATTCAACAATTCTTATTGAGAAATTGACTTATGTTTTTTCATTCCATTAATTAGTCCTTGAGGTAGATTAAAATATTCCATGAAGATGTCAAAAATTTAAATCTAATTTAATAATGCATTTCTATTAACTGAAAGCAAAAGATACACACCCCAAATTGTATATACATCAGCATGAAAAGCATGCCTAGTTACCAAATCACATCTAGTTTTATCCTGGATACACATGGAATAAAATAATAAATGGAATGAAAAAAGATTTGGAAATAAAATGAGTTATAATGTCTGAATGAGAGGTTACATAAAAATCCTCTTTCTCCACGCCATCTCAAGCTAGATAGAAATGTATTAAACTAAAAATTAAAATTAAAAACTAAAAGATGCAACAGGAAAGAAATTCTCACAAAGAAATCCCCCCCCACACACACACACATGTATGCACACACCAGGAGAGTGATTAAGAAAATAAGAAAAGGAAGGAAAAATAAAACTAATTCAATGACGAAAGACTCCAAGTTAAGAAAATTCTAGAATAAATCTTCCAAAGAAGAAAATAATTCTGAAAAAAGTACAAGTACAAGCTTGAAAAGAGAAAACCAATTGACTGTAAGAGTTCTGAGAATGGTTTAAAGATATAATAAAAGAAATAAAGAGGTTAGAATAAAATGAAGATTTTTAAAAATAAAAATAAAAAAATACCTAAAGAAAAATATATGACAAAGGATAATCTAGTAAAATGTCCCTAAAGCAGTGGAAAATAGGGTGGAAGAAAAAAAGATTGAAATGAGAAACCCAATCATATGACAAGAAATCCTAGAGCATAACCAAAATACAATATATTTGGAAAAAGTGTAGGTATCTTTTATCAAATAGCCATTTGTCAACTTAGTCATTTGTCTAAGAATTATCATTTTTCCCAGAAAAGTGCTGGGAAAAATATTAATACTATATTTCAGGAAAAAAATTAATATCTAAAAGTATTGAAACCAGAGGAAAACAATGGAAAGGATTTTGGCTCAATGGTCAGACAACCTGCATTGAATCTGATTTAGTTCATTCATGAAAAATGAGAGCATTGAACCAGACGGCTTTGAGGTCTTTGTTGGCCCCTAGCCTATGATTCCAACAGACTGGAAATTTATGACTCATCACTAAAAACAATAATAACAATAACAGACAGACAGAGAGAGGTTTAGTTCAACTGTAAAATGTTTACTAAATTATAAAACTTTCAGCTAATAGAGAAAATATTGCAAAGAACCTAATAAATGATCCCCTTTAAAGGAATCCAGTTAGAATCAGGCCAGGATTGTACATTGGAAACATGGGATGAAAGACTTATTTGATATAATATATACTTACAAGAAATGAAAACTTGCTTATATCTAAAATAATTTATTCTGCAAAGTTGAACATAACCCTACAAAAGGGCATTGGACATTTAAGATACTGGATAAATTCAAAATTCTTCAGAGGACTATAAGTGGACAGAATAAGAGAAATGCAAAATAAAGTACTATTGAGGTACCACTCATATTCTTTAAGCTTAAAGATAAAATGTGGGAAAATTCACTATTGGGAGGTGGGTGGGAAAAGATAAGAACCAATTACTGCTCTAAGAATTGTAAATTGGTTCAATTGTTTTGGAAGCAATTTGGAAGAACAGCTATGAATCTGGTCATACCCTTCACCTAGAGATTCTGTGTATAATGTTGTTCTGTCGTTTTTTTTGTTCACGTCCATCTCTTTGTGACTACGTTTGGAATTTTCTCACAAATATAATGAAGTGGGTTGCCATTTTCTTCTCCAGTTAATTTTACAGATGAGAAAACTGAGGAAAACAGAGTTAAGTGACTTGCCCAGAGTCACACAGTAAGACTGGATTTGAAGTCAGAAAGAAGAATCTTCCTGACTCTGGATCCAAAACTCTATTTACTATACCATCTAGTTGCCTCCATATATAATATATGCAACATGTAATATATATGTATATTTTTGTCTGTTTCTGACTGTCTCTATCTTGGTCTCTCTATAATATATGTCATATATATATATGTACATATATGTCTATATGTATATACAGAAATATATACACATAAGAATTTATGGGTGTGTATATATGAAAATGTTATTGACAGAAAGAAAAGAACCATATGTTCATAACAACATTCTTTATGATAACATAAACTGGAAAATTGTATGGTCAATGATTAAGGAATGACTGAACAAATTATAGAATATGGATGTAATGTTACTGTGTCATAAAGAATGATAAATTGAAGAATTCAGATAAATCTGGGAAGAAATGCTAAATGAAAAAAGCAGAGTCAAGAGAACAATATACAAAATGATAAAGTCACTATGAGGAGACAACAAAACTTTGATTATGATGATCATCATTATTGGTATCACAGTATCAAAAACAAAGAAAAAATCTTTCATTTATTTTAATAATTAAATTTTAGGCAATATGTTTTATAGTATATTTTAAAAATAAAATGCTCTTTTAAAAAAACTTTTAATAGTATTCTGTAATACCAATATAGCAGCTAGATGTCAAAGTGGATAGAGCCTAGGACTTGGAGTCAAGAAGACTTGAATTAAAATCTTGCCTCAGATTTTTTGACTACAAAAACCACTAAACTCTTAGTTTCAGTTTCCTCATAAATAAAAAATAGAGATATTTATAGCATCTGTCACTTGAGATTTTGAGAATCAAAGTACTTAACAATATATAAACCTCTTTGCAACTCCAAGAACCACACAAATCCTAGTTTTATATTATTATTATTATTATTCCAGGATATTGACTGGAATGTTAAGTAACACAACAATCTATAAAGAACTAAAAGTGACGATAATCCTTGGACAAAGGAAAGGTTTATAGTGGACATCATCAGACTGCAACACATTAAAAGTAAGAAATTGTTTTTACAGGATATATGCATGGGTAACTTTACAGCATTAACAATTGCCAAACCTCTTGTTCCAATTTTTCACCTCTTACCCCCCCCCCCTCCCCCAGATGGCAGGATGACCAGTAGATGTTAAATATATTAAAATATAAATTAGATACACAATAAGTATACATAACCAAACCGTTATTTTGCTGTACAAAAAGAATCAGACTCTGAAATATTGTACAATTAGCTTGTGAAGAAAATCAAAAATGCAGGTGGGCATAAATATAGGGATTGGGAATTCAATGTAATGGTTTTTAGTCATCTCCCAGAGTTCTTTCTCTGGGCGTATCTGGTTCAGTTCATTACTGCTCCATTGGAAATGATTTGGTTGATCTCGTTGCTGAGGATGGCCTGGTCCATCTGAACTGGTCATCATATAGTGTTGTTGAAGTATATAATGATCTCCTGGTCCTGTTCATTTCACTCAGCATCAGTTTGTGTAAGTCTCTCCAGGCCTTTCTGAAATCATCCTGTTGGTCATTTCTTACAGAACAATAATATTCCATAATATTCATATACCACAATTTATTCAGCCATTCTCCAACTGATGGGCATCCACTCAGTTTCCAGTTTCTGGCCACTACAAAGAGGGCTGCCACAAACATTCGTGCACATACAGGTCCCTTTCCCTTCTTTATGATCTCTTTGGGATATAAGCCCAGTAGTAACACTGACAAGCAAAAAATTGTGAAGAAATGGTATAAATAATATAATTCAAGAAAATTACAAACTAAAATGAAGATAAAGAAGAAATGGCTAGCTCAGGTGTCCTCTTAACATTAAGGAAAAGTAATGATCTATTTGAACATGTTGAGTGGATCCCCATGGTGAATTTTTGGGAGGACGTGGACAAGAATTATACAGAATAGAAAGACAGAAAGAGATACAATCTGCATTACTATAATAATATACACAGTCACTGATGAGATTGATGAGATTACCTATCCAACTGAGTTTTTATACTATAAGCAGTCTGCAGCATCCATACAAAATGTATTAATAATTTTAAAAATAAATAAAATAAAGGGAAATAATTCTCCTAAGGTCTGAGATGTTATTTGGTCATTTCAATCAGATATAACTCTTTGTGACTCCATAGATACTGGATTGATTTGTCTTTTCAATCAACAACTCATTTTACAAATAAGGAAAGTGAGGCAAACAGAGTTAAATGACTTCAGAGTTTGAATACAATTGGAATTCTCTTTCATGCAGGATAAGGAAAGAGTGGCTAGTTTGGATTCATGCAGGTGAACAAAAGCATGAACAATTTGAAGTAGCAACATAATATACCCTAAACTAATCTATTTATTTAGTGCTATACCAATCAGACTTCCAAGAAAATATTTTAATGATCTAGAAAAAGTAACAACAAAATTCATATGGAATAATAAAGGTCAAGAATCTCAAAAAATTTAATGAAAAAAAATCAAATGAAGGTGGCCTAGCTGTACCTGATCTAAAACTATATTATAAAGCAGCAGTCACCAAAACCATTTGGTATTGGCTAAGAAATAGATTAGTTGATCAGTGGAACAGGTTAGGTTTACAAGACAGAATAGTCAACTATAGCAATATAGTGTTTGACAAACCCAAAGATCCTAACTTTTGGGATAAGAATTCATTATTTGACAAAAACTGCTGGGATAACTGGAAATTAGTATGGCAGAAATTAGGCATGGACCCACACTTAACACCATATACCAAGATAAGATCAAAATGGGTCCATGATTTAGACATAAAGAACGAGATTATAAACAAATTGGAGCAACATAGGATAGTTTATCTCTCAGACTTGTGGAAGAGGAAGAAATTTGTGACTAAAGACGAACTAGAGACCATTATTGATCACAAAATAGAAAATTTGATTACATCAAATTAAAAAGCTTCTGTACAAACAAAACTAATGTAAACAAGATTAGAAGGGAAACAACAAACTGGGAAAACATCTTCATAGTTAAAGGTTCTGATAAAGGCCTCATTTCCAAAATATATAGAGAACTGACTCTAATTTATAAGAAACCGATATGAACAGACAATTTTCACATGATGAATTGAAATCATTACCACTCATATGAAAGAGTGTTCCAAATCATTATTAATCAGAGAAATGCAAATTAAGATAACTCTGAGATACCACTACACACCTGTCAGATTGGCTAAGATGACAGGAAAAAATAATGATGATTGTTGGAGGGGATGCGGGAAAACTGGGACACTGATACATTGTTGGTGAAGCTGTGAACGAATCCAACCATTCTGGAGAGCAATCTGGAATTATGCCCAAAACGTTATCAAACTGTGCATACCCTTTGATCCAGCAGTGTTTCTACTGGGCTTATACCCCAAGGAGATACTAAAGAAGGGAAAGGGACCAGTATGTGCCAAAATGTTTGTGGCAGCCCTGTTTGTAGTGGCTAAAAGCTGGAAACAGAGCGGATGCCCATCAATTGGAGAATGGTTGGGTAAATTGTGGTATATGAATGTTATGGAATATTATTGTTCTGTAAGAAATGACCAGCAAGATGAATACAGAGAAGCTTGGAGAGAATTACATGAACTGATGCTAAGTGAAATGAGCAGAACCAAGAGATCATTATATACGTCAACAACGATACTGTATGAAGATGTAATCTGATGGAAGTGGATTTCTTTGACAAAGAGACCTAATTCAGTTTCAATTGATCAATGATGGACAGAAGCAGCTACACACAAAGAAAAAACACTGGGAAATGAATGTAAACTCTTTGCATTTTTGTTTTTCTTCCTGCGTTATTTCTGCCTTCTGAATCTAATTCTCCCTGTGCAACAAGAAAACTGCTTGGATCTGCACACATACATTGTATCTAGGATATACTAGGACATATTCAACATATATAGGACTGCTTGCCATCTAGGGGAGGAGGTGGAGGGTGGGAGGGAAAAATCGGAACAGAAGTGAATGCAAGGGATAATGTTGTAAAAAAATTACCCTGGCATGGATTCTGTCAATAAAAAGTTACTATAATAATAATAAAAAAAAGAAAATATAAAAAAATAGGTTTTCACTAAAAAAAAAACAATATAAAGGAGATAGCATTTTTGGGGATCACAAAACATAAATACTTCTATCACTCCATAAATGACCTAGGGCACATTATTTAACTATTCTACTAGGACTTGGTTTACTCATATGCAGTGTCAAGAGATTTGACAAAATGGTATCTATCATTCCTTCCAGACCTAAATGTATGATGCAATAAATAATACTTTAATCTGTGGTAGATATTTAAAGAAATAGCTATGCCATCTAATCATGTTAACAGCCAATTAGGGCTGCTAGTTGACAGAGTGGATAGAATGCTAGGCCTGGAGTTGGTAAAACTTGAGTTCAAAACTTACCCTAGACACATACTACCTATGTGACCTTAGGTAAATCATTTAATCCTGTTTACCTCAGTTTCCACATCTGTAAAATGAACTGGAGAAGGAAAGGTCAAACCACTCTGATATCTTTGCCAAGAAAACTCCAAATGCATTTCTAAAGCATCATGATTGAAAAATGACCAAATTGCAACAAACAGCCAATTGTTCCATTATTCTTTGGAAAACATGGCAACAACTCAAATGAGCTTTTTGTGCAGATGGAAAAAGAGCAAAAAAAAGTGCTGTTGTGATCTGGTATCCTTTTGTTTATTTGGATATCACAAAAAGAACTTATGAAAGCTGCTGATGTGAGTGAAATAATGTCAAATTTTCTTTGCACATAAAAAAGTAAGAGGTATAAAATACTTCCTATAAAGGATTATGGACCAGTCTTATGACTTAATCCCCCATGTCTTTGTGATCACTCTGGACTCTCATGGATATACTTATATGTGTAAACAACATCTTTGATTTAACAGTTCATAAATGATTTTTTCTGACGTGCCTAACAAAAGTAAGAACTATGGTTTGCTGATAGAGTCTATTATTAAATATCAGATTGGTGTTTCTCACCAAAGCTGAGCTTCTTCAACTCATGCTATAATCCATGTAAACAGGAGTTAGCCTTGCAGAAGACGGGATGCCGAGGGAGGAAGATGGAGAAGGATATTACAGAGGATTAAACACTAGAGCAGAACAATCTTCTTTTAGAAAGTCTCTAATTAATAGTCTCATTACTTTTTAATCCAGGTTTGTTTGCCTCTCAGAGGGGGGAAGTGATATAAAGGGGAAATCACATAGATATAACAGTAAAAAAGGGATCCCCGAAAAGAAGAGATTTGGCAGCTGAGAATGTTAGTAATGCATCAGTGTACTTGGAAATTGATGTTTATGTAACCAGGGAAAGAACCAAAGAGCAGTGCCAGAGGGGGCCCATTTATAATGAAATCAAATGAAGAGCCTCATTAGCCTCACAAATAGAGAAGAGGTGCCTGTTCTTCTCTTGCTATAGCTGTTCTATCTCTATTATGTATGTGGGAGAGGGAAGGATTGGTAAAGATTGAGGAGGGGGCAGAAAAGCAGCTATCACATTGAATATATGAATGGATTTTTGTGGATCCCCTGGGAAATCAAGGCGTACACAGAACTGATGGCTTTTATTTCTTTTTTCAATTGAACAAAATATAGCAAACACTATAGGACATAATGAGTCAGGTGAACACTTTTTCTGTGTCTCTTTTTCACTTAAAGTACTTTAAAGTAGGAAAAGGGAAAGTTCAAACAGAAGAATAAAAAAGACTGCTTGGGAATTTGCTTCTTTGATTTAAATATAGGATAACATGATTTTGAAATTTTGTCATTACTTTCAATAAATCGATAGTAAAATTTATAAGTATAGAAATGTTTTAGTCTTAAATTATCATAAAAATTGGAAACTACTTCTCATTTCTATACATGTCAGATTGACACTTGGAATAACTTTCCATCTATTTTTTTTCCTTAATGGAAATGTCAGAATTACATGATTAACGTAGAAGAATATATTCAGTGAGTTTTTTTTTTTTTACTTCCAGAAATAGCTTCTGAAAGAAAATATAACAGAGCATCCAGTGAATTCACATTGGTCTTTTTGTGTATACTTCACTAATTTGAAACAGTAGAAAGTAGGCCTATGTGATCTAGGATAAATCAACTTACTGCTCCAGACTTTACTTTCTTACAATGGAAGGGTTGGAGTAGGTGATTGTTAACATCTCTTCCAATTCTACATTGATGATTAGAGTACTCTTTCTTATGCCTGTATTGATATCAGCTTGAGAAAAAAGCTCATTATATAATTAAATGATCTCTGAATTCCAGGGAAACAAAGTGATCCTTTCTTCTTTGAAATAATTTTACTGTATTTTAAAGAGAAAAAAATACCAACAACTTTAAAGAATTATAAAACATCATAGGTACCTACAAATAGACCTTAAATTATGCTATCAGGTTTCAGTCACACTGTAATTATCAGTTATTCCACAAATTCTTCTTGTATTTTTATGTACCTTTATTCTTTCTCATTTCACTAACAATTCACTTACCTTTTTCCTCTTGCAGAAATTCTATTCCATCCTTCACTGCTCAGATGTTACCTTTTGCACCAAACATTTCTTGGTTAGCCTTGAAGAAATGATCTCTCTCCCTTCTGAATAACTAAAGCACTTTTATGGAACATACAAAAATATATATTTATCTATGTTAATACATTATGCATTCCATGAAGGCGAGGGTTATGTCCTATAAACTTTAAAGCACTATATACATTTAATTTATCATCATTATTATTCTTTGTTTCCTTCAAAAAAGCATGAGGAAGTTGTAAAGTTGATAGTCTTGTAGACCGAAGATTTAGCTTCAAGTTCTTCCTCAGATACATATTGGCTATGTTCAGAAATACAGATTGCAAAAAAGGTGCTGAATTCCTTTAAAGAAGAAATATTCTTTCCTGGGAGTTCCAATTATTAGTTTTAAAAAAGCATGTATTTAGACCCTTTGCCCTTCATTTTTTCTCATCTGAGAACCAGCCTGCTTAAGTTTGGAAAGGAGCAGATTGTTAATCAGTTAATGGAATTTTTATTTTTTGCCACATTAACTCAGGACAGCCTTCATGAAATCATTGACTTTTACAGTTTTGAAATATATATAGATATATACATTTATCTATATCTATATATGGGGTGGCTAGGGGGCACAGTGGGTAGAGTGGCGGACCTGGAATCAGGAAGACATGAGTTCAGATTTTTTAGTTGTGTTACCTTAAATACATCACTTAACCTTTGTTTGCTGCATTTACCTCTACTGTAAGATAGGGATTAAAAATTAGCACCAGTGTCCCAAAGTTTTTGTGAGAATCAAATGAGATAATAATTATAAAGCATTTAGTACAGTGCCTTCCAGAAAGTAGATGATATACAAATGTTAACTTATATACACATGCACTCCTAATACACACATATACACACATATCCATATGTATGTATGTGTGCAGGTATGTATTATAACTAGGGGTGCAGTGGATAGAATGCAGTCTAAAATCAGGAAGATTCATCTTCTTGAGTTCAAATCTAGTCCCAGACACTTACTATGTGACCCTGGGCAAGTCACTTAAGCCTGTTTGCCTAAATTTCCTCATTTATAAAATGAGTTAGAGAAGGAAATGGCAAACCAATCCAATATCTTTGCCAAGAGAACCCTGAATAGGGGTCCCAAGAAGTTGGACACAATTGAAAAAACATCTCAACAATAACAAATGTGTATTATCTGTATATATGTGTGCATGTATAATCCTTGAGGTAGAAATTCAGATTTATATTACAGATATGCAAGATGTTACTATGTATGCACTTTAACTCTTTAAGGGTAGATAATAATTGCTGGAACTTAGCCTCTTTTGACAGAGTTTAAGAACCACGTCACTATGTATGGCATTAATAAAAACTCTGTGCAATGATTGGGAGTTTTGATATGTTGTATATATTTAAACAATATAAATTTTCATATAAGTGTCATTATCATTCTCTTTTTTCTAGTTGTCTAACCATTCAAATTGACATTGAGTGGTTAACTGACACTTCTTGGGTCTGTTCATTAATTCAATTCCAAATTTGTTTCACTGTCATATTATACAACTCTTTATTTTCCAAAAGGATATCGTGAAAGACTTGAATCAAATCCTTTGTTTAAATCTAGACATATTATATCACAGAATTTTCATTATCCTGTCGGTATAGTGACCTTATCAGAAAAGAAAACAAGATTAGTATGATATGAGATCTTTCTTCCTTTTAAATGCAGAACAATATTTGTACATCTCCAGGCTTCTAACATTGTTCACATTCTTCAGGATTCTTCAAACAGTGGTTCCACTATCAAAACTAAAAAGGCTTTCAAAATCTTTGCAACTACTATATGGAGCTTTGTACTAGCTGGGGATTGTTACTACAATTTAAAATTGTAACATGGTACACTTAAAAAAATAAATATTGAAAAGAGAACAAGAAACATCATAATACTTTTTGCAGTAAAGGAGATTTTAACAAAAATTTGTAGATTAGTGAATATAATTCAGAGAAACATGGAAAGGTTTATGTATTGCTGCAAATTAAGGGAAACAGAATCAAGTTAAATAGCATGTGCAATTACTATTACAATTTAAGTGGAGATTATAATAAAAAATCAACCCTGAATGGTATAGTATTTATAATGTTACCATCTATAATGTGAGATTTAGTCAGTGTGGCAGTTAATTTTTTTGAACAACTTTAGTTTCCCTTTATCTTTTATGATTTGTAATCAAGCATGGTTTTCTGGAAGGAGAAGGGAGAAGGATATATTGAAAAATGGAAGTGATATAAAAACAAAAAGATATCAATTGAACTTTTTTTTTAATCACAAATTTAGGACTAAAAGATACCTTAGAGTTCATTCAGTCTAATGCTCTCATTTTGCATGTAAATTATATAAGTTTTGAGGAACCTTATTATCAACTTGTATCCCCATGATATGTCAGGCCCTTAGAACCTGGCTACCTCTCTCCTTCACAGTTTTAGGTGAGGGGGCAAAGGTACCTCTAATGCCATCAGCTCAAGTCCACAGCAGTATAATTCTCCCTAAGATTATTAATTGTGGGTGACTACTACACACCTGTCAGATTGGCTAGAATGACAGGGAAAGATAACGCGGAATGTTGGAGGGGATGTGGGAAAACAGGGACACTGATACATTGTTGGTGGAACTGTGAACACATCTAGCCATTCTGGAGAGCAATTTGGAACTATGTTCAAAAAGTTATCAAACTGTGCATACCCTTTGATCCAGCAGTGTTTCTACTGGGCTAATATTCCAAAGAGATACTATAGAAGGGAAAGGGACCTGCATGTGCCAAAATGTTTGTGGCAGCCCTGTTTGTAGTGGCTAGAAGCTGGAAAATGAATGGATGCCCATCAATTGGAGAATCATTGAGCAAATTGTGGTATATGAATGTTATGGAATATTATTGTTCTGTAAGAAACGACCAGCTGGATGAATACAGAGAGGCTTGGCGAGACTTACATGAACTGATGCTGAGTGAAATGAGCAGAACCAGGAGATCATTATATACCTCAACAATGATATTGTATGAGGATATTGTATGAGTGGATTTCTTCGACAAAGAGCTCTAACTTAGTTTCAATTGATCAAGGATGGACAGAAGCAGCTACACCCAAAGAAAGAACATTGGGAAGTGAATGTAAACTACTTGCATTTTTTTTTTCTTCTTCCCGGGTTATTTATACCTTCTAAATCCAATTCTCCCTGAGCAACAAGAGAACTGTTTGGTTCTGCACACATATATTGTATCTTTTTTTTTTTTTTTAAGATAACAGCAATTTTTTTATAGCCTTTTATTTACAGGATATATGCATGGGTAACTTTACAGCATTAATAATTGCCAAACTTCTTGTTCCAATTTTCACCTTCTACCCCCACCCCTCTCCCAGATGGCAGGATGACCAGTAGATGTTAAGTACATTAAAATATAAATTTGATACACAATAAGTATACATGACCAAAACATTATTTTGCTGTACAAAAAGAATCAGACTCTGAAATATTGTACAATTAGCTTGTGAAGGAAATCAAAAATGCAGGTGTGCATAAATATAGGGATTGGGAATTCAATGTAATGGTTTTTAGTCATCTCCCAGAGTTCTTTCTCTGGGCATAGCTGGTTCAGTTCATTACTGCTTCATTGGAAATGATTTGGTTGATCACGTTGCTGAGGATGGCCAGGTCCATTTGAACTGGTCATCATATAGTATTGTTGTTGAAGTATATAATGATCTCCTGGTCCTGCTCATTTCACTCAGCATCAGTTTGTGTAAGTCTCTCCAGGCCTTTCTGAAATCATCCTGTTGGTCATTTCTTACAAAACAGTAATATTCCATAATATTCATATACCACAATTTATTCAGCCATTCTCCAACTGATGGACATCCATTCAGTTTCCAGTTTCTAGCCACTACAAAAAAGGGCTGCCACAAACATTCATGCACATACAGGTCCCTTTCCCTTCTTTATAATCTCTTTGAGATATATTCCCAGTAGTAACACTGCTGGATCAAAGGGACATATATTGTATCTAAGATTTGCTGTAACCTATTTAACATGTATAGGACTGCTTGCCATCTGGGGGAGGGGGTGAAGGGAGGGAGGGGAAAAATCGAAACAGAAGTGAGTGCAAGGGATAATGTTGTAAAAAATTACCCTGGCATGGGTTCTGTCAATAAAAAGCTATTTAAAAAAATAATAATAACTGTGGGTGACTTCTTAGGTCAGTCTTAACCAGTTTAAACAAACAAACAAACATTGTTTATTAAGGTGGAATAGTTTTACAAAGCATCTTCTTCCCGTCATTCTAATGTTATATTATAGACAGAATTCAAGGATAAGGGCTAGCAATCAGAGTGCATGTAACAAAACAATGACACACAGCTAATGATTGATGTAAGTTAACTTTTTCCCCATGTTCAGAGTTCATTACAAGTTCTCCTTAAGTATTGCAGAACTATGTCTTTTTTTGTTCTAAGTCTCTCATCTTATAATCAATACAAAAAAATCATGCAAACACGGCTATGTGACCACAATATCAGCGAATTGAATTCATAGTTAATTTAGTGATCAAGTTTAGTTTTAAGTGTACAAAATGAGGGGAAACTAGGAAAAGACAATATTTTTCCTCTGCCCTTGTATATCCATAACTAATGTTAAAACAAAATAAAATGTAGGACCCCAAATTAGTGAAGTTAATTGCAATTGTAAGCACTGAATGCTTCATGTTAATCAGCAATTGGCATCATGCTAACTTGGCCTTTGTGTATCTGGTAATTCTTCCATACTGATGAAGATATCTCTTATCAAATTTGGCATCACTTGGTTCAGAAATTCTTTGCAATAAAAGAATGGAAAAGATTGAGATCTGAATCAAGAAATTCATTATTGTCAGAAAGCACCATTATAGACATTAGTCTTTGTTTGTGGATTAACCAAATGCTCTATTAAAAAAAAAGATAGTAGTAGTTTTAAAGAGAGAAAAGTGATCTGAATTCTCTTTACTCTCAATGGTCTCACAGAACTGAGCACCAAAGGTTTCATTCTATGGAATGATAGAGATGGACAATCAAGTTCAGTCTTTTAGAATCACAGAATAATAGATTTCTACTTGGAAGATAATTTAGAAGTCATTTGGTCCAATACCATCATTTTACAGAGGAGGAAACTCAAAGCCCAAAGAAATTATTTGATTTGCCTATGACAACAGAACCAGGATTTGAATCTATTTATCAACTGACTCTGGGAAAATTAGGGGGCACAATGGATATAGTATTGGGCCTGAAGTCAGGAAGACTCATCTTTTTGAGTTCATATTCTATTTCATATACTTACTAATTATGTGTCCCTAGGCAAGTCAGTTTGCCTCAGTTTTTTCATCTTTAAAATGAGGTGGAGCAGAAAATGGAATACCACTTCAGTATCTTTGCCAAGGGAGTCCCAGAGAGTTGGAAATGACTGAAATGATTGAACAACAACAAAAAAGGTGATTCCTAATCCAAAACTTTTTTTCATTGTTTCAAGTCAGCTAGATGGCTCAGTAAATAGAGGGAGAAGAGAAAACTTGAATATGAATCCTCCCTGATTACTAACTATGTGATCCTAGGAAAGTCACTTAATCTCTCTATGTCCTAGTTTCGCATTTTATAAACGGAGATAATATTACCCATTTCACAAGGCTGTTGTGAGGATCAAATTAGTTAGAAATTAACAAAGCCCTTTGTAAACCTTAATTCTATATAAAGGCTGGCTATTATTAACTTGTTGGTGTAGTAAGGATGAAGAAAGAAGAGAAAGATAAAAGGTATTGAAGAGAAAAACTTTTGAAATATATCTTTTTATTAAATATAAAAAAGACTTGTTCCTCTCTTTATTTTCCTCTATACTTCTCTTTGGGATAAAAACAGTGTGATAATAAAATGATGAGATTTAGGAGGTTAGCAGAGTTGTTCTGTCCAAAGTCATTTGTCATCTCTGAGGTAGGGATTGTGGATTAAAAGAAATTGCTGCTTTCTGGAATAAATATTGGCCTCTCTCTCATTGGCCCTGCCCCAAGGAGAAAAAATGGTTCTGGGAACTTAGTTCTTTCCTTTTTGCTAAAGATAGAGATAGATTTCCCACTGAACACATTCTCTTTATGGACTCATATTTATACTTAAATCCTTAAGGTACACTAACAGTTATTCCTTGTCAACTGTGGTAGGCTGTTTAAAGATCTTTGATTGATTTTTTTTCTAGTGAGGGGGGAAGTAAAATAAAGGAGAAACTCATACAAAATAATTTTCCTAGATCATGAAAAAATTTAATATTTTAACACCTTTGTACACATGGTAAAATCATTCCAGTAAATTAAGTGTTGGAAAACAATGAGAGGTTTCTTGATGGGAGAGAGGGCACGGGGTGAATGTAACAATAAAGTGCATTTGGAATTTAATGTAAAATTTGGTTCCAGGAAAATAGCCATATTAGAAATCTAAATTTACTTTTTCATGATCATCACCATTATCTTTCATACCTCTTCAGTACTGAAGTCCAGAAAAGTTTCTTTTTCATGAAGTATATAAAATTTGTCCATGCTCTGATGACCAAAAATCCTGGGAAATAATTTCTTGAAACTTTTTGATGAGAAATAATGCCTATTTCACCAACTCCTGTCTTTGTCTCTTAAAGGATTGATTACCTTTGAAAATTTTTTCCTTTTAACTTAAAATTCCCTCTTTTTGTTTCATTAATAGCAAGAATGTCAACATTGATTTGATTCAGATTCTCTATCTTCCAGCAATATGATCATCCATTGTTCATTAGTCAAGGAGTTCACAGTTAGAGCATTAAAGTTTAATGATTGTCTAAATTAATGTCATTCTAAGATTCTCAAGTTTCCTCTTTTTCTACAACTCTGCCATAATCACTATTGAAGTCACATAAGGAAAAGGTGAATTATTTTTTCTTTGTTTCCTAAGTTGCTTTGGAGAAAAACATATTAGTAGGTTACCAGGTTATTGGTGATGCACTTCTTTGTTATTAGTTATGTATAGACACTTAAGTCTCTGGTGCCATATTTGAAACATGGTAGAAATTGCCAGACCTTGTGATCATCTGGCATAAATGTTGAGAATTCACAGTCATCTCTATATTGTGTTAAGATATCAGGATAGGAAATGTATTGTGGCATACAAGAGGGTATACCACTTCTATTGTATTAAGAAAAAGTCAAATTAATGGAAATATGTCTCATGAATAATTCTTGGAGGAGTAAAAAAGAAGTGTTCCACTCAGAAGGTACAAGAAATTATTTCCTGGAATATTTGTTCTTTTCTCTCTTTCCCTCCCTCTCTCTCTCTCTTTCTTTCTCTCTCTGTCTCACTCACACTCTCTTACTCTCTCTCTTCCTCCTTCTTTCTCTCTCTTTTATTCTCTTTCATACCCACATGCACACACACACACATATACACAAATAGAGAGATAGAAAGAGAAGCAGAATAGTAGATAGAATGCTCTTCCTGGACTTGGAATCAGGAAGACCTGTTGTGTCCAGACTAGCTCTCTGGAGGATCTCTTTACCAGCCCGAGTCTTAGAAGAGGAGTGATGATGCAAGGACCATCAATGTGGTCCTTGTGGATGTGGATGGTCAAACATGGAGTCTATTTATTCCAAATTATCTCACCTTATATATCCTAATACCCTTATATAATCAAAGCAACACTGCACATGTGCTAACTATATACTGCACATTCGGGACTACATAAACACCTTGCCATTGTAGATGTCTCTGTCACTTGGTATCACTCAGCTTCAACTACAACTTGGGTTGTCACCACCCCTGACTTCTCAGGAAGACCAAGAGCCCTTAGGGGAAGATGGGGAGCTGAACCAAACATTGTTAGCAGGTTCTCTTTGGGCTGAAAAGTCTTATATCGCACCCAGAATTCCCTCACTATCTGTGGCCCTCTACAAAGATCCAATGTGATCTCAGATCCTTATTAGCAGTATGATCATTTTACCATGTGTGTCTTGGTTTTCTTGTAAAAATGAGCCAGAGAAGAAAATGGCAATGGCAAATCTCTGTAGCATTTTTGCCAATAAAATTCTAATTGGGGTCACAAAAAGTCAAATAGGATTGAAAAATGAGTAAACAGCATTTGTGTGCACATATACATATTTGTAGCTCCATATTTAACAGGATATTCCATAAACCTTAGTCTAATTATAAGCTTTAATAGATTAAATCTGCACTTTTGTGACATCTTGTGTATATATACAAATCTATCTCTCTCTCTCACACACAGCACACCTACCCACACCCACACCCACACCCACACCCACATATATATATATATATATATATATATATATATATATATATATATATATATATATGTGTATACATATAACTGTACCCATACATATGTATGTGTATATATTCATGGCTATTTTAGGATTCTAGATCTATATTCTTTCTATAAAAACTGAAAGTGAAAAAATGAAAACATATTTAAATAGTTAAGAATGTTTCTTCACTATGTTTTTGCTCCAAAGTGCAGGATGTCTTTCAGGCATGCTGTTGTGTTACTCCATATATTTCCAACAGTTAGACCAGTCATCTAGATACATTTCATTAAGGTACTTTCCCTTCTGTTAGAAATGATTAAATTCCAATCTGGAATATTCTTCACAGGAAAAAACAAATTCATTGTTCAAACGAACATCTCCCAACATTGGTCAGTGCTTTCTCATAGAGAATTTGTCAGATTCATAGACTCATAGAATTTTAAAACTGGAAAGGATCTTATGACTTCTTCCAGTTTTGATTCTAAGGTTCATTTACCATGTAATATACTTTCCTTATTTTGCAAATGAGAAAAAGGACAATAAATTGTCTTATTCAAGCTTACATGTTGAACTCTTTGACAGATTTCAATTGGTTGTTGTCCTTCGTTCTCAACAACCAAAATGACATCGCTGTGT
The DNA here is from genome assembly GCF_902635505.1 of Sarcophilus harrisii. Taxonomy (NCBI): domain Eukaryota; kingdom Metazoa; phylum Chordata; class Mammalia; order Dasyuromorphia; family Dasyuridae; genus Sarcophilus; species Sarcophilus harrisii. The sequence continues at coordinate 187,015,219 of NC_045428.1, forward strand.
TAAAAATGATTTACAGTATATCTGATCATGGCTGATCAGATCAGTATGAGCTTGGAGTGCTGACATAAGTCACACACAAATAGTCCATATGAACATTGTTATCTAATATTTAATGATAATAATGATGCATATTTATGTATTACTTTAAATTTTTCAGAGAGAATTATATGCCTTATCTATTCCTTCTAACCACCCTGTGGAACAATCTATAGTTATCACTTTCTCTATTTCACAATCTATTTCACAGATTAATTTGAGAGATGTGAAATGCCTTCGTCAGGGTCATACAGTGTTTAAAGACTGATGATCCAAATGTTCCTGACTCCTGGTCTAAACTTCTTTCCATTATACCACATTGAGATGTCTCCTACTTGCTTCTATTTCCTATGGCTAGGTGAGGAATATGAGTGATAAGGCTCATAGTGAATGAGTGAATTATTGTTTAAAATAATCAGTCCTAAATAAAATAAAATGATCAATCCTTCCAGTTTTAAATTCTTTGATCATTTCATTCTAGATTTGGGAGAACAGGAAAAGGGGAAAGAAAAAAAATGAGAACCATGAAAATGACTTTAAAATACACTCAGAGACATTACTACAATTCAGCTCATTTCATCCACATGCAAGGCCAACAAAAGATGTATGATTAACTAAATACCACAGAGAAACTTCTTGATTCTTAAAGGTTTTCCCTTCTGTACTTCTTTACATTGGGGTTTTTTACATAACTATTAAATTTTCAGAAAGATTTTGGGATTATTTTGCTACCATTTTTTAGTGCTATCACTCTTCTTGTTACCATTCTCTTTTAGGTAGTAGTATTTGATTTAATTTGACAAACTTTATTTTTTTTTCAAATTTTTGCTGTTGCTCAGTGTGTCCAACTCTTTGTTACTACATTTGGGGCTTTCTTGAAAAAAAAATATTGGAGTAAATTGTCATTTCCTTATCCAGTTAATTTTACAGATGAGGAAACTGAATTAACAGGGTTAAATTACTTGCCCAGAATAACATAGTTGGAGACTAAGCCTGGATTTGAATTTACATGGATGAGTCTTCCTGACTCCTAGCGTGGTATTCTACTTTACAATGTAGCTGCCCCAACATTTTAATTATGCTTATTATATACAGGACACTTTGCTAAGAGAAGGGGATATAGAGACCCAAAAAAATCCTTCTCTTGACAAGTTTTCATTCTCCCAGAATTGGCTGGCTTATTGCCAAACACAGCCTGGCATGAATGTACATATAGTCAATAATGTAAAAGGGGTGTAGTTAAAAGTGAATCTCAGGAATGTTCATTGTTTTAGCATATTAATCTGGAATTACTGCATAAAAATTCATATTATTAATATTTGATTTTGACTTTCCCTAAATTTTCAATTATAAAACAGTATTTTAATTTTAATTTATATTTAACTTATAATAATGAGAAATGTAGTAAGCTTAGTATGGAAAAACTATACACTAGGTTTATGTATATATATACCTATGTGTATATGTGTGTGTGTGTGTGTATGTGTGTAAATTGTGTCTACAAAAATTGATGAGACCATTTTGGGAACGCATTTTGTTTGACTCTACATATTTATTATAAGTAGTTGGGTTTTTTTGTTTGTTTCACTTTGTTGTTTTTTCCTGTTTGTTGTATGCATGTGGGGGGAGACTAAGGAAGAGAATCAATTTGTTAATTGAAAGAAATTACATAAAAATACTAAAATAATTGAAACATGATGCCAAAAAATTATAATAAACAAAGTGGGCTCCAAAGAAGAGATATGAAAGGCCCCCTATTGGAGAGATGGAAATCCATAGGTAAGGCACAATTAATTCAATGTCCTGCATCATTATATAATTTTAGCTCATTTTTTCCTTGTAATGTTAATTTTGCTGATTATTTTCCTTTTTCTATACTTTGTTTCAAAGAATGGCTCTTTGCAAGGGTTTGGGGGTGGAGGAAATCTATTATGAAATGTAGGTGAAATTAAATATTAAAATTAGAGAAAATAAAATTATTTAAATAAAAATAAGCTTTAAAATTATAATGACGTTGTTGTGTCATATTTTTTAGGAAAAAATTTCAAAATATTAACCTTTTAGTTGTTTCAGATTCACATGGTAGTCAATTTATATTCATTTAGCCTGCCTCAAAACAGGCTGTTTATGAACAGATTATAGTTATACAAAATTATATCACTTGCATCAACTGGGAAATGTTTTCACATGTGAGAAATGTATTCTGTTCATTTAAGAATGAGATGAAGGAATCACAAAGAAACAGAATCCTTTGTAGCTTTGGTCATGTTCCTAACCCATGCTTTTTTTAGAGGAACCTAAAGCAGTAAGACAATTTTTACTTATTGGCCATGGAGAGTATTTAAAAGGGGAGCAGACCTTCTACCATCCACTCAGATACAAAGGATCTGGTAGAACAGCTTGAGTTGGTACAGGGCTTCTGTACTCTACTAATAGAGTATTTGGACAGACCTTTTGTCTGTTCCCAGATTAGAAGACAAAATGATTGCAAGTTTATATTCATGTCATGTAACTAAAATATAGTTTTATGTTTTTACCTCCAAAAATATTTCTGAAGATTCCATAAAACTTGTGATTTATTCTTCAATGAAGTGTCACATTCTATGGAGTAAAAAATATATTTTTTCTATGTTCTGTCATTTGAACAAATGTAATAAAATTCTATTCTCTAAAAGAGGAAAACCTCCTCTGATGTCACTCAATGTAATTATATTTCAGCTTCCTAAATTTATATAGTGCTTGTCATAATTGCAACCAGGAAGTGGTTATATTCAATAAAAGATTTTGGCATGGACATATGGAAAAGGGAAAGTAAATGATTTATGAGAATACAATATGCTGACCTTAATGTAACCTTGTCTTTTATGAGTAACTTTTCCTTAAATAAAAATTAAATATGCCACACTTAATAGAACAATTTAAAAAACAAGAATGACATGTGAAAACATTGGAATTAAAAGTTGACAACAGGCAAGAATAAGTTTAAAGTTCTTTATGTAACAGAGCACTTTGGGGGTAAAGAATGGCTTAGAAACCACGTTTATTCAATTGAGATGCATTTTTAATAAAGGTTTTGATATACTCACATGAGAAATATAATTTTATTTTCTGAGGAACATTATATATTCTTAGTAAAGTCAGAGAAAATTATCAAATGCATATGTTAAGGCCCATATACAGACTGACAGGCAACCCTTACTAAGTCAAAGAAAAGTTCCAATCAAAACTGGAAAAATAAAATGAATTTAACTTTTAAAGTGTTTTTATTGAGTTTTTTAAAAAGTGAATTAAAAAAATTATAACTAACTGAATAAAAGTTATGGCTCACTGAATTCAAAGTGTTGCTTTTATTAATTTTTCCATTGCTTTTAAACAATGAAAAGATAACCTGAAGATCTTTTTTTGTTACTTTAAAATATATTTTTAAATTAAAGACTAAATCTTAGGCTAAAATTTAGACTAAGGTCTATGGAATGAGCTCTTTTAGAAAAGGCTTCTTTATTTAAGGTTTTGATAAATTGAAGATTGGCAAAATCTAAATGATATTAAAAAAAAAAACTATCCAACCCAAGTTCACCTTCCCTAAAAAGAAAAATAAATAAATAATTCTAAGGCATATTTTACAGACCAAAATGTTTTTAGGGAAAAGCTATATTTTTCTAACAAATGTTCTTCAAACATCTGGAATTGCATTCCTTCCTCATCTAGCTTCCTTCAAAGCACAGTTCCAGTGACAAATGTTGATGAGTCTTTCCTTGTGCTCTTATCCCTAGAATTTTTTATTTCTTGAAATCACTTTACAAATATTATCATAATTGATTTTCAGAATGCTTATTGCTACATGTTATTATTATTATTATTATTATTATTATTATTATTATATCTGTTTTACTGTTGAGAAGGTTATATGGTTTGCCCAGGATCACTCAGCTAATAATTGTCTAAGGTCACTTTTGAACTCAGAGGTTCTGACTCCAGGATCAGGCCTCCATTCACTGTATCACCTAGCTGCCTCAGAAATAAAATTAACAATGATTATTTATTTAACATTTATACCACTCTTCCAGGGTTCCTTAGTATCCTGAGACAACTGGGATGTTTCAAATTTCTTCCACTAGCTCAAACCCCCATCCATTTTGTTCCCCTAGTTATAAGTATTTAAGCATACCAGTTTTATTTTACCACTTTATAGTCAGATTATCTTTTGCCAGGGAATATTTGCTTCAAAGGAATAGTTATAATATGTAGACATCACCCTGGGAGTACTTCAGTCTTGGGGGAGAAAAGGGGCATTAAGTTCATAACTTATAGTGTTAGTTCCACCAAATTCTAAGTCCAAAGAGAGGCTTACCTGATCCTCCAGAACTTTACTGAGCTCTTGACTTCTCAGGGCACCATGTATCACTATGACTCTAAGTCTAGGAACTCTACCTTTTTATCTAGAATTGAAAAAGTACATTTTTAAGAAGCCCATTTCTTGGGGCCATAGAGTGTAAGGAGTAAGGAAGGGTACTCTCAAACACTTCCTCAATTATTACATGATACTACTCAATCAATAAAAGAGAACTGTAGCCCTGGATTCTGCTGAAAGAAAGAGACTTTCTTAGCATGGTAGTTTTAAAAGATGAAGCCAATTTGGCCATACAGACAGTTTAAAGAGACTGTTCCCACCTACGTGGTACAGTATGTCTTCTCTCAAAGGTAAGTCTCTGCTATCACCATGTCAATGCACAGGGCCTCTTTTTACAAGGAAGATAGGAAGATTAGTGAAGAAATATGCAGTGGATCACCAGCAGCTTTTTATTAAGCAGATTCACAGTTCTTGGTAATTCATATCTACTGAAGAAAATAGGAACATTCAGTAAGACTTCCTTTGAGGTCAGAAGGAAGAAAAGTATGAATACTTTATTATATCTTTGAAATAATTTTTTATTGTTAGAGTTTTCTGTTAGTAGGCCATTTCCTGGTACTTTGGAAACTTCTAGTGTGACTCTATCTAACATGGTATCTAATTGTTATTTAGGTATAATTTACTGGGAGACTATTTCATTATAAGGACCCATGAGGGATTGACTTTTTTCTCTGTTTTTTCTTGATTCCATGTCTAACTTATCTCATATCTAATAATTCTGAGAGCATACCCAAAGCAACAAGGACACTTTGGAATATACAAAGCATTTGTAAAATATCTCAGCCTCTTAACACAGTTCCGGAATATAGCTGTCATTTATGTGATCTGTTAGAGTGACATTCCTAAATAGTGAGCTATTGTGATCATTAAAGTTTAATTTTCTTTAGGGATAGAACACAGGAGATTATGTCAGGATTATTAGCCTTGACCTTTTACACTTAGATAATTTTCTAGTTTAATTTTGGCTTATAGAGTACATAATTTATGTATCTCTGGCTATAATGTGCTTTTACTTTTATGAATGCTATTTGAAATGCCTACATTGAAGGCTATCACTTCCTTAACTACTGTGGCAAAGTGCATTCTGGTCAGGAAGCACAGAAGGAGACAAACATGAGGTAATGGGTATTTTTTTTTAACTGAGGGGAGGGGAAAGAAAGAGTGAGAAATAACAGAACAATAACATCAACATTTGGTGTTTTTCCTTTGTAATGTATTAAATTTAATTATATTTAAAATTTGGTTATTAAAATGGAAAGCAATATTTTAATGATTTCTTTCAAAGCTCTTCTAATGATTCACTTCATTTTCAAATATTTATGGTCTAAAATTCAGAAATAATATTTCTAGCACATTCCTGAAACATGTGTATGTTTAAATTTTCATTAGTCCAAAATAAAACTGAATGACTAGATTGTGAGAATGAAGGAATATTCAGTGGATTACCAGCAACTTTTCTCTAGAATGATGAACATGGGAGGCTGGGCATCTGTGTGGTCATGTTGGTATATTTCTAACAAGATATCTGTATTTGGTAGGAAGATTTTACTCTGACTCAATTGTCAAAGGTGATTCTGATTAAAAAGAGCTATAGAAAGATATATACTTTCTTATGATATTTTCTTTACCTGCTCAACAAACTTTCTCAAATCCTTATAATAAGCAATGTCATTCTTCTAGCTAATGCAAAGATGCAAAACCTTTAGCATCTGAACCAAGTATTACACTTGTTTTAATTTCATCTAACTGGGCAACTATCACAAGACGATATTTTAATTTATAACTACAATACAAGATTGTTTTAAAATCTTTATGTCATTAATCTTAAAAGACAGCCAAATTGCTTTGTAGTTTGAATGCATAATAGGACCGAAGTTAGGAAAACTGAGTCAAAGCCAGCCTCAGATGCTTACTCTACGTGATCTTAAGAAGCCACTTAACCTCTGTTCCCTCAATTTACTCAGTGGCAAAATAAAGATAAAGTAAAAATAAAGATAGTACCTATCTCAAAGATTGATGTAAGGATCAAATGAGGTAATATTTGCTAGCATTTAGCACAATGCCGGGCACATAATAGGTGCTATATAAATACTAATTATTATTATCATCATTATTATGGTTATTTTTTAAATATGGGTAGTTTTTCTCTGAGAAGAAATGTTTTTTTCTCTGTATTTGGATCCTACTTTATGTGTATTTCTCCATTTCTATGTGAATATGCACTTATTCTTTCCCCCAGACTTGTGTACATCTCCTTTGTATATGTATTTCTCTGTGTCTGTTTCTTTATGTGTCATGCTCATCTCAACAAATAGCTAATTATTTCCTTATGTGGGGTGATAACCAATGCATTAGGGTGATCCAAAGAATTATAAAAATGTATTTAAGTTTTCAGACAAATTATAGTCAACTAGCAAAATAGGACATGTAAATGAGATGATAACAAGTCAAGACAATATATATTAAAGTTAAAACCATTAATAAGGAAAATAGTTCCTATTAAAGTTCAGAGGAAAGGATAATTACCAAGAATTTAATATAACAAGAAATGATTCATGGAAGAACTGTTACTTTGGAATTATCTTGAGAAAGGTATAATGTTTAAACAAGAGAAGAAGAAGGAGGATGTTCAAAAGAAGAGAACTCATGTGAACATTGTGCTTTAAACAAAAAGATAGAAATATATGGTATATATGAACATAATATGTTTTAGAAGTAACAGTATAGTGAAGATAGGGATTCATGAGTAATATAAAAATTATTGTAGAAAGGTGGGCAACCAAATGTGTAAGGTGTTGAAACACCAGAATAAGAGATTTGAATTTTAGATTGTGAGAAATCATAAATATTAATAGCAATAAATAATAAATTCTAGTTGATTTATAGTTCATTATTTTTCTATTTTCTATATTTCTATATATCTTTGAATCTTTGGGATATTTTTATAGTTTTCTGTTGGGTTCTTCCTGGATCTAAATATGATTGATTTTTTCTTCTTCATGTCCCTTTCTCTATTATTCCCATTTGTCTTTGTGACTATACTAAAGAGCTAAAGTATTCATAATATGCATGCATGCATGCAAGCTTATATATATTATATATATATGCTTTCAAATATATGTACATACACATATGGATACATATAATTATACTTGTAGTAGTGGTAGTGTAGTACACTGGAGTGTGCAGAGTTATCCCTTTGTACTCAAACAGAATCTACCACAAACTCATTGCTTTGGTGGATTTCCCATTGCAATTATTCTGTTCTTTTAGAATTCTCTTTCTTTCTGTCAGGAAGTCCCCAAATAGAGATATCTTCCAGGCAAACAATTCAGTTTTATGTTTCTTTCTCTCTATTCTCCTTTTCTGGGATACTTTTCTTTAATCATTTCCTCTCAACTGCAATCTCAGTAAACATACTTAGATAGACTAGCAAACTTGTGTGGTTAAAACTGTTTATAAAGACAGAGTAAACTTTAAAAAATGGAAATAACAGATTTTCCCCATGATGAAATGAAAAAAAATCTCCAGTCTCTCAAGAGGGAAATCAAGAGGAAAAAAGACATACTGTATAATTGCCTTGGGATCTCAATCAGGAAAGGTTCTTTAACACAATCTATCATGACAATCCTCATGTGTGTTCTTAAGTCTGATTATTGCCTGGACTCACCTAATTTCACCTGTATGATCAGCTATAGAGTCTACAATGTCTACCTTAAGTTTGAGGTGAAGTCCTCAATTGAAGCATTTCTGTGTTTAAAAAAATTTTTTTTAAGTTCCTTTCCCTAGGACTGGTTGAGTTTTCTAATTTTGCTGCCTAGAATCTCAACTCTGAAACTTGTCAATTCCCACCCATATGAGTAAACTAGGTCATTCTGCCAAGCTAATGTTTTTAGATTTACTGCTTTCCAACAACTCTTCCAGGCCCTTTTTATTCTGGGTCCTCATTATGTGGACTAGAACAATACATTTTCCAAATTTTTATTTCTGTTGTCTAAGACAGAACCCAGCAATCATTCACCTAATAATTACAAAACACTCTATTCTATAGTTTTCCACAATTATTTTAAACTCTAAACCTTTCCTTTAGAACTAAGAAAATGAATAGGGATGAGAACACAAAATGGACCAATGCAGTATGTGCCTTGGGATTAAGTACATTGTCTTTTTGGTTGCTTAACTGCTATTTTGTTCTTTTCATATACAACCCAAATTTGAAGTCCTTTAAAAGGACTTCAAAAATTTTCTACAACGTACATCATTATCTACTCCAATATGCAAGGGGCTCACCCTTTGCAAAATATAAATGCAGCCTTATATCTCATTGTCTCTGTTATTTATCCTTTATAGTCTGAAAATGTGCTAAGCTGGAAGGGGCCAACACACTTTATTAAATAATTTTAGTTCTCTGTTTTAAATTGCAAATGTGAGTGAATGAAATGTTTTGTGTTATTCTTTTTAAAGTTTTTTAAAACTTTATGACCCTTAATTTTTTATTTCCACGTATTTTGACAATCCTGAAGAGAAAAAAAAATTCCCCAGACCCAAGTTAAGATATTACAGATGTCTAGTAGGAACCTTTCAAAAGACAGTTCCATGGGAAATATTAAGATTTAGTGATTGTTATTCATTAACACCTTATCAGGAATCAAATTTTTTTATCCAGGTTTGAAAGTTTAGCAAAAGAATGAGTCCCAAGAGAGTTAACTTTGAATAAGAAAATTTTTAAAAAATGTGGGGGAAATGTGGGCTCACTCTTGGAAGAATCTGGCCTAGTAGAATCTCTTGTTTGATCAGTAATATCCATCTCTGAAAAGCAAATGGGGAAAACTGAAATCCCAGCAGGATTTCACACACAGGATTCAAATTAGGTGGAACCTTACAAATAGTTATATGCTTTACTTTCTTTTAATGGATGAGGGGAAATTCCCCTTGACTCAGAGCAGTGTTAAAAATACAAGTCCATAATGAACTGTGCTTGCCATGAGTAGCATAAAGATCTGCCCTCAGTGGAGCAATAAAATTCTATCCATCACAACATAGTTATCTACAGCCATTGCTTCTTTTAGTTAGGAAATGGGAAGAAGAGAAGATGATAGAAAGACTCTGGAAGCAGAGATGAAATTAAGCCATAATGTATCCAGGAGAAGCAGAGGCAGAAGGAGATTAAGGCATCCTTTTCACATTATTTTAAGCAACTTAATTACTTCCTTCAATACCTCTCCCTTTTACCCCCAACTTGTTGGGTTTGTTGGTTGAACATTAGTCTGAATAGAAACAAGTCCTAAAAATCAACCCCATACGGAAAGGACATCTGATAATGGTTCTACCAGCCATGCTCTATATGAAATATAGGAAGGTTACCATTTCCTTTTTTTTTTTTTCACAAACTAAACATTTGTAGTACTAATTAAAGCAAAAGGAGCTCAACTTCCAAGTTCAAGTGGCAGCTATGACTCAATCTGCTGCGTTCTAGTTCAGTAGCCATATGGCATTTCATTGCCTTTTAATTTCAGTCCATTTGAAACATCTATGAGAATTTCTTAAGTATCACTGGGATACATTTTGTAATCATGTGTGTCAGATCATCAAAATTTAGAGGATGAAAAATTTAACACATATACTCATGGACATATTCCTTTTAAATGTGAAGAGACTATCTAATCCAACTTCTTCTTTTTCTAGATGAGGAAAATGAAGTCCAAAAAAACCCACACAGGTATATAAGAGGGATAATATGAAAGCAGATTCTCTGAGTCCAGAGGAAGTATTCTTTCTACCATATGATACCACCATTCAAATTTTTCAGCAGTGGAGAAACAACCAAAGTAGATATACTAAATTAACTAGGCTAACAGTTAACTCCTTAACCATGTCATAATAGCTTATATATATAATATATATTATATTACAAATAGCAAAGTTGATATTTAAGATACGTTTCTATTGCTCCTTTTCTTGGGTTCTATTTAAAAACTGCTTGCCTCTGGCATCAAAAGTGATAGTTCTGTTGCTGCAAAGCCCTGTTACTTTAATATTATGATTTATGGCATTTTAAAAAGTCTTCATCTATGATTTGACTGAGGAACTCTCCATGAGGAAGCTTTCTCTAATAATACATAATGGCAGCATTTTGCAACTTCTAGTCTTACAGAGATGCTTGATTGAGAAGTTTCATGAGTTGCCTTGTGGCATACCAAAAATATGTCAGAGAAAGGACTTGAACCTGGGTTTTCCTGATGTCAAGGCTGGTTCTTTATCCATTACAATAAACTGCTTTTACATTCATGAATTCAAATTCATCAGACATTGGAAATATTGAGACAATGTAAACTTCTGAACTACTACTATTAAAGACAACTTAAACAATGGACATAGCAATACCATATATAATTCAGAGTAAATTACCTCCATTTTTGATACTGCATAAATATTCTTTTACTTGAATACTTTGCTTTTTCCCTAACCTATACAGGCAGTTTTTTTTGAAAGCTCTTTACATAGAATCTGGTTGAAAAGAACAGCATTGATGCTCCTTTATTCTATTGAGCTATTGAGTGTTTTCCTGAGTAGTACATACATTTTGCACAGGAAAAAAATTTATCAAAAGCAGCTTTTTCAAACTGACAGAGCCAGCTGATTCAGAAGCCTATCAAGTGGATTCTTTGCCAATTTGGACTTGACTTGAGTCGAGACTTCTAACAGTGCCAAATGTTGTGCTTATTTTATGAGAAAGATGAATTTCATCATGGGATTCAAAAGGAGACCATCCAAATTCATTTTCATTTGTCTGAAATCTTCACATCTAGGTCCCATTGATAGAAAATCTTGTAAATAAACAGGTGGTTACATATCCTAGAGCAACTAAAAATTGGTTAAGCTCAATGAAAGGTTGGTTGGTTTAAAAAAAAGTTCATTTGCACTTATCATTCCCATATGGTTCTAGAAGGTTTGGGCTTGCTTGATATATATATATATATATATATATATATATTAGAAATTACCTCTAAAGAAAAAGAGGAAAGAAGAGGACCAGTGAAAATGTTTATAGATTGAAATATTTTTTGACACATGTCAAGAAAGAGAAAAAGCATTGAAACATAGTAGAAAGATCACTGGGCTAAAGAGACTGGGGTCCTCTTCTCAAATTGGATCATTACTGACTCCTTAAGTCCATGCTCTGCTTCTGACCTTCAGGTGCCTTTAAAATGATCAGGTTGTGCTATGTGATTTTTAAATATTCTTTCAACTCAAAAATTTTCTCATCTCATCTTCAGTTTTTGTTTTTTTTTTTTTTCTCAACATTTCCCATATAAATAAAAAGAACATTCTTCATCATATTTACCTAATGCTATATAGTCAAACCATATAAATGTATATGTGTATGTATGCACAGAACTATCCTCTGAACTAAGCTATTTCCTACTTGCATACATGACAAACATGGATACCTATTTCAATAAATATTTTAGTAAATTAAATACTGATCTAGAAAAGTTTTAACAGAGCCTCAATGTGTCTAATGCATAAAATAACATCATAATTCAGGTATTGAGAGAATCTGTTCAATAAGAGAACACTGCTTAATCATTAAATGAAGGGGTTGTCATCTTGATGTGGCATTATTACCAGTAAAGTAGGTTGTAATGAGATTTGGAGATCCATGGAGTTTATTCAGAAAATACAGAATATTTATTCAATATAGAATGAATGTCTTAAGTCATCCTTATAACTATTTAGTTAATCAGTTGTAAGAACACTTATTATTAACCTTATTTATGGATTAGTTTTCTATTATGTTTCTCTTACAAGCATCAGCAGTGTGCATAATCTTGCAAAATAGGTATTTAAAGAAATGTGTATTATTTGGATGTTCTTTGATTCATGCCACTGATTATAAAGGCATGCTAATTCCCAGGAGGGAGATTTAGGAACTTCACAATATATGATCAATTATTTAATTTAAATACATGAATTATTCAATTATCAGTATAATCACAGAAGCTACTTAGAATACTTTGCATGCACAAATAGAAAGAAACCAACATTAAAAAAGCACCCCAATAATTTCTCCCATACAATTTAACATCTTAATTATTTATGTCATAGGGTTAATATGATGCCATTACTTTGTACTTAGTTCTGGACATATAGGGAAGACTAATTAAAATGAGAAAGAAATACAGACAGATGGATAGAGACAGGGAGAGACCAAGACAGAGAGAGACAGAGACAGAGGGAGAGAGAAAGAGAGAAAGACAGACAGACAGAGACAAAGACTTTTATAATGTTCCTGTTTTAACAAAATAAGGCTATTTAAGAAGGACCAGAATTTAAGAATACTTAAAAAGATTGCGCTATTTCCCTCTCCCATAAGACAAAAAAAAATAGAAATAGTAGGAAGAAAATTTTATTTAAAATTTATATTTGTTTATAATTAATTGTATTTAGATGCATTGCACAAAGAAGAGTAACTAAATTGCAATATATATGTAATATATATATACTATGAATGAGAAACAGAAAATATTATTCACTGAAGCACCTAATCATTCTAAAGTTAAAGCTCCATCAAACTCTATTGAAACTTATTTGGAAATATTCTATAAATTCAGATTTTACCTCTGATACTTATTAATTGGGAAAGTCTCCTTCTCTAAATGCTTTAAACAACTCCATATGACTACTAATTGAATCCTGTTAAGATCTACATTGATGGGGAGAGTTCCTAGCTGAGGAATCCACTATTAATGGAAATACAGATCAATTGTCCAAAAGGAATACATATCTCCACTATATATTTTTCAAGTTGTGTCCTTACCTCACCATGTGATAATTCTGAGCATCATAAGACCTCATGCCATTAACCTAGGCAAAGATGGAGGTTCTAACTACTGCTCCACTGCTTCTTTCATATTTCTCACATTCTGATTCCTGCTATATGAAACATAGTCTGCCAGGACTGGAATAAAGCTAAGTAAAGGTGAGCTCATTCTTTTAACTTCCCTATAACTGTTTGTACTTCTACCTTCTGAGTCACCCAGGTTTACAACCTAAGTGTCATCCTGGATGTCTCACTCTCACCACCCCACCCCTCAAAACCAATATGTTGCCAAGGTCTATTGAGTTTACTTTGGTAACATTTCTAAGATCTTCCCCTTTTCTCTGTTACTGTCACCTTCTTCATACAGGCTCTAATTCCCTCATGCCCGGACTACTGCAATAACCTGATAGTTGGTCTACCTGTCACAAGTCTTTCCCCATTCCAATCCATCTTCCATTTAGCTGTCAAAGTGAATTTCCTGAAATAAATGTCTGGCCATCTCAGCAACTTCCACCCTACTCTACTCCCAACTGCCACTACTCAGTAAACTCCAATCACTTCCAAGAGTGAATATAAAATTCTCTGTTTGACATTTGAAGTTTTCATGACCTACCCTCTGCATAGCTTTCTGACCTTCTTACACTTTGTACTATTCCAGCCTCCCCATAATGCATTGACTCTGTGATACTGGCCTTCTTGCCTATAAGAGACCCCATCACCCAGCTCTGGGAATATTCATTTGCTGTCCCCCATTCCTGGATTATGCTCCTTTTTCATTACCACGTTCTGGTTTTCTTGGCTTCTTTAAAAAATTCTACCTTTAATAAGAAGCCAATTCCCTTAATTCTAGTGCCTTATTTCTATTGATTGTTTAAAATTTATCCTGTGTATAGCTTATTTATACATTGCTTTCATTTAATCTCCTTCTTTAGAGAACGAACTTCTAATAAACGGGGCTATCTTACTTTTCTGAGTAAATCTTTCTGAGGTATCTGGTAGTGCACAATCATGATTACCTAAGTAATCCAAGGAAAGATTAAACTTTTGTTTTAATTTCCTGAAATACATCTTAGATTTGTCCTATTATTTCTCCTCCCCATTGATGCTTTCAGATTACTACTCAGGTTACCAAATCACTCTGTGCTCTGTAGACAAGGCTGAGAGTATTGGGTAGAAAAATATATTCTGGATCTGTGCCTAAATCTTAAAGAAGGCATAGTATAAATCTAAATGATTTCATATTCAGTGCAGTAACTGGCCACATATATGTTAGATCAGGCCTCGGTTTCAAGATCCCAATCTTCAAACTCACATAGGTTAGGTAATCAAGTAGCCAACAATCAGAGAATTGCTTGCCACTGGAACAAATATGTCTTGTAGCAATCATTCTCAATGTGTTTTGGAAACCTTAGGGATCAACAAAAGCATTTCAGAGAATACCTAGGACCTTTTCAGAGGATTATAAATTATATTTTAGTAATACTAAGGCATTTTAATTTCCAAAATGTTAAATATTGATAGTTATGCTAGAATATAGTAGGCACTTAATAAATGAATACAAATTTCTCTGTTAGGCTTTTAAGTCTTTCATAATCTGACCTCAAACTATCTTTCAAGATTTGATGTTATCTCCCCTCTGCCTCCTTATATGCTATAGTGAAACTAAAATGGCCTTCTTTCTGTGGCTCATTACCACAATCCATTTCAAATTATTTTACATTGACTATCCCTTTACCTCCAAGTAATTACTTCTGCAATTCTCTGCTACTTAGAATCCCTCTCCTCTTACAACTCAATCACCACCTTGATTGAGGAAGTCATGAAATTTTTCTGGTATCCCATCTATGATTATACTTCCTCTAAAACTAACTTACATTTATCTTCCATTTTCCATGCATTTATTCTCTTTATATTCATTTTGCATATAATTACATGGTGGGACATTATCTTTTCAATGCATCAGGAACTCTGTGAATTTTTATTCTTGAAAAAGAAAAAGAGGATGTCTCCTTTCATCCTCAGAGAATAGATTGGAAATCTCTCTACATATCCCTGAAGGGGCTAGAAGTTGAACTCTTTTGCAGCACATATGAGGGAGAAACTCCTGGGAGAACAATTTGCCATTGCTGCTCTTGCTAGCTCCACTGCTACAATTAAGCCATATAGTCTAAGCAGAAAAGACTTTGCTAATAACAGTGATGCTCTTTTTTCACTACCACCCAGAGCTCTCAGTGTATTTTTGCCAAAATCCGTCAGGTTTTTTGTTTTGTTTTTTATCATTTATATTTTATATTGCAATTTATCTAGTCTCTATAAGCTATTATCAAAAGAAAACCCCATAAGATAAAACTGCAGTCAATCCAATATATTATTGAACTTTATTATTTTATTTGCTCAAGGACTATTGAGAAGGAGCTTATGGCTATCTATAAAGAGAGCATGAAATACTTTCTCTTTTTAAATTGCTGGAGGATTTTCCTGGATGGGAGTCAAAATCAAAATGATATTACTGATAAATATTATATATTGTATATTATTG
Organism: Sarcophilus harrisii; assembly: GCF_902635505.1. Classification (NCBI taxonomy): domain Eukaryota; kingdom Metazoa; phylum Chordata; class Mammalia; order Dasyuromorphia; family Dasyuridae; genus Sarcophilus; species Sarcophilus harrisii. The sequence continues at coordinate 187,031,029 of NC_045428.1, forward strand.
TAAACAGTATTGTAGCTCCTCTAAAGGAGGGAGAAGATTATTACATGTGAATACTATTCTTATATTCTTCTGGGCAAAGAATGAACTAAGCAATGCAACTACTTTTCAAAGGCTGTAGGAACCTAAAACAAATACCTTTCCTAAAGATCAGTTTCCTTAGATGGTTTAAAAGATTCTATTCACCTCAAAACCCACCCAATACCAAAAGTATGAAGGGAGGATTGAAAATGAGTGATTTCAACTACAACAGAATAGAAGCTATCCAAGAAGGTGTAGATGAAAGAGGTCATTCTCTGTCTCATTTCTTTCCTAGCCTTAATCACTGTTTGGGTGTTGTTTCAGTAAATCTGAGATCTGTTAAAGACCTTACCCCTAAAAGACTAAGCTCTCCTTCTGCATCCTTGGTCATTTCCAATAGCCCTAATCTATATCTTGCCACTGGACTTAGATGGCTGTGGAGGAGAAAAGTGAAACTGGTGACTTTCCACAGTCCCACCTCACTTACATCCAATTAATTCTCATGTCATGGCATCACCTCCCTGATGTCATGGCCATCTTCCGGAATAAAAGACAAAGAACAACTAGTTTAACTTCTACCCCAAGGCTAGTTTAAACAACTAGTTTAACTCCTATCCCAAGTATGGGACAGTCTCCTTATTATTAGAGATGAATGCTCTGCCCTTCCTGAAGGGCAAAGCTGAATTGGTGAGAGAAGATAGAATTCAAGCTTTCTCCAGTCCCTTTCAAGTCCCTTTGATGGACTTGTCAATTTTCAAATCATTTACACAGTCTTTCCTGTTAAAGCAAGCAGCTCTAAAAACTATTAGAAGTTTGTGCATTTTTTTTTTGAAACTAAATTTTTTTCCTGTTTCAGAATTTTAAAACTTTTAATTATTTTTTTTACTTTTCAATTTTTTTTGTTTTAGCAGAATTTTTCAATAATACCTCTATAAGCTTTTGTGATACCTTTTTTTTTTTTTGGCAATTTATCATTTGTATGACAAATAAATATATTCTAAAATATATAGTCTTTTCTTTTTATCCTAGATATTAGTTCCTAGAGCTTAACAAATTTAAGAAAGAAATCAGAACAGAGCACACCCAATTGTGAGGAAATGTTTTTGATGAACCAATGAAAATGGAAGTAGGTCAATTCTTCTGTATTCATGTAGGGTGGTTCCAGGAATAAGAATCATTTTATCCTCACTACAAAATAATTTTTAAGAAGAAAATCCTCTTTAGTAATCCTACACATTTGTTATTATGTTATATCATCTATTTATTAAATATCCCAAATAAATGGTCTCAGTCAGTAAAAGAGAAATTAGTCAAAAAAGTATTTTAAGTATAATGTTTTTCTTTTCATTATAATTCAATAAGTACTTGTTGACTGATCTGGTTAGGAAAAAAGTACACAATTTCTATCAATAATTTTCAAATATTAGATTTTTCCTGAAATTCAAATGTTTTCTTAAGATTGGGTATATTTAGTGCTATTGAGAGCCCTATCATTAAGTTATCCTCACAGGGCTAGGTTCTCATTAGGATTGCTGTAACAAATACCATTTTCTACAGTGTTCCTTTTATGACCAGGAGGGGACATAACAGAAACATCATTGGGATTTACTATTGCTTTATTCTAATTTTGGAAGTTAAAAGAACTTACTGTTCTGGCATTCCCTAGATTTGTGGGGAAACTGGTAATAAACCATTTACTATCCCCTTTGGCAGAAAATAAATGGTAATATCACTCTCATGCCTAAGGGAATGAAAAAATGCACAATATTCTTTCCTGGAAGAAGACGTGGTAGAAATAAAAACCCATCCCATTAATCAATCACAATCTTGCTGGAATAGTATGACTTGAAAGTGGTTGTGCTCCTGCCCCTTATGACCCCATCACCAAGAAAATGGGAAAATATGCAACTTGAAAGAAAGTACTACTCTTTAATAGAAAGAAATGTGTTTAGGATTTGTAAGTATCATAAAAATGAGTTTATATGGGACATTTCTGTAAAGAAATTTAGAGAACATTACATTTTTTCTTTGTCCTCACAGGTCAGTTCACAGGGAAGTAGAGATAAGGATACATGCCAATGTTGTCTCTACATACATAATATATGAGAAGTGGTATTGAGTGTGCAGATTTAGCAGGAACAGGCATACCATTCATCCAAAATGTATAATCAATGAAATAAAATGTATTAAATTGTTCTGACCATTCTCTCAATTAGGTAAATGAGCAGTTTATTAGGCACATTGATTAAGTAAATTCTAAGTTTCTTATTCAAATTGTCTTCTGGTTGCAAATTATCTATAGGATCCATATGTTGAGATTTCCAGTATTGTACATTAAGAGGCAGTCATTACCTACCATCAAAGGAGGATTTAAATGTGCATCCACATTATTTATCTCCTTAGCTCGTGTACATATAGACATAAAAGTCTATGCTTGTTTTGGTGTTTTTCTACATGTGATCCTATTTCTCAATCTTTTAAAAACATTTCCCTCTACTAATTTGATTATAAGCATCTGTGTATCACAAAACACTGGTTACAGTCTGTCAAATACATGTTAAATGAAATAATGAAAACCCTCTGATAACTAATAATTTAAAAATAATTTGCTTAAAGAATGTATGAAAGAGCAAAGGATTCACTCTCTAAATTGTAGTAGATTTTAAAGTACCATTAATAGGTTTTTTTCTTGAAAATACCATTTACCTAAGACTATTGACAGTATGACAGTTCAAAAAGTTTAAAAAATGCAGATATCAATTTCCTACAAGTCTATCTCCCAAAGCCAAGGCTAATGTGTACTCACAAGATTAAATCCTAAGGTAAAGGGGAATAAACCTTCTTAACTGGTCAAGCAAATTTTAATTTAGATTTTTAGCAAAAAAAAAAAAAAGATCAGATATACATTTTAAGAGAAAAGTTTTTGCAATTCCATATAAGATATGATATAGAAAGATCAATTAGGAAGCTAATGTAATAGTTTAATGAAACTCTGACATAGGATAGTGTTTGTGTATAAAGAAAGAAAGGCATGGATATAGAAATTGAAATGCAAAATTTGTCAACTGATTGTATATATGGGGTGAGGAAGAGTGAGAAGCTAAGAATAACACCATGGGTAAATGTTTTAATGATCACAATTTTGGAAGAAATAAAAAAAAAATTTTGGAGGTGGGTGAGGTTGATAAAAAGATAATGAGTTCAGTTTGGGATATATTGCATTTAAGAGGTCTACAAGACATCCAATTTGTCTTTGCCATCAAATCACCAATACTTTCTTCTTGGGATTCACCTTCAATCTCTAACACATGCTTAAATAAAACCACAGGGCACCTCTGTTACATCTTATACATTTCACTAATGTGCTATATAGGAATTGCTTTAAAATGACTTGTGGCTTCATCATTTTTACAACCCCATGACATTTTCTTCTCATGATTTTGGTAAATACATGAAGCTATGTATTTAACTGTTTCTATTCCAGGACTTTAGATTCTGAGAGATTACAAAAGGAACTTAACCAATGAAAGTAAACTAGTGTGTAGTGTGTGTGTGTGCATGTGTAGGTGTGTGCATGTGCATATGTGTGTGTGTGTGTACACTCATAATACATTCATTATTCCTTTATTAAGGAAAGGTTGGGTTTATCTAGGGATGCCAAAGGTCAGAAATCTATAATTGTAAGTACAATACAGGAGGGCAAGAATGAATTGTAATATAAATAAAGATAATGCCTTGATGTTTTTCATCCTGATGAATTCCAGAGGTACCACAATAAATAATGGGGCTTGTGCTGTGTTCTGAGACGGTCTCATTAAGTTTGATTTTGCTAAGCAAAACTCCCCAGCCTGACACAAAGCCAGAATAAAGTTCTTTGTGGCTATATGTTTCTAGTGTGTTGAAAAAAAAATGACACTTGAGCACAAGTAATATTTTTACTCAGTAAAAGATTTTATATACTAAGACATTTCACTGTGATTTTTATAACTATGAGAATTCCACACTGTTCTCTATAAATTGTTTTTATCGCCATATGATTTAGTCCTTTAGTTTCTTTTGGATTTCAGAGCCATGCATATTGTGGATAAGCAAAAGAAAGTCCCAGTTTTTCTTTTTCTTTCTTTCTTTTTTTTAAATCCCGGATAATAATAATGTGGATACTATACACACAGACACACACACACACACACACACACACATACACACACTGAGTATATTTAAAACATATTTAGTATATATACACAAAATATTTACTATATACACATAAGCATATGTACATATAAATTTACATATGTGTATACTATACATATATATGTATTTATAGATATGATTTTGAGTTCACATTGTCTTTTTATTTTTTTGCCTGAAAAATAAAAGTGAATTTTATTTTATTTTTACAATATATGTATACATATTTATACAATTACCTTGCAGCTCAAAAAAGATCAGAACTAGAAAGAAGGTAAAAAAACCTGAGAAGGAAAACAAAAAATGCAAACAAGAGTAGAAATGCTATGTTGTGGTCCACACTCATTTTCCATAGTTCTTTCTCTGGGTGTAGCTGATTCTCTTCATTAGTGAACAGTTGGAACTGGTTTGGATCATCTCATTGTTGAAGAGAGCCACATCCATCAGAATTGTTCATCATTATAGTATTGTTGTTGAAGTGTATAATGATCTCCTGGTTCTGCTCATTTTGCTTATCATCAGTTCATGTAAGTCTCTCCAGGCCTCTCTAAAATAATACAGAATAATACAAAATAATACATTTCTTACAGAACAATAATATTCTATAACATTCATATCCATAATTTATTCAGTCATTCTCCAATTGAGGGACATCTATTCAATTTCCAGTTTCTAGCCACTACAAAAAGGACTGCCATAAACATTTTTGCACATATGGGTCCCTTTCCCTTCTTTAAGATCTCTTTGGAATATAAGCCCAGTAGTAACACTGCTGGATCAAAGGGTATGCACAGTTTGATAACTTTTTGAGCATAGTTCCAAATTTCTTTCCAGAATGGTTGGATCCGCGTCCTAGTTTTCCCACATTCACTCCAACGTTCATCATTATCTTTTCCTGTTTTCTTAGCCAATTTGAGAGGTGTGTAGTGGTATCTCAGAATTGTCTTAATTTGCATTTCTCTGATTAATAATGACTTGAAGCATCTTTTCATATGGCTAGAAATAGTTTCAAATTCTTTGTCTGAGAATTGTCTATTCATATCCTTTGATCATTTATCAATTGGAGAATGGCTTGATTTCTTATAAATTTGAGTCAATTCTCTATATATTTTGGAAATGAGGCCTTTTTATCAGAACTTTTGAATGTAAAAATGTTTTCTCAGTTTAGTGCTTCCCTTCTAATCTTGTCTGCATTAGTTTTGTTTGTACAAAAACCTTTTAACTTAATATAATCAAAATTTTCTATTTTGTGATTAATAATAATCTCTAGTTCTTCTTTGGTCACAAATTTTTTCCTCCTCCACAGTTCTGAAAGGTAAACGATTCTTTGTTCTTCTAATTTATGTATAATCTCATTCTTTATGTCTAATCACGAACTAAATCATTTTTGACCTTATCTTTGTGTATAGTTTTATGTGTGGTTCAATGCCTAATTTCTGCTGGGCTGGGATCAAAGACCACAGCCTTGGATCACACTGAGTCACTCTTGGTGTTGAGTGGGTGTGACCAGGTGCTGTGAGATTTCAATGCTTTGGGGTACACTCTTTACCCTCTGTGTTTATGTTGGAAGTTTTATAACTTCTCTGCTGATCTATTGGCTTGTAACCAGAGCAGGGTAGCCAACACTGTAGTAGAGTGCAACCTGCAGATTTTCTGCCCTGTGGAGACCGCCCCTGTCCCTGATCTGTTCAGCATATGCTGGCTTCCGTGCTCTGCCTGCCTGTCTATTTGTGCCTCCTCCAGTGCCCACGCAGACCTTTTCTGGTGATCTTCAAAATTATCTTCTGTTGGTAATGTGTTGTACTCCCCATATTTGTGGATTCTGACAGTCCAGCACTAATTCAGAGGCTGAGTTTGTAAATAATTTGAGGGTAGTAAGAGAGCTCAGAAAGAAGCATTTGTACTCTCCACCATCTTGGCTCTGCCTCCTTCACATGGTCTCTTAAATAGAATAAATATGTTGAGGTAAGTTAGACCACAGGACAATTTTCATTAAATGATTATGGGTTTACTCAGAACCAATGGATACCAAAGCAGGTAAACAGTGAAACACTAGTTGTGTGTTCCTGGGGCAAGTCATCTTCTATTTGCCTAATTCACTGGAGAAGAAAAATAACAAAATACTCAAATATCTTTGCCAAGAAAACCCCAAATGGTTCATGAAAAGTTGAATACAACTGAAATTGCTGAAGAACAAATATACAAAGTAAAATACTGGCCATGCATTAGTTTATACATCTCTTTGCACATGTGGTAAAACTAGAGTTTAGTAGAAGTCCAGGCCTTAAGCTAGTTTGAAGGCCATGTCATTCTTAACCCCACAAAATGGAATCCTTTTAAAGAACAGGTTGGGATGGCAGAGCCAAGATGGTAGAGAAGACACATGGTTTTTTTCTGACATCCTACATCCCCCAGACTAATTAACAAATCCAACCTCTAAATTAACTCTGGACTGGCAGAATCCACAAATATTGGGAATGTAACAAATTACCAGCAGAAGATAATTTTGACGATCACCAGAAAAGGTCTATTTGAATCAAGAATGGAGGGAGGCAGGCCAAGCTCAAGCAGGCTAAGCAAAGACACCAAGCATAGCACAAGGTGGCAGAGAATCTATGGGAAGGAATCTACAGCAGTGTTGACTACTCTGTCCTGGCTGCAAGCCAGTAGATCACCAGAGAAATTATAAAACATCCAGTGCAATCACAAAAGATAAATAGTGAATCCCAAAATGCCAGAATCTCACTGGAAATGGCCATGCCCACCCAGCATCAGGAGTGAGTCATCGTGTGCTCAATGCAAGCTCTGCCACTTGTAGAGAAAGCCACCACTTGTAGGGAAATTTTGGAAAACCTCTCCAGACCTAAAAGTAGACCCTAATCTTTTTTTTTTTAAATGAGTGAAAAAGCAAAGAGAAATCTGACCATAGAGAGTTTTCATGGTGAAAGAGAAGAACAGATTTCAAACCTGAGGAGACTAAAAGCAGGTTATCTCTAGATGAAGCCCCAAAAGGTGATACAAACTGGTCCCCATCACACAAAGCTCTCCTAGAAGAAATTAAAAAGGATTTTAAAAGAGAGCTAGAAGAAAAATGGGGAAGGGAAATGAAAAAGTTGCAAGAGGGTTTGCATATAACTCACTCAAAATAGATTTGAGAAAAATGGAAAAAGAAAACAACTCCCCCAAAAACCAGAATTTGTGAAACAAAAAAAAAACTTCTTACAAAACAGAATTTGTGAAATGAAAAAAATTCCATAAAACAAAACAACTCATTTAAAAATTCAATTGGACAAATACAAAAAGAAGTAAGAAAAAAGTAAGTGAAAATAATTCACTAAAATTCAGAACTGAACAAATGGAAATGAATGACTTAATGAGACAACAAGAATCAGTCAAGCAAAATAAAAAAAAAAAAAAGAAAAATAGGAAAAAATGTACAATACCTAATTGGGAAAACAACTGACCTATAAAATAGATCTAGGAGAGAAAAACTAAGGATGATTGGACTCCCAAAATAAGAGCCTAGACACTATTTTTTCAGGAAATAATCAAAGAAAACTGCTAGGATGTCATAGAATCAGAAGGTAAAACAACCATTGAAAGAATTCACAGAATGCCTCCTGAAAGAGACCCCAAAATTAAAACTTCAAGGAATAAATTCCATGACTAAATTTCAGAACTCTCAGACCAAGGAAAAAATATTACAAGTTGCCAGAAAGAAACAATTCAGTTACTGAGGAACCACAATAAGGACTACTCAGGACCTAGCAGCTTCCACTTTAAAGGATTAAAGAGCCTGGAATTTGATATCCCCAAAGGTGAAGGAACTTGGAATGCAGCCAAGAATAAATTACCCTGCTAAGTTGAGCATTTTTTTTAAGGTAAGAAGAGGAACATTCAATGAAAAGGTGAATTATATTTATTTCTGATGAAAATATCAGAGCTAAACAAAAAATTTGACCTCCAAATATAGAACCCAAAAGAAGCATAAAAAGATAAAAAGAAAAAAAAGCTCTTGAGAAATATATTTCTGTTATGGGTATACATGGAGAGTGCATGTATACTCTGATTTTACTGTTATAATATAAAAAAGAAACTAGAGGCGGAAAGGGGATTGTACCAGAAAAAGAGGGGGAAATGGAAAATTACATATCAGGAAGAGACAAAGAAAACATATTATTAATGAGGGAAAGAAGAGAGTAAAACAAGGTTGCCCACTACCACCATTACTGTTCAATATTTTATTAGAAATACCAGCTTTGGCAATAAGAGATGAAAAAGAGATTAAAAGACTTAGAATAGGTATTGAGGAAACCAAATTATCGCTCTTTGTAGATGATATGATGGTATACTTAGAGAAACCCAGAGAATCAACTAAAAAGCTATTAGAAATAATTCACAACTTTATCAAAGTTGCAGGATACAAAATAAATTCACATAAATTCACAGCATTTTTATACATCACTAACAAAATCCAACAGCAAGAGACACAAAGAAAAATCCCATTTAAAATAACTGTCAAAAGTATAAAATACTTGGAGAATGTATCTGACAAGGGAAAGTTACGAACTATATGAACAAAACTACAAAACACTTTCCACACAAATGAAGTCATATCTACACAATTGGAAAAGTATCAAGTGCTGTTGGATAGGTCTAGGGAATATATGATGACAATACTAACTAAATTAATCTATTTATTTAGTGATATGCCAATCAAATTCCCAAGAAACTATTTTACTGACCTAGAAAAAATAACAACAAAATTTATCTGGAAGAACAAAAGTCAAGAATTTCAAAGAAATTAATGGCAAAAACAAACAAATGAAGGTGATTTAGCTGTATCAGATCTAAAAGCAGAAGTCATTAAAACTATTTGGTTCTGGCTAAGAAATAGAGCAGTTGATCAGTGGAATAGGTTAAGTTCACAGAACAAAATAATCAATGACTATAGCAATCTAGTGTTTGATACTAGTGTTTGATCCAGCTTTTGGGATAAGAATTCACTATTTGACAAAAACTGCTGGGAAAATTGGAAACTAATATGGCAGAAACTAGGCATTGACCCACACAAAACACCGTGTACCATGATAAGATCAAAATGGGTTTATGATATGGAATGATATTATAAACATATTAGAAGAACATAGGGTAGTTTATTTCTCAGATCTGTGGAGAGGGAAGGAATTTGTGACCAGAGAAGAACTAGAGATCATTATTGATCATGAAATAGATAATTTTGATTATATTAAGTTAAATGGTTTTTGTACAAACAAAACTAATATAGTCAAGATTAGAAAGGAAGCAATAAATTGGGAAAATATTTTTACGTTCAAAGATTCTGATAAAATAACCCTAAAATATATAAAGTATTATCTCAACTTTATAAGAATTCAAGTCATTGTCCAATTGATAAATGGTCAAAAGATGTGAACAGACAATTTTCAGATGAAGAAATTGAAACTATTTCTAGTTATATGAAAAGGTGCTCCAAATCACTATTGATCAGAGAAATGCAAATCAAGACAACTCTGAAATATCACTACATAACTCTCAGATTGGCTATAATAACAGGAAAAGATAATGCAGAATGTTGGAGGGGATGTGGGAAAACTGGGACACTGATACATTGTTGGTGGAACTGTGAATACATCCAACCATTCTGGAGAGCATTTTGGAACTATGCTCAAAAAGTTATCAAACTGTGTATACCCTTTGATACAGCTTATATCCCAAAGAAATCTTAAAGGAGGGAAAGTGACCCACATGTGCAAAAATGTTTGTGGCAGCCCTTTTTATAGTGACAAGAACCTGGAGAATGGCTGAGTAAATTATGGTATATGAATGTTATGGAATATTATTGTTCTGTAAGAAATGAGTAACAGGATGATTTCAGAAAGGCCTGGAGAGACTTACGTGAACTGATGCTAAGTGAAATGAGCAGAACTAGGAGATCATTATACACAGCAACAACAAGATTATATAATGATCAACGGTGATGCATGTGGCTCTCTTCAACAATGAGATGATTCAAACCAATTCCAATTGTTCAGTGATAAAGAGTCATCTACATCCAGAGGATTGTGGAAACTGAATGTGGAACACAACATAGCATTCTCACTCTTTATGTTGCTTTTTCCCAGTTTTTTTTTTCTTTTTGGTCCGATTTTTCTTGTGCATCAAGATAATTGAGTATATATATGTGTGTGTGTGTGTGTGTGTGTGTGTGTGTGTGTGTGTATGTTTACATATATTGGATTTAACATATGCTTTAACATATTTAACATGTATCGGACTATCTGCCATCTAGGGGAGAGGGTGGGGGGGGAAGGAGGGGAAAATTTGGAACATAAGGCTTTGCAAGGATCAATGATGAAAAACTATCCATGCATATATGTTGTAAATAAAAAAAAAGGAAGAACAGGGTAAAGGTTATTGAATCTCATGCCAAGTGTAAAAATGAGAACTGCAGACAGGAAACATTATTCAGATGCTGTAGGGGTCTGTGCATGTTTTATATCAGCTTGGGGCCTTTTGTTGCTAAAGGCATTAGAAAGAGACCAAAGACACACTAGGGCTCCCACTTTTACTAGATCAGCCAAACAGACCCCTATTTTAAGTAAGAGATATTAAAAAAAAACCTATGGAAATCCAGGGGCTAATCACTAATCATCTCAAATATGACATGAAATCCTATGACAAAGAATTCTGGGGTTGGAATTGTGACTCTTCTATCAGAGACTGCATGTTTAACATTATGCCTACTGCTTCTGAAGCATGCTAGAGTTTTATTGCATCACCCACTCTTACGCCCACACACACCCAAGATTGCTATAAAAATGAGCAGTGTGTCCTTTGAGAATATCCCAGGGAACAAAAAATATAAATAAAACAAATGTTCAGTATGTCTGAATTAATGAGCACATATTAGGATCATATATAACTTCAGGAAATACAAAAACAACACAACTGAGATCTATGTGAGTAATAGAGGGAAAGAAAGGGAAGTTATTTTTATTATCTAACTGGTAAAAGATCCCAAACTTCCAGGAGAGGGGGGAAATCTTGAAGATAGAAAATCCCCCACAAGGGAATATTCTTAGAAGAAAAAAATATACAGGAAAAAGTAAAAAATAAAAACCATATTTAAACATCATTCTTTTTTGTTTCCTTCAGAACCATTTTCTCCCTTTTTGTCAAAATCATACTGGGTTACTAAGAGAAGCAACAGCATGGATGCTGTGGTTTTAAAAATCAGCTTAGGCTAACTCAGGGCCCTGATTATCCATGCCAATAATATGCTTTGCCTCATTTTCACTCTAGATTCTATTTCCATTGCCTGAGCTCTTTAAAAATGATCTTGGACCCAAATCTGGCATATGGACTGAGAAGAAAATGTCTTTTGTTAAAATAGAAAACTTCAAGCTGTCTTGCCTTTCTAAGATATAAGTTTGGGAGAAAAAAGACAAAAGAAAATGAGATGCTAAAATGAAAAGATACAAATAAATAGAGAAGGTAGGAAAAAAAGAGAAGGAAGGGGTAAGAAGGAAGGAAAGAAGGAAGGAAGGAAGAAAGGAAGGAAGGAAGGAAGGAAGGAAGGAAGGAAGGAAGGAAGGAACGAAGGAAAAGATGAAGCAAGGAAAGAAGGAAAAGTGGAAGGAAGGAATATGAAAGGAAGAAAAATGGAAGAAAGGAGGGATAGATAAGACAAGGGAAGGAATGAGAAAGGAAGGTTGGAAAGATAGAAGAAAAGAATGAAGAAGGGAGGAAAGAAAGGATGAGAGGTATAGAAGTAGGAACAAAGGGAAGTAGGGAAGATAATGAGAGAAGGAAGAAAGATTGGAGTGATTATCCTTAAATTGACCTGAGTGAGAAAAAGCAGAATTCAGTCATGTCACAGCTGAGGTCAAAGCTGAAAAAAGAGTGTATAATACAAAAAACCACACTGGGTGTTATAAAATACTGCAGCCACACCCTAAACATTGTGCAAAAGAGATATATATTTTTTAAAATTATTTTCCAGTTCAGAGACTTATGAAATATGTCATTTCATTGAAGAAAGAATAGTTGAGCACTAATTACAGTGGGATCAGACAACAAATGTAAAGACTGTAATAAAGGATGCAATCTAAAATGAGAGATAGTAGTAAGCAGTCACAATTGCAACATTTGGTGTGGTAGTGTGGTTTTCCACCACCACTTGTATTGACAAAGCTAAAACTTTAATTTAATTTATTTATTGTTTGAATCTATGCCATGAGTCCATCATATATATCTTTGAATGATGTATTTATGTCATTATTCACATAAAAACCATATATCTTATTTATTTGCCTTTGCATTTCTTAAACAGAGGAAGGGAAAGCTAGATTTTCTACTTCTACTCTTGTGTACAAAAAAAATATCAAACATTTAATATTTATTCCTTTTTAGGTCCAGCAAGTTGAGTGCTTTTTAGAAAAGTGATCTAATTTCAACTATCTTAGTTTAAATCAAAGAAGGTTTGGAGTCTGAAAGAGTCTCAAAAATCATCTACTGCAAACTACTTTTTCATTGATATCAATTTAAAATTAATGGCTATAATGTTCCTTCCTTCCTTGCTTCCTGCCTTCCTGCCTTTCTTCCTTCTTTCTTTTTTTTCCCCAGATGAGTTGAAGAAGCTGAAATTAGGGAAGTTAAATGACTTGCCCAAAGTTTCAGTTAAGTAACACCATTACATCTTTACATTTACCATATATACTTCTTTAAGTTATTCATACATATTTGCATTATACATGTATTTAAGGCATGTTAGTTTACTATAATTGTGAAAAGTAAAGTTCAGCATAGTGTTTAAATAACTTAGATTTGTGTGCTTCCTAGGAACAGCTAAAATACAATTCAGGAAAAGATCAAAATATGTTTTATGTATGACTTAATTTAGTGGCAAGTCTATGCAATTTACTGCTTTGATCTGTGACCTCTTTAAAGATGGTTTAAGTTTCTATCTTTGGCTTGGTAACTTTTCTAAAATCTAGAGCCATATCTCCAGAGGTCTTATTAGCACAATTAACTCAGGTCCAAAATTGTACTCATTACTTCTTCTACCTCCACTCAAAGCCTTCTTCTGCTCCTGATTTTTCCACTTTTTATTTGATAACACAAGCTTTTAAGTAAATGATAAAGTCTCAAGAAACAGAGCTAACTTTTCCCTGTAACCTCCATTTATACTACATTTTTTGTAGTATCTTTTCTATTTTTGTAAATATGAATCTCTATCTGTTACCAGGCCAATCACAGTAGTGTTCTACTTCATTTCTTTACTGCCTATCTCCTTTGAATTACACTTAATACCACTACTGGAATACTCTTGCTAAATAAAACATATCTGATCAAGTCATTCTCTACTTTAAATATTCAGTGCATTCCAAATTGCTCCAAATTGTCAAAAAAATAACATCTGGATCTTTTTTTTGTCATTAAAGCCCAAACCTAACTTTTTAACCATATTTACTACTATTTTAAAGACTCTATACTCCCATCATACTGTACTACTAATCTTTCTCCATTCATGATCTTTGATTTTCTATTTCTATGAATGCCCTATTGCACATCTTTGTCTAATGAGTCCTTACCCATAGGCATTGGGGACACATAAACAAAGAATTATTCCTGTCCCAAGAAGATTATAATCTCTTATATGAAGCAGCATTTATAAATGTAACTAAATACAAAATACATCCAAATAAAATAAAAGATAATTTAGGTGATAGGAGCATTCATAAATGGCTGGAGCAATCAGGAGAAGACTCATGTAGGAGATATCACTTGACCTGAGCATTGAAGATAGAAAGACATTCTAAGTAAAAAGTGGACTTGGAAACACACAGATGAGATTTCCCTTTGCCAAAAAGATTGAATTTTCTTCTGTATTCCCCAAACATATTCTTTGAACTTTTCTTAATGATACTAAGTAGTACAATAGAGTCCTGGGACTAGAGACAGAAAAGATTCATCTTCCTGAATTCAAATCTAGTCTCAGGCACTTATTGGCTGTCTTGTTTTGCCTCAGTTTCCTCATCTGTAAAATGAGCAGGTGAAAGAAATGACAAATCAGAGACTTTGTCAAGAAAATCTCAAATGGGATCCTGAAGAGTCAGTCACAATTGAAAATGTATGAACAACAACAAGAAATTCTCTCTAGTGGTACAAAATGTAATCCCACAATATCTATCCATGGCTCCCTAGTTCATGGCCTCCAATAAATCAGTTTATTATTAATATCAATCAATCAATGTATTTTTTCTAGTTCTCTTGACATTTACGGGGATAATGACTTAATGGAGCATGCAGGCTTAATCTCTTACTCTATATGGCCAGCCTATGATTTTTCTCAATCATATATTTCTTTCATGATATACTTTCCACAGCTTTTTTTGTCTAGCTTTTTATTTATGATCTATTATAACTTTCTCACATCAGTGTTATCTCTCTCTTTGGGCAGGTTTGGCTTACTTTTTAGTTGATCTTCAATCACATATTTCTATTCATATTTCAACTTCAATTCTTGAAATTCCTATCTTCTATGATATGAAAATTCACAAGTTGAATAAAATTCTAATTTAAATTTTGAAAAGAACAAGCATCATGTTGGAGCTTACAAATACAGGTGCATTATATAAGTTAGTTATTAGGGCACATGTTTTATCTGGCCTTCCACCATCATAAAATAGAGCTAAAGAATATTATAAGCTGTATATGACAATGTAGTAAGGAACTGTGGATATTTAGCCTGAAGAATAGAAAATTTTAAAGGTAAACATGTGAAACATTCAGGCTGAAATGCTGAATCAAACAAGAGAACACTTAAGGCTACCTATTTGATGTGAATCAATGGCTCTATTAGCATATATTTGGAGAATGGTTTTCCTCACCATTGGTGTTTGCTGAATGTTTGTTAGTAAGATAATCATAGGCAAGGATTGGAGGGTGAGGGAGAGAGTCAGAAGCACTTGGCAGCAGGATGAGGAGGAGAGAGGCTGGTGACTCAGGACTCCAGAATCCAGGAGAGATCTTTGGCAAGCTTCCTGGTAGGTTGTCTGCCTCCTTCACTTCTCCCCCTAAAGACCAAGGACTCTGATTTATCCTGACTCTGGCTCACCCTGAAGCCCTCCAGGGAGCTATCCCATACTTTATATAAACATGTCTTCAAAAGGGTTGTCATATAGAAGAAAAGGTCAATTTGTTCTATTTGGCCCTTGTTAGGGGCAAGGCCTGATGGATGTCATTACCCTATTAGTTCCTATTCAAGTTTGGGACAAAATGAAGCACTTGCAATCCATTGAACAGTTAACAAAAGGAGGTCTATTTGTCCACTCACACAGACATAGCTGCTAGTCAGTTGTTTCTGATTCTTTATTATCCTGTGAACCATACTATCCATGCGTTTTTGTTTTTTTTTTTTTTTGACAAAGATATTGGAGAGATTTAACATTTTTTTTCTTCAGTGAATTAAGGCAAACTTGTCTAGGGTCATACATTAATTAAATTGCTAAAGGCAGATTTAAACTCAAATCTTATTAACTCTAGATCCAGAGCTCTTCCATTAGCCATCTAGCTGCTTCCACAAAAATGATACAGACAGGGCAGCTAGATGATGCAGTAGATAGGACACAGGACCTGGAGACAGGAGGACTTGAATTCAAATCTGCTCTCACACACTTAACACTTCAAAGCTTTTTGACCCTAGGCAAGTAACTTAACCCTAATTACCTTGCAACCTCCCCTCCCAAAAAATAATGATACTTAGGTTCTATAGACACTTCACCCTCCCTTCTCTATATGAAAACAACTGATCAGAAGAGCAGATTCTGCTAATTCAAGTGGTCTTCTGACATCCACCAAGTTGGAAGGTCCTCAACTTCACCTTCATGAGGCTTTTTACATAAGCAGGAAGCTGATTGAAGGGAGGTAGAAGTCAATAAGTCACAGTGACAGTCAAGGAAAACTCTGGTCAATCTTAGCCTCCAAAGATCAGAAATAGGAGCAATGAATAGAGATTGTGGAGTCAAATTTTTGCTTAATGAAAGAAAACAGTGCTTAACAATTAAATTTTTATCTAAAACCACAAGGCACTGCTTTGGGAGGCAGTAAGAGTTCTTATTTGACATCTTTAAGTGAAGACTGGAAAAATTACTTCTTGAGAATATTATGAATAATGGAATTTCTTCTTCAAGAACAACCTCTGAGAAGCTTTCTAATGCAATGATCCTATCATTCTGATTCAGTGATAAAGGTTGGGTTATAGCCATAGGCCCACGAATTTGAAAATATTTACTGGGTCACTAATACTTGCATTAATAGATTGTATAGTCAATTAGATGATAAAACGATAGGATTCTTGAGGACAGAAGTAGCATCATTGTACATTGAGATATAGTAAGGTCTTGTAAATTTAAGGCAGAACATATTTTTATTGAATTTATTTGGTTGAATTTTAAGCACCAGGCTTCACCTTATAAATATCATGTCAGTACTTTAAAAAGTAAATATTAAAGAGAATAAAATTATGTTCAATTCTGATAACACATACATGTTTATACATATATTACATAATAATAATTTATCTTATTGAAATATATACATATATTTGTGTGTATATTTAGCTATATTAATTGTGTATATATCTAGCTATATTAATATCTAATTCTATATTAACAATTTCTAAGTCTATATAGCTATATTATCTATCTCTATACCTTATTCATCTATCTATCTATCTGTCTATCTATAGTCATTGTCTGATCCATGAGTGTTCTTTTTTGTATTTTCCTCATACTTGGTGACTTGCTTTGCTACTTCAAAGTTGTTTTTCACTTGGATATGTATACCATTGTAAGTCTTCTATTGACCTGGAATAACTTTTCCTCCTTAAAACCCCTAATCAGCTTGTCTTCTGAGCACTTTACCTTCTTCCATATGTATCTAATGTACCTCCATACATTAGTATGTGTAACATACTAATAACTTTCAGTATTACATTCTCATTACCCAATGGTAACTATAATGGTAGAAAAGAGTATCATTATAGCATTATGTATGTATTATCTGTGCCTATAGCTTCCTGCCATTCATTAGTTGACATTAAACTAAGATTCCAATCAAAGCTTGTACTACATATTTTGAATTATTCAATGTTTTTGAAAACAAATAATGAATTCTAAAATATTCAACACTAAATTGACTAAATGGTAGTCAATTTAGCTTCACTTCATGCTTCTCAATTGTTCTGATTTATTGACTTCATATTAGGAGCTGGGGAGGGTCCTCAGATAGGATGAAGACAAATATGACTAAAATATAAATTCTGCCATTAGGGTGTTTGTAATCTAGTAGATACAGAAAGGCAATTAGTAAAATAAGTAATTGTAATTAGAAATTATGTGTTGAGGCAATTCCAATAGACTTATGATGAAAAGAGCCATTCACATCCATGGAGAGAACTATGGGGGCTGAATGTGGATCAAAACATAGTATTTTCACCTTTTTGTTATTATGGTTTGTTTGAATTTTTTCTTTTTCATTTTTTCCTTTTTGATTTGATTTTTTTGCAAAGTTTGATGAATATGGAAACATGTTAAGAAGAATTGTACATGTTTAACCTATATCGGAATGCTTGCTGTCTGGGAAGGGAGAAGAGGGAGGCAGAAAAATTTGGAACTCAAGATTTTGTAAAGGTGAATGTTGAAAATTATTTTCACATGTATTGGAAAAATAAAAAGCTATTAAAATTCTAGAAAATAAAAATTGTGTTAAATGCCTAAAAAAACATAAGGCATTTAGGTGGAGCAGTGGAAAGAGAAGAATACCTAAAATCATAAAGATCTCAGTTCAAATATGGCCTTAGACACTTATTGACTGTGTGACCCTAAACAAATATGTTTGTCTTAAGTTCCTAATCAGTAAAACAGAGATTATAATAGCACTTATCTCTCATGTTTGTTGTGAGACAAATGTGAGTTAAATGAGATAATATTTGTAGAGAACTTAACATAATATCTGGTCCATACTTGTTTCTTATTTCCTTCTAGAAAGATTTGGAATAGGAGATTTCCCAGGACATTATTTCCCGTGGGATATTTAAAGAAGTTTTATGGAAAGGAAGCACCTAAATTCAGTCACTAAAGTTCTGATATTCTGATCTGAGTCCAAATTTTAATTACAGCTAGGAGTACCTCTGCTTTGCAGCAGAAACCATTAGGAAATATGGATGAATACAGGAATTGGCAAGTTTTTTTTTTTTTTTTCCTCTTCTCTGCCAGAAGTCACATCACAGTCGATTTTCACAGTTTGCTCTGGCTACCAATCTAATCCTTCCAAAATTTGAGACCTCATCTTTAATGATGGAATGTGAAAGGCTGTTTAACCCTCCCCTCTTACAACAGCCACTATTTATATCACAAAGCATATGGCAGCTCTTGATCTCTGAGGAAGAGCAGAGCATTCTTAGTTGGGGTATTTCAGCTATAGTACTTGTTTCAGTTCCAGAAATCTGCTTGAATTCAGTATTTGCCAAGTAGAGAAGCACTTCAAAAGACAGTTCTCTGAACAGCTTTTCTTAAGTCATTAGCAGCCCAAACAATGGCTCCTGATTCCCCTCTCCCCAAAAAGGAATTTTTCAGGGAATCATCATTGCATGTCCCATCTGGTCTCTGAGGTCCAAAGGGATTGATGAATAACAATCAACACCAGTCATTGTTCATATTAGGCATTCTCCCTAAAGAGTCATTTTTCATGACAGGGATAGGCATTTTACAAATTAGACACAGATACTAAATGAGATGTAAGGCTCATTTGTAAGTGCCACTCTGATATGGACACCAGTGTAATGTTTTTGTTATATGTTAATCATCCTGATTTCTACAATATTTGGAGGGAAGAAATTAGTTTTTTACTTTGTTACTTAAGATGCATTTTTATATATTTTAAATTAATGAATGCTAATTTTTACCTGGAGCTTGTCATTCTCCTCTTCCCAAATCTCCCTGCCTCTGGCTCTCTCTCAGGTCTGCCTGAATATACACACACACATACACACACACACACACACACACACACACACACTGACTTTTCCTATGTCTCAGACTGGAAATGCCTTATTGGACATTATTGGATCCACTGTTTAATTGGCAGAAAATATTTGACCCGTTTTGTTCCTGATATGCTAGTAACACTTCCTCTCTAAGTGACTTGGTGGCCTTCCTGTTTCTGGTAGCTCACCATATGGGTACTAGATTTACTGAGTTTATCCAATCAATTTTATCCTGATAATGGTTTAGAACTCCTAAACTCAAGTGATCTCCCACCCTCAACCTCCCCCAGTGGCAAAGATAATAGGCTTATATAACTGCATTTGGTCTTTTCCCTGCTCAATCTCATCAATGCATCAAATAACATAAAATTATTGATTTTATACTATTAAAAACTAATATATTACTTTGAAGAATATTGATTAATATTAGCGTAATAATTAACCATATTATCTCAGGAGTAGGCCCATTATGTTTTCTTCCCTCTTATTCCCACTCCCCTCCCATGAGGTGTTGATGTTGGGGTCTTTCCTCTGTCATAGTTCAAGTCATCCATAATTGCATTATGTCCACATACACTTTTGAAAGACCCAGTGACAAACTCTCCAGTTCCATAAAACTACTTTATATCAGATTTTATAAAGAGATATTTAAAATATAGGAAAATATTTAATTTAAATATTATAGGAATATAATATTTTTAAATATTTATAGGAATATTTAAAAATATAAATATAGGAAAAGCAAAAATATAAAAAAATTCTACTAACAAGATAATCTCTCTTGATCTTCAGGAAGGGTGTCAGGTTGGATATTAGGTTTACAATTTAGCTCAGTTCTAAATAGCATTAATCTCTCCAATTTCAAGTCCAAAATTAAATTAGCAATGTCTGGGACTTTTGCTGCACTCGACTATTTTAAAAAATGCCAATAGTTCCAGCTCCATACTCAATGGCTCCCAACCACATGATAAGTCAATGCAGAATGTTCATACATCTTTAGTACTTTGGTGTCTGTAAAGCATTCCCCAGTATTTTTCACATGGCTGACACTATGTCAGGTGGCCCAGACATGATCCGAACTCTCATTACATTTAGTAAAACAGGGAATAAACAAAATCAAGGGGATAGACAGTTCTCCAACATTTTTTGTTCATGAAGTAGAAGTATTTTTTTACTATGAGGAATCATTGCACATTTGAATATTTATGCTGACAACAAAGAAGACCTTAGGATTCCTCTAACTCTCTTTCTCTTCCTGTCTCTTCTCCCCCCCACCCCTTTTTTATTTCCCCATGACTTTCAACATAAGAGAAGGTTTTGAGTAATTTAAGGAAGGAGCTGTCAGGAAGAGCAGTAAGCAACTGCAGCTGGGGAAGAGATCCCAATTTCATAACACATCTTGTGAAAGTAAGAATAATAATATGCACGTGCATTATACATACAATATACATATATGTAAAGCAAAACTGTAGTACTCAGTTTGATTAAATTTTCTTATTTATTAGTTAAACCAGAAAACTCTGCTATTAAAATTTTATGTTAAAATTAATGTAACGTTATTTCAGTCTATTAGTCCTTTCCCACCCCGCCATCTCACTGAGTAGAGGTTTTTTTGTTTGTTTGTTAATTTGCTTTTTGACCTGTAATTTCATTAATGAGCTCTAGGTTAGGAAATACCCTTACCATTAGATCAGCAACTACTCTAAAGTAAGTAGTCTTAGAAAGCTACCTAAAGCATTGAGATTTAAAGTGAATTGCTTAGAATTGTATTGCTTATTTGTATAAGAGGTAGTATTTGAACCCACATTTCTGGACTCAGAGATTAGCTCTCTATCCAATCTAGATTATCTCATTATAGTGAACATAATTTTATAAAATTTTGGTGATCCAAAACCTGAAAATTTCTTAGGGTCATTAAGGTGAACATTATTTCTCAGGATAAAGTATTCTAAATATAGAAGAAGTAGGACATTGTGCTGAATATCTACTGATGCCAAGAAAGGGTGTAGAATTTATTTTTTAAAAGAAAATCACTCAAATTCAATATTAAAGTACTGACATATGAACTGTGAACCAGCATTTAATTGTGATAGTAATTCTGAGCCATCATATCTGATATATTTAAAGATAAAACTTCTTATTGTTTTACTTTTCATACATGTAGAAGCTAGGTAGTGCAGATGGTGGAAAAGTCATTTAACTCTGCCTCAGTTTCCTCATCTGTAGAATGACTTCGAGAAGCAAATGACAAGCCATACCAGTATCTTTGCAAAAATAAAATCCAAAAGATATCACAAAGAGTTAAAGGTTACTAATCAACTAAAATAACAATAAAAGTAGAATTAACCCTTAATTCTTCAATGCTATACTAATAGATCACACATTACCAAAAAACATGGCCTACCAATTTGAAAAGGGCATTATGAACCTGGTGATCCATGGGAGGGTAAATGTGTAGAAATTTGGCTTTATGAGATAATTTCTTTTTAAATTTGTTGCAGCACATTTTATTGCAACAACTGGAAGTTAAGTTGTCATCCATCAAAGTGGGGAATGACTAAGCAAGTTATGAGATAGAGATGTAATGTGATATTATTATGCTATAAAAATGATGTAAAGGATAGATTCACAGAAATTAAGCAGACATGAATTGATGGAAGGAAGTAAATAGAAGCAAGAAAATATGTAGCCAATAACTACAATACTATAAACAATATCTTTGAAAGATTTAAGAATTCAGGAGTTAAGTGAAATGAGCAGAACCAGGAGATCATTATGCACTTCAACAACGATACTGTATGAGGATGTATTCTGATGGAAGTGGATTTCTTCGACAAGGAGAAGATCTAACTCAGTTTCAATTGATCAATGATGTACAGAAGCAGCTACACCCAAAGAAAGAACACTGGGAAATGAATGTAACTGTTTGCATTTTTGTTTTTCTTCCCGGGTTATTTTTACCTTCTGAATTCAATTCTTCCTGTGCAACAAGAGAACTGTTTGGTTCTGCACATATATATTGTATCTAGGATATACTGTGCCATATTTAACATGTATAGGCCTGCTTGCCATTAGGGGAGGGGGTGGAAGGAAGGAAAGGAAAAGTTGGAATAGAAGTGTTTGCAAGGGTCAATGTTGAAAAATTACCCATGCATATGTTCTGTCAATAAAAAGTTATAATTATGAAAAAAAAAAGAATTCAGGAGTTGAATTTTTTGATCCCTATATTTTAATTAAAGCCATTTCCTAAGGTTTAAAGAGTTTAAAGTTTTAAGAGTTTAAAAACTGTCAGCTAGGCAAAACATATGAATTTATGAACTCATTAATATGTTATTTTTCTTCTCAAATATTCACTTCTTCCCAACCTCTTATTAATCAGGTCACTATCATTCTCCAATTCACCCACAACACCTCACCCCCAAAATTCAATCTGTTCCTAACATTTTCATTTTTATAGATATTAGCCTAGTTGATGCTTTCATTACTTCTCAATTGGTCCATTTCTTTTTAGCCTCATTATCTCTTAATTGAATTTGTTTCTCTAGTTAGTCTTTTTGCCTCCTTTCTCTTTCCATTTCAATCCATTTCTATTTAGCTGTCTGATTTTTTCCAGAGTTTAGATTTTCCCATGAAGATGTCCCTACTATTAAATAAAATTTGATCTCTTCCTATTTTTCCAGTTAAGTATATAATACCCTGCATTTCTCCTTCACAAACTCTACAATTCAGTTACTCTGAACTTCTTACTATTCTTCAAAAAGGACACTCCTTCTCCAGTCTCTTTTCTTTTACAATGGCTCTCCCTCAAGACTAAAATATTCTCCCTGCTTATCTCATCTCTTAGTTTTCAACACATATTAGGTGTTCTTCAAGAGGCCCTTCTAGATTCACCAGCTGTTAAAACTTTCCGTTTTGAGATTATTTTTTATTTACACTGTATATATCTTGTAGGTATATCATTATGTATGTTTTCTCAATTAGAATGTGAGCTTCCTGAAGAAAGAGCAAGGTTTTCCTCTTTTCTAAAAAAAAAAATTCCCAATTCTTTTATTGTTCTATAAAAAACGACCAGGAGGATGATTTCAGAAAGGCCTGGAGAAACTTACAGGAACTGAGGCTGAGTGAAGTGAATAGAAGAAAAGAATGCTGTACACAGCGACAACAAGATTATGTGGTGATCAACTGTAATGAACTTGGCTCTTTTCCACAATGAGCTGATCCAGGCCAATTACAATAGACTTGTGATGGAGAGAGCCATTTGCATTCAAAAAGAGAACTAAGGAAACTGAATGTGGATCATCACAACTTAGTATTTTCACCTTTTTTGTTATTGTTTGCTTACTTTTTTTTTTCTTTCTCATTTTTTCCCCTTTTGATCTGATTTTTCTTGTGCAGCAGGATGAATGTGGAGATATGTTTAGAGGAGTTATACATGTTTAACCTATATTAGATTTCTTGCTGTCCAGGGGAAGGGAGTGGGAGGAAAGGAGGGAAAAGGATTTAGAGCACAAGGTTTTGCAAGGGTGAATGCTGAAAACAATCTTTGCATGCATTTTAAAAATAAAAAGCTATTACTTTTTTTTCAATTCCCAATTTTTAGCATAATGACTATCCTATAGTAATCACTTAATGTTTATTAACTGATGGGTTCATTTAAATACTGTATTATTTAAAGACAATTTTATAATAAACTTTGTTGCCTTTTGTTTCATCAGAACTTACATTTAAAGTACAGTGAATTTAATAATAAAAATGCCTATTTAAAATATTTTATAGAACTTAAAAAAATCAAATTATTGAATTTCTGTTGGATAACCATAGAATTCTAGAGTGGGAAATATGAGTCCAATATCCTCATGATACAGAGAAAGGAATTAAGTTCCAAAGAAAGTGTTCAAGGTCACACATGTAGGTAGAAGAAGAGTTGCTTGGTGCTGGGAATTAGGCCTTCAGATTACCAGTCTAATTGTCTTTGTGCTGTTTAATAACACTGCCTAATTAAACACATACAAGAAACCTCCAAAATGTGGTAGTCATTTTGCAGTTCAAAGGTCTTAAATTTTTTTAAAGGTAGTTTTATATCTATAAGACAGACAACATGTTTTAGTGAATAGAGAGGTGACCAACTCAGGAAGATTGAAGTCAAAACTCAAATTTTGAAGTCAAAACACTGAAGTGGCTGTGTAACCCAATGCAAATTCCTTACTCTAACTGGAAGAGAAAGTGATTACTAATCTGTATTAGCAGAGAAAATTCCTTACCTAGAGGACCCACATTTATGAAATTACAGGTCAGTTTAAAAAATCAAAAAATACTTTTAAAAATTATTATTATTTATTGTTATTACACATTTTATCTAATAAGAAATAAATCTCCAGAATATTTAAAATTGCTTTTTTTCCTATGAAATATCAATATGGCTTAAGGAAGACCAATTTGGGTAGAAATAAAAAAAAAGCTACATTCAAATAATTATGGAAAATTAAATACATCCTTTAATGTCTTCCATCAAATATAAAACCTTTTTATTTGCATACTTTGATTACTCAGCTATGATTTTAAATTGAATGCTACTGTTCACAGCCCACATATATTTTTCAATAATCTAATGTTATGCAATCCCTAAAGCTTATTATTGATACTAAAAATGCATCCTGCTCATATATTTATATGCTCTTGTTCATTTTTCTTAATTTCAGCAGCTAATTAATAACATTGTCTAGGGATTTGATATGTAAATCTGTCTGCCTAACGCTTTACCAAATTTTATAAGAACAGCATTTTATCTTCGTGTTACTAAATAAAATAGAAGTAGTGCTTATGACCCTGCTCTAAAGTGAGTCTTTTACAAGATATAATGGATGGGGGGGGGGAAGTCCCAACATGTGCAATGGAATATAAATAGGACCCAGGAGATTTCTAAAATGATCTCAACACCTACAATAAAAATTGTAAATGGGAAAAAAATTGTAGAAAAGAAAGAATGAATAATGCCTAGATGGTGATAAAAAGGAATAGGTTTCCTGTTAGGCACTTTAAATATTTTTTAAATGAATGAACAAATAAATAATTTCTAAATAAAATTTCTAAACCTTCACTAACTATAGATAATATATTGGAAAATAACCCATGATATGAGTAAGTTGAGGACAATTTACAAGGTTTCTTTGTCATTACTGCATTCCCTGTCTGATCCTTTGCCAGAGGTAACATATATTTGTTCCCTTGTTAGGAGAGGCAAAATGTGAATAAAGCACTGGTCCTTGAGTTAGAAAAGCATGACAGGTAGTAGAAAGAACAACATATTTTTATTGTTAGATGTCCAACTCTCATCTTATCTTTGCCACCAAAGATACACAAGACAGTTTAGTTTTGAATCATGTCTGCCAAGTAAAACACTTTCTTAATGCTTCCTGATAAAAAAAAATCATGTTCTGTCTTACTTCTAAAGAACTATTGGTTGTTTGGAAGTAATTGCACCTTTGTCTCTCTTCCTATAAATTCCTTTTCATCTTCATCCAAATTGTTATTCATGTTTCTTTCTCTGCTCTTTGTTTATCTTTTAAGAAGACAATACTGGGTAAGAATCCTGGTATTCCCTTCCTCTGTATTTTAGGGCAAATCCTTTAATATCTCTGGATCTCCTCATGGGTTAGATTACTTGAAATTCATTCAGGCACATTTCTACTCCAGATCTATGGTCTTGTGATTTTAAAATTGAAGAATAAAACTAAGAAGCGATGATTCCCTTCCTTATCAAAGCTTGTACTTTAACTGATACCATTAAATACTTCTGCTCCTACCTGCTATAGTGAAAAGAGTTCTGCATTCAGAATTAGAATACATCATTCAATCCCAGCATTGCCATTTACTACCTCTATCTCCTTGGGCAAGTCACCACCTAACTTGGCTATATCTCTCTCTCTCCTCTTCCATAAAATGAAAGAGGTCGACTAAATGGCCTCTGAGACCCTTCTATACCCAGATCTATGATTTATGATTCTATGATACAAAACATTGCTCCATCAATCATCCTTTCATCAATTTCTTGCTCTCCACTGACTTCTTCCTTTTTGCCTTCAGGCATTATCAGGTTTATCGCAGACTGAAAAAAAAATATCTCCTAAAAGACAGTTCCTTTTTCTTCCTTCCTTTTTACCACCAACCCTCTTGAAAGGATAGACTGCATTAACAGTCTGTGTGTGGCTTATTATCTCAACTCATTTACTCTTTGCAATGGTCTTTGGTCCCACTACTATAACATAACTGCTACATTACACCTTAGGAACAAAATCCAAGAGTCTTTGCTCACCCCTATTAGAAGTTTGCATTCTTGTTCATTTTTATGTGTACATAATTTCCATACTTTACTGCAGCTTCTGAGTACAACCTTCAACAAAAACAATAGAACAGAGAAAAGGGGGCACCTTGTATGTGGAGATAGAAATATATTAGCCCTTTATGACTAGTAGACCAAGCTAGGTGGCACAATTGATAAAGTGTGATGTTTGGAGTCAGAAAGACTAATCTTCCTAAATTCAAATCTGACCTCAGATGTTTGCTTACCTGTGTGATCCTGGGCAAAGATGTATCACTTCACCATATTTGCCTCCATTTCCTCATCTGTCAAACAAACTGGAGAAAGAAATGGCAAAACACTCTAGTACCTTTGTTAAGAAAACACCAAATAAGATCATGAAGAGTCAGAAACAATTGAAAATGACTGCATAATAACACTTGAAAATGGTCATAGTTAAAGTGAGGACTTCAAAATTGAGGTGGGGTGGTTCTGATATTTACTGCTAAGTTGTAAAGGGAGTTAAGGAATAGGGACTTATGGGAAAAATACTGTTGAAATTCCCATCAGTTCTTTTCTTCCTCTCAGGGAAGACACTGTGCTCTCCTTCAGGGCTTCTCAACAGAAAGAGACACATTTTCATTTATTTCTTTGTGAGAACTGAGAGGGAGAATTGGTATCCATTGGAGGTATAGGCAGAAAACTTGTTTCAAACAACAATCTAGAGCATCTTTCAACTTTTTTGCATTCCTCCCTTCTCCTCCTCTGCCCATTCTTTCTCCCCTCCCTCTTTTCCCTCTACTCTCTCCCTCCTCTTCCCTTCCCTTTCTTCCTCTTTCCCTTCATCTTCTTCTCCTCCACTTCTTCCTTCTCCTTCTTTTCTTTTCCTCCTCTTTTCTCTTGTTTTCTTCTTTTTTTCATGTATTTCTTTTTTCTTCTCTTGTTCTTTTCTTTTTCCTCTTCCTATTATTTTTTCTTATTTTTTTTTAATCTTATTCTCTACCTCTTTCTTTTTGTCCTCTAAAGATGTCTTTATGTTTAAGGTCTAGAACTTTTAGGCTGAAGACCTTGTGTCAATTAAGGCAAATGTGACTTGAGACAGAAACTGGTTTTTCATCTTAGTCTATCTTTTGGGAAATGCATACTATGAGTCTACTTAGAATTACTGCTAAAGAATATATGTTACTCAGAACACTAATTCTTCCTTGACATTTGTGTATTAAATACTTTCGTCAAGAAGAAAATCGTGAGAACATAGATATGGCATATAAGTCAATCAGTTGAAAAACATTTCTAAATACTACTAAATTAAATTTAAAATGTCTGGGAAGGGGAGTTGAATTTACTCCTGTGATAGCTATTTCCTCAGTCAGCTATCTACTTGGCATCAGAAGATTAATTAGAGCAAAAGTCCAACTCAACATTAAATTAAAGAAAGGATGAAGATAAGAGAACACTGAAAGTACTTGCAAGTTACCATTTGATCTATTTAAAACAAGATGTTGATGTCCCTAAAAGGGAAATAGAAATAGGCAACAACAATGACCCCTTTAAAGGAATTACTCAAATGATATTTCCTTCAGGATCTTTTCTAAACTCTAACCACTGACAACGATATTTTTCTTATCACTGCTCACAGAGTACTCAATAGTAGTTTATAATTTTCTGTTTGTCTTATCCATTTATATTATTGTAAGCTCCTTGAAGATACTTTTATCTTTCTAACTACAGCAACTAGCATGGTGCTCTGATTACAGTAAATACTTAGTAAATATTTGTTAAATGTAATTAGATTTTCACCATATCCTATAGAATTTTTTTTTTTTTGCTGAGGCAATTGGGGTTAACACAATTAGGAAGTATTAAGTGTCTGAGGTCCTATAGAATTTTAACATATAAAGCAGTCATGACAATAAGGGAGTCAAAAGAATGTGAAAATTATTTGTTAGAAAACATTTTATTTATTAAAACTTAATTATTTAGTTAGAAAACCTATTAAAGAGAGGTATATGATAAGTAATGGTAACATAATTTTAAATGAATAAAAATAACATTCTTCTTTGAACATTACAAAGAAACATGGCAGAATAATACTATATCATATTTATTCACAGTTAATATTTGTTCACAAAAACAATTTTAAAAAAAGCAGTGGAGGGGAAAATGAGTCTGCAGAAATCTTAGAGTAAAACCCAGCTAAGAAAGATCATTCCCACAACATTTCTAAATAAAATTGTTAGCTGGGGTAGGTGGAGGGCAGAAAATGGAAGATATTTCCTGGTAATTCTAAAATTATATATCATTATCAAACATGACAATGAAATTGCCACATTTAGATTTTAGCATCTTTTTAATTCTTTTTGGGAAGAAGCAGAAATGGCATTAAAAATAATAAAGATAATTAAAAAGGCTACTGAGTTCAATCAAATAAACAGAAAGAATGTATAGAAAACCATGAAGGGATAAATTTCCAAACTATATTGATGAGATAAAGATATAAAATAAATGAAAACAAGTATGTATTACTACACACAAAAAGGCAATCAAGAGATCATTTTGTTGTTTGGTATTTTTCAGTCTATACAATTCTTGAGGATCCATTTGTGGTTTTCTTCTCAAAGATAATGGAATGAGTTGCCATTTCCTTCTTCAGCCTATTTTATAGATGAGGAAACTTGGGCAAACAGAGTTAAGTAACTTGAGGATGGTCACACAACTAATATGTGACTGAGACCAAGTTCAAACTCAGAAAAATGAGTCATCCTGATTTTGGGCCTGACACACATTAAAAACCATCAATTTCTAGCTGTGTGACCTTGGGCAAGTCACTTAACTCCAATTGCCTCAGCAAAAAAACAAAAACAAAAAACAAACAAAAAAATCAATTCAGCCTATTCGGAATTTCTGATTGGAGGAACAAAGAGCTAGCTAAATAACTTCCCCAAAACCTCTATTTTATGAGGGATCCTAGGCCAGTGATCTCTTTATATCTATGTTCCTTTCTGCTGTGTTCCTTTACACTGTTTTGTCTCATGCTCCAATATTGGTACCTTTGTTTCTCTCCCTTATCCCTGCTTTTCAGCTTCCTTTTGTGTGTCTTCCCTTACTATATTATAAGCTCCTATGAGAGCATGTACTATCACACTTTTTTTTTTATATTTGAATAAGCAATATTTAACACAGTGTCTTGCCTAATAATATACATTTCAAAAATAGTTATTGAATGACTTCTGTAAGGAATGGACTTTGTTAACATAAATTTGTTCAATATGCCATATAAGATTGGGGAAGGGAGAGCATGGTGCAATGCAAAGTTCACTGAATTTGAATCAGAAAACAGATTCAAATTCTCATTTTGCTTTTTATGACTTTGGGAAACAAATTCTATAAATCTCATTTCCTCCTCTGTAAAAAGGTTGACTTCTTTCAGTCCTAATTCTAAGGCCCTAAAATTCTTACTTAGAGGAAATCACAACATAATTTTATTCATAATTGATCATTCATATGACATTGTGACAAATTATTGAAAATTGTGACAAATGCTAAAGAGAGGACTTTTTTTTAGATAAGGTCTTCTAAATACTTGTTTGTCATATGCATTGTATTGACTACATCAAACACTAAAAGGGTGGAGGACCTCTTCAGTGAGCTTCATGATCATTCAAAATAATGGAATTAACAAACACAAAGAAATAGATGAAAAATGCCTGTTTCTCAGACTCTAACAGGTAGTTTAATGGTCAATTTATTGATCAGTTCACCAACACTTATACCTTGAATAGACAGTGTAGATAGACTAATTCTAAAACTAACCATTAAGAAGAAAGAGAGGTTGGAATTCATTTACAAAACTGAGATTAGCATCTGGTTGTTGATTCTACCAGAAAAATATCTCTGTTTTCAAGGGTCTTTATTTACTTAAAAGGTATAATTTGTGAGCTTCCACTATATTTTTAGTTTTACTCATTAGCCAGAGGATACAATTGATTCATAGCAAAGGTAATTGAATGGAAGGTTGTATTTTTTTAAAAAGTTGCAACAAAAAATTTTCACAGTAAATTTGAGACAAATTTCCCTCCCCTCCCATTTTCACCCAAAAACACAGTCAATGAGAAAAGAACTATTTTATAGAAACTTGAATAAGGACACACATGTAGAAAACATGTATGGCTAGGACATGTACATGAAGGAACAACTCATGCCTTTTGTTATAAGATTGATGATGTCTTCTGGTGATATCCCCTAAGTGCTTTCATAAGACCTTTTCTATCATTAGCATGCAGTTTTTTTTTCAATTATATTATCTTTCTAGGATTGTGGCATATGGTCTCTGTTATAAAGAGACCATATACATGAATATCCTTTCTTCCTTCTGAATTTGGATGGTTGTTCCTAGTCTCACATTCAATGACTTTGACTTCCAGTTATGGCTCTACTAGATACATGATGTTTAATCTCCCTCGATTTTCAGATTCTGGCAGTAACTAGAATACTCACTGAAGATATTGTTTCTTCCCTACAAAGGGAATATTCCATCCCTTTTAAATTTATAATCTAAATCTTTTAGAATCTTAGAATCAGATCCTTCAGATTTGGGGGGTAGGGGTGGGGAAAACTTTAGCTGCTTTTTCTCCTTGTAAGAAAAATCTATTCTTAGATTCTTGGCTTGAATAGACTTTTTTTTTTCTTCCAAAAGGAGAGTCTTTACTTCCAGAGGCCCA
Source organism: Sarcophilus harrisii (assembly GCF_902635505.1). Classification (NCBI taxonomy): domain Eukaryota; kingdom Metazoa; phylum Chordata; class Mammalia; order Dasyuromorphia; family Dasyuridae; genus Sarcophilus; species Sarcophilus harrisii. The sequence goes on from NC_045428.1 coordinate 187,062,323, forward strand.
ATTCTTTTGAAATACAGAACATCCTTCCAGACTATTGGAACCCACAGGTATTAATTCTGTCTTTTAACCTTCTCCTGCTTACTCATTAAAAGCAAAGTTTCTATCCTAAGCTGACTTAGTTTCAGGAAGTTCTAGTAATTCTTGTTTAAATTTTTTTTTTATGAGGAATTTAACTTCCAAACTCAGGGATTGTGCTAAAGATATACACCGATATATGTGTGCTGACCTACCATAGTTTTATCCCATAGACCCCAAATCATTTGGAATAATCTTATGCAAATGAATCTGCAAAATATACAAAAGTGAAATATTAAATATGAACAAAATTATATTTCCAACTAGAAATATTTTCAATATATTTACATATTTTTATTGAGCTACATATTTTCCTAAAATAGACCTATCAAATAATTTTAAGGAAAATAGTTGTGTCTATGTTTTATAGAAAATTCATGGCCAAATGCAAAAGATGCTGAAACATGTTGCCTGGAAGGAGGAGTTCCAATGAAAACAAGTTTTTTCCCTTAATTGTGTATATAACAGCCCTCCTCCTTCCCTATTCTCTATATTGTTTCACACTGATGACTACAGTCTCCTTGTTAACACCCTTTGACTTCTATGACTCTATGAAAAGAAGGAAATAGGGAGAAGAGAAGGACAAGGTGAAATATACGATTGTTTCATCTCTGTCCCAATCTCTGTACCTAATCTGAGGGCACATGGGGTGAATTGAGAAAGTCCAATTTTACGACAGCAGAAAACTGCCAGCACAATCCAGTCACTTGACTTGGTCAGCAGCTATTTTTCTGAGTTTTATTGTTCTGGTTGGAGGGGAGTGAGAGAGGACAAGTTATTTTGCCTTTTCCTGACCACCACCTAATCTAACCAGCTAAAACATAACTCAGTAGGAGTTGATAATTAAGATTTTGTCAAGGAGAGCTAAATATAAGTTCCTAACAAGTGCCTGTCCTTCATCTAGAAATAAAGGTGTCAGGCTAAAAGATTGTTCACATGCTGCTCTCTATATGTCACCTTTACCACTGCTATATACTAAGTTCTATTACTATTTTAACATCTTGTTCTGTCCGTTTTTTGCCCTCTTTTCACAGTCTTCCAAAGCTTGTCATTATCCTCATAGCTCTTGCTGCTCTTCTGACTCCAGGAGCTAGTTTTCTGTGTGAGCAGTCTTCTGAAACTTGCCTTGAACCAAAAAAATGTAGCACTTTTCCACTTTGGGCCAAAAGTAGGTTTTCCAAACTGGCTTTTACCTCTGAAGTCTTCATTCTTATAGAATTGTTGTAATGTAATTTTCTATCTTTTCCTCCAAAATTTTTAGAAAAGAACTGATTTTTATTTCCGTTGCTTTCTAAGATAAATAAAATATTTTGTGAGTTGATAAATGTAAAAGGGAGTTTCTTCTGGTTGTACACTGATAATGAGTATCAGAAATCCAAGGGAAATCTGAGGAAATCAGAAATTAAATCCAGGAGAAAATCTAATATGAAAGGAAAATATCTGTTATCAGTTAAAAATTTTAGTCTAATATATTTCAAGAGAGTAGAGACTTCATCTTTTGTATCTTGCTAACTCTTGGTGCAGTTCACATGCTTGCTGAATTAATTAAATTTATCTCTAGTTTGGGAATGGATCTATTTAAGAAAATAAATTGTAAATATATATCTGAAGACTTTTACATTTTAAAATTTTGCATTGCTTATGCTTAAAATGAGCTTCTATCTTCGTGGAAAATAGCTGAGGGTAAAAAAAAAGAAGATAATTTATAGTATAGTGATGGATGAGACTTTTCCTAAAGACTTACATGATTTTGTTCTGTCTGGGTAAACAGATCATTTGCCTATAGCTACATCAAATAGCACTTCACATCTGCTCTGAAGGCATCACCAAGACTCAGGAAGTCTTTTTTTAAGTAGTGGCATATATATATATATATATATATATATATATATATATATATATATGTAAAGAATATCTGATTTTATGACTAAATCCTTAAGTGATGAAACTCCTTTGACCAATAAAGATGGGAGAATATATTTGATATAGCTTATAATCTTAGAGACTTGTGTGGAGCATAGAGAAGTCAAGTGGCTTAACAGTTAAAACTCACCTCAATAGCACAATACATCAATATGTCATCTTTGGCAGAACTTCCTCTGCCTATATAGATAATACTTCATTTCTTATAAAATTTTAAAAAGATACCCAAGTTTCAGAGACATAAAATGACTTCTCTAAGATCACTCATCTAATAAGTTTTAGAGGAAGGATATGAACCCAAGTTTTTTACAGATTCCAAGTCCAGATCTGAATCAAATAAATGTATGTTCTCTCAAATAATAGAGAAATGTTATATAATAGAATAAGATTTAAAAAAAACCAATTAGAGCATTTGACTTGGGATTCCATATCTGTCAATCAAATATAGACTAAACAAGGACAAGTGATCAAGAAAGAGTGTGAAGACCGTGTATTTTAAAATCAGCCCGAGTCAGGAATTCAGGTTAGGGGAAAATCGTCAGTCTTTATTCTCACTGAAGAAAGATAAGAGGTGGAAGAGAATGGGCAATAGCAATATGTGTAGCTGAGTCAAGAAGCTAGCTAGACCAGCAGCCACACAACCAGCAGCTAGGAGCATAGAACCCAGACTCAATCTCTCCCAGCCTCTCTTCCTCTGCCTCCACCCACCAAAATTGTCATTTCCTATACAACACATCAGGACTTGCACAGAGAGTGGGCAGGAGCCATTCTTTATCCAATCATGTATATTAATAGAGTATAGTCCAATTACTATTCAGCTTCACGTGCTTGGGACCTCAGTGCATCAACTCAAGCCTCAGCCCATTACATCTCCCGCTTTCTTTTATTTTAGAACACAGGTGGTCATGCCATCCCTGACTCCTCAGGGAGGTCAGAGCTCCCAAGGGGAGGTGATCACAGCCTCCCTAACTTCTCAGGGAAGGAGGTGAAAGCACCGAAAAGGAGGTGATCACAGCCTCCCTGACTTCTCAGGAAAGGCAGGGAAAGCACTAAAAAGGAGATGATCACGCCCTCCCTGACATCTCAGGAAGGGAGATGAAAAGCACCAAAGGGAAATGGGGGTTGCTAGTGGGTTTCTGGGCTGAAGGGTCTTATTATGCACAAACCCATCAGCATGGGAGGTATTACACAAGCACATAGCAATAACGCAGAGGCTATTAGGGATGACCCTCCCCTCAGTCAGTGCAGGCTCGATGTGGTGTAACAAACATGAATTGTACACGCAAGTAGCAGAATAGCAAACAATATAAATCAACATGGTGTTGGAAAAGATCACCAGAAGTCCTAGAAGGAGGGTATGTAAACAATAGTCACACATACACTTTCTTCAGCAGCCAAGAGATAGTCCAAAACCAATCTATTGTCCATTGCTTCACATGTCAGGGAATCCAATGATCCCCCTGAGTTTTTCAAGTCCTGCAAAAGTCTTTTTTATGTGTTAGGGAATCCAATGATTCCAGTAGATTTTGAAGTCCTGTAACAGTCTTATCATTTCTCAGAGAATCCAATGATTCCTGAGAGTTTTCAAGTCCTATGTCTCAGAGAATCCAATGATTCCTGAGGGTTTTCAAGTCCTATGTCTCAGAGAATCCAATGATTCCTGAGGTTTTCAAGTCCTATGTCTCAGAGAATCCAATGATTCCTGAGAGTTTTCAAGTCCTGCAACAATCTTTGATGTCCATGAGTCAAACGCCATAACTGCCACACTCTTTCAATGGTGAGCACAATTAGCAACAACTTGGTATTTGGGTCATCTCTTTTGTTTCAGGGGTCTGCTCTGTCTCTCTGTGATGGACAAGGCGAATACGGCTCGTTGGCACCCATCTGATTCCTTCTCTCCCTGTAGAGATACAAGCAAACCCTCTCCCCCAAGCAATTAGCCTATCTAGTCCTTTCCATTCACCACTTTCTGGGTCTCTCCACATCACCTGGCGATTATCTAAAGATAGTGGAGCTTCTTGCACTGGACATTGACCTTCCGGTGGGTCATAAAACCTGTCTGCTGGAACCAGTGCATCTTTGTCAAAAATCAAGAAGTTAATAGTATAAAGGGTTAGATTTAGAAGTTCTCTAGGGTTACCTGTGGCTCCCCCTTTCTTTTGTTTTTGGAGGAGCGTCTTAATATCTCTGTTTTTCCTCTCTACTATTGCCTGTCCTTGAGGATTAAAAGGTATGCCCGTGGTGTGTAAAATCTTAAACTGTGCACAAAAGTGTGCAAAATGTTTTGAAGTATAAGCAGGACCATTGTCTGTTTTTATTGCTTGTGGCACACCCATAATGGCAAATGCTTATGTGAGGAATTCAGTGACCACTCGGGCTGTCTCTTTTGCTGCTGGTATTGCAAAAGTCAATCCCGAAAAGGTGTCTGCCACAACATGGATAAAAGATAGGTGCCCAAAAGATTTATAATGGGTCATATCCATCTGCCAGATTTATTTGGGTCTCAAATCATGAGGGTTCTTCCCTGGAGGCAATGTAGGAGGGTGGAAAGGAAGGAAAGCCATACAGGCTTTTACTATGCTCTTAGCTTCCTCTCTTGTTATTCCAAATTGTAAATGTAAAGCTTGAGCAGCCTGATAATATTTAGAATGAGATGCCTGGGCTTCTTGGAATAAACGAGTATTGACCAACAGTTAGAAGGCTATCTGCCTTTGAATTGCCATCAAAAATGGGACCTGGAAGTCCACTATGAGAGTGGACATGCAATATATAGATCTTACCTGGATGCTTTCTCACTTGCTCTTGAAGTTTCTTAAAGAGCTGATATATATTAGAGGCTGTAAATTTTATTTGGGCTGTGGCAATTCTTTGTACCACACCTATTGAGTAGGCCGAATCAGATATTATATTTATGTCTCTTGGATAATAAGTAAGAGCTAGAATGATCACATATAATTCATTCTGCTGAGTGGACTGAAAAGGAGTTCTGACTACTCTCTTTATAGTTAGATCATGAGAGTACACAGCACAAATATTATGTTTGGATGCATCCGTGAAGATAGTTGGTCCTTTAAGAGGAACTTTGGAAACTTTTTCTTCAAGAATCCATCGCCAATTATATAATAGTCTGGTTATCTTTAATGGAGACCCATGTATAAAATTTGGAGCCATGGCTAATAAAATTTGCCACTCTGGGATGGTCTCACAACACACATTAATTCGTGTATTGGTATAAAAGGTGTATATCTTGTCAGGTCTTGTCCCAGATAATTGCACTGCTTGCTTAATGGCCTTTAATAAAATTCTAGCCACAAGCACTGGGTAGGGAGTAAGGATTTATTTGTTCTGGTTGTGCCTGGAGGTTCACCCACTCTATCACACTGTCTCCTTGATGAAGGACTGCTGTGGGTGCCTCTTGTGTGGCAAAAACTGATATTTCCAAGGGTTTTTGAGTGACTCTTTCAACCACATTGGATAAAGCCAGTTCAACTTCTCTCAAAGCCTCTTGAGCTTCTTTTGTAAGCTGGCGTGGTGAATTTAAAGCACTGTCTCCCCTTAAAATGTCATATAACGGTTGTAACTGATAGGTAGTCAAGCCTAACACTGGTTGCATCCATTGGATATCTTTTATCAATTTCTGAAAATCATTCAATGTGTCTAGCTTCTCTGTTCTTAAGGACAGTTTTTAAACTGTAAGCACCTTAGGGTATACTTCATATCTTAAATATTGAAAAGGAGCATGTCTTTGAATTTTTTCTGGTCCTATGTATAATTTGTAATTCCTTAGTGTTTCTATGGTCTTTTGTAGACATGCTTCTAACATTTGTTCCTCAGGTGCACATCCCATATAATGTAATATAATGTAATAGCATAACTTTTGGGAATGCTTTTCTTACTGGAGCAAGAGCAGCAGCAACATACATTTGACACATAGTAGGGCTGTTTTTCATTCCCTGTGGCAAAACTGTCCATTCATATCTTTTATAAGGCTCAGCTAAGTTAACGCTGAGCACTGAAAAGGCAAATCTTTTCATATCCTCCTTATGCAGAGGGATAGAATAGAAACAATCCTTAATATCTATGACCCAAAGAGGCCATTCTCTAGGCAATTGAGTAGGAGATGGAAGTCCAGGCTGAAGAGTTCCCATAGTTTCCACCTGTTCATTCACCTTTCTTAAATCTGTTAACATCCTCCATTTTCCAGATTTCTTTTTTACAACAGACACTGGGGAATTCCAAGGACTTAGAGAAGGTCAAGCTGCTCCTGTACTATATCTAATAAAGCCTGAATTTTATCGTTACCTAAGGGCCACTGTTCTATCCACACTGGTGTATCAGTTTTCCATTGGATAGGAACAGGTGAAAGTGTTGGCAGGCCTTCAACAGCAGCCCTGCTTAAAAAACCGAAGAACTCATTTTTAACCCTAATTGCTGTAAAACGTCTCTTCCCCACAGATTGATGGGGATTTTTTCAACTATAAAAGGAGTAAAAACTCCTGTTTTGCCTTCAAAAGTCCATCTCATAGGGGCAGCACTAACTTCAGCTGCTATTGATCCTCCTACGCTAGACATGTAGGTGTCTGCTTTAATCTTTGGCCAGTTACTGGGCCAACTGGCACCTCTGATGACTGTCCGATCTGCACCGGTGTCTACCAATCCTTTCAATGGAAGGCCATTTATATAGATCGTGAGCATAGGTCGGTCAGTTGTTACAGCTGCTGTCCAATATACTGCTGGATTTTGTGATCTGAAATCGGAATCTAGGTGACTATCACCAAGCTGCTTATATACACAAATGAGAGAAAAATGTGATGATCCCAATATTCTCAATAGCAACAAAAGCATAAAACAAGGAGATATATGCTTGCAAAAGTTGTTCACTACTGAGAGGGAGGTTGAAGAACCAACATGTGAGAGATAATGTGGCCCTCTGGATACTTTGTTTACTGATGACAATTTATGGATTGCTTCAAACTTTAGAAAGCTGCAAGGATTCTTTAGCGAACTCCATGGCTGCTCAAAGAAAATCAATTGATATTTATTGTCCTAGTTATGAAATGCAGTTGGATGAGCACCCATTGAGTTACAATGGCAGCATATATAAATTTTAGTCAAGTACTATAAGTAGTCAGTGAACTAAAACTATAAATGAGTGCTTGGATATTCTGAAAAACAATATTCCAAAAGAGTGCATATATGTGTGTGTACATACATTATTATAGTGTGTGTAATAGTCACATACAATTTTGATGATTCTAAGTTGTTGTTCCCCACACAGAATCCTGTCTTTAAAATGTTAATATTTCTTCAATGATGCTACATGACTGAGAATTATGAAAAATCATAATCTCTGAAGTATCAATTTAGCACTAAATTAAAGATCAAGAGAGAAATACATGGTGAGGTAGGCCATAATATTATCAATAATGACATATAAAAGGAGAAATGGTATAAAATATGTCACAGAATAAATGTGTGCTAAAAAAAAGTCAGGCTGATAATGTGAGAGTAATAAATAATAGATAGTCAGCTTGTAGTCATAGGCTTCATTTAAAATATACACATTCATATGTGTATATATTATGTATATATGTATATGCACAAATGTCTCTGTTTCTCATATGTAATTTTTTGGTATTATTTTTTTGTCATTTCAGACATGCCCAACTCTTTATGATCCTAGGTTGCTCTGTTTGTTTTTCTATATTAAGTGTTTGCTGCTTCCTACTCCAACTCATTTTATGGATTAGGAAACTGAGGAAAACAGTGGTAAGTGACTTGCCAAGGATTATACAGATAATTGTAAAGTATGAGTCCCTGGAGGCCCTCAGGGCCAGCCAGAGTCAGGATAAATCAAAGTCCTTGGTCTTTATGTGGAGAAGTGAAGGAGGCAGGCAAGCTGCCACATGGCTTGCCAAAGATGTATCCTGGATTCTGGAGTCCAGAGTCTCCTTGTCATCCTGCTGCCAAGTGACTCTGACTTCTCTCCTTCCACCCTCCAAGCCTTGCCTACAATTCTCGCACCACCAAACATTCAGCAAGCACCAATAGTGAGGAGAGCCATCATCCAAATAAATGCTAATAGAGCCATTGTCTCACAGGGAATAGGTAACATTAAGTGCTTTCTTGTATGATTCAGAATTTCAGCCCTCTACAACTCCCACTTTGTTTTAGAATACAGGTGCTCATGCAATCCCTGACTTCTCAGGGAGGTGAGAATGCCAAAAAGGAGGTGATCATGCTCTCTCTGACTTTTCAGGAAAGGAGGTGAAACATTAAAAAGGGGATGATCATGCCCTTCCTGATTTCTCAGTAAGAGAGATGAAAAACACCTAAGAGAAGTGGGGAGTCAAGGCAGATATTGTTAGCAGGTTTCTGGACTGAAGAGTCTTACTAGAAACAGGTATACACAAAACCATTAGCATGGGAGGTATTACACAAGCCAACATGGTTAGAAGGCTGTCTGCCTTTGAATTACCATCAAAAATAGGACCTGGAAGTCCACTGTGAGAATGGACATGCAAGATACAAATCTTACCTGGATGCTTTCTCACTTGCTCTTGAAATTTCTTAAAGACCTGATATATATTGAAAGCCACAAGTTTTATTTGGGCTGTGGCAATTCTTTACCACATTGAAAGCATTGATGAGTCTCTCTGGAAGTCCCTTGCCAAAAGGGACTCTGTATGCTTGGCTATAAAAGGCATTTGTGCCCACTGTGGCATAAAGTCTTATGATTTCCTCTAAAGGAGCATCCCTTGCAGAAAAAGCATTTAATAAAATTCAACATCCATTCCTATTAAAAACACTTGAGAGTATAGAAATAAATGGACTTTTCCTTAAAATAATCAGCAGCATCTATTTAAAACCATCAGTAAGCATCATATGTAATGGGGAAAAACTGCAACCATTTCCAATAAGATCAGGAGTAAGGTTGCCCACTATCACCGTTACTATTCAATATTGTATTAGAAATGCTAGCTTTGGCAATAAGAGTTGAGAAAGAGATTAAAGGAATTAGAGTAGGCAATGAGGTATCACTCTTTGCTGATGATATGATGGTATACTTAGAGAACCCCAGAGATTCTACTAAAAAGTTATTAGAAATAATGCACAACTTTAGGAAAGTTGCAGGATATAAAATAAACCCACATAAATCATCAGCATTCTTCTATATTACTAACAAAATCCAACAGTCAGAGTTACAAAGAGAAATTCCATTTAAAGTAACTACCGATAGTATAAAATACTTAAGAATCTGTCTGCCAAGGGAAAATCAGAAACTTTATGAGCAAAACTACAAAACACTTTTCACACAAATTAAGTCTGATCTAACCAATTGGAAAAATATTAAATGCTCTTAGACAGGGTGAGCAAATATAATAAAGATGACAATACTACCTAAATTAATCTATTTGTTTAGCGCTATGCCAATCAGACTCCCAAAAAAACTGTTTTAATGACCTAGGAAAAATAACAACAAAGTTCATATGGAAAAACAAAAGGTCAAGAATTTCAAGGGAATTAATGAAAAAAAAATCAAATGAAGGTGGTCAGCTGTACCAGATCTAAAATTATATTATAGAGCAGCAGTTACCAAAACCATTTGATATTGGCTAAGGAACAGATTAGTTGATCAATGGAATAGGTTAGGTTCAAAGGACAAAACAGTCAATAACTATAGCAATCTAGTATTTGACAAACCCAAAGACCCTAGCTTTGGGGATAAGAACTTACTGTTTGACAAAAATTGCTGGGGAAATTGGAAACTAGTATGGCAGAAACTAGGCATCGATCCACACTTAACACCATACACCAAGATAAAGTCAAAATGGGTTCATGACTTAAACATAAAGAATGAGATTATAAATAAATTAGAGGAACACAGGATAGTTTACCTAAATAAGTTGTAGTAAGTAATATAGTGGCATATTGTTTGTATTAATAATGAACATGGAAAAACATAAAGCAATATTTAAATAATGGGGCAAGCTGAAGTTAGAAATAACAGGAAACCACAATATACAATAACTTGGCCAGTCATTCAATTTTGTCTTTATGAACTTATAAATAAAACAATGCTAAAACTGCATAGGGTTTTCTTGACAAAAATATTGGAATGTTTTATCATTTTCTTCTCTATCTAGTTTTGGAGATGAGCAAGTGAGGCAAACAAGATGAACTGTGAATAAAAGTTAGTTTATTGAATCAATCAATTAATAAATTAATATAAATTTATTAAGTGTTGATATAACAAAATCTGAAGAAAAAAATAAAATAAATAATTCTTAATCTCAAAGGCTGGTCATTCCACTGAGAAAGATGGCATATACATATATAAATATGTGCAGTAAATGCAAGTAGTTTAAGGAGCTGCAGAGTTTCAGTGGCTGGAGCACTGGGCTTTTAGTAAGGAAAACACTAACTGTGTGTGAAAACATATAAAATATAAAATATTACATTACATTACATTTATAAAGCAAAGTATTTCCATTTCCATCACTGATTATAGTTATTACAGTTTCTCACACAGAGAACCTTAAATGATGAAAGATAGAAAAATGATGAAATAATAAATAAATTGGGACAGATTCACAATCTCTTTCCTTTTGAAACCAAATAATTCTCTCTTTGCCTGTTTCTTATGTATTTCACATTATGGCTTCCAAATCATTCACTGATGAATTAAATTTAATGATTTTAAAGTTTTTAAATTGCTCTCTCTCTAGAAAAAAATGGCACTATTTGGAGATGGTGTGCAGTAATTTCCATAATCATTTTCACCATTATATCACACTAAAGATCCAATAAGCATTGACACATTCTAACTTCAAGTAGAACATTTAAATCTACCACAACCTCTCCATATATATATATGTGTATATATATATATATATATATATATATATATATATATATATACACATTCATGTCTTATGTCATCTTTTCTTACAAAGATCATATTCCATCATAGGCATGCATATATATTCATTCATCAATAGACAAAAAACTGCTAGATAGGTTAGCTAGAAAACTGTATTTTTTTTTCCTCAGGATTTATAAATAAGCCTCTCAGGAAAAGATTTACTCTATGTTTAATAATGGATTTTCTTGTCATTATAGTATGCTAGCTGTCATTCTATATCTCTCTTTCTTTTCTCAGTGAAGCTCTTTGAAGAAAAACTGTCTAAATTCATAGCCCCTACTTCCTCTTTTCTTCCTCTCTTCTAAACCCTTTGCTGTCTAGTCCCTGACCTTATTTCTCAACTAAAGCAGCTCTGTTCAAAGATCTTTACCAATGATTCTTTAATTGCTAAATCTTTTCTCAGCCCTCATTTCCCTTGACCTCTCATATTTGTTACAGTTGATTACTCTCTGCTCCTATATTCTTTCTACTTCCTAATTTTTGGGATGGTCAGTAATCCATTTTCCCAGCCATACTTTTCAATCAGTGTTTGTAATGAATGCAATATAACATGTAACATGTTAACCCTCACATGCTGACAATTGGGGAGGAATTTAGATGCAATGGCCTTTTAAATTGTCTTTTTCTCACTATGAAAGTTTTCAATAAAAGCTGGCCTTATCTTGCATCTTTTGCCGCTTCTCAGTGATCAGTCTATTAAATGTTTCTACCTTGATGTATTATTAATAAATATATTTTAATTCTCTTTATCCTGTGTTTTGCCTCATTATTCAGGGCAAAAGCTGGAACAAAGACTTCCTTTTAACAGTGGATAACTTCTTCTCAGTCTCTTGTTGAATCTTCATTGTAGTCTCCCCTAGGCTCTTTTATCCTCTCTACACTACCCTCCCTCAGGGTTGTTGTGAGGATCAAATGGGATATTTGCAAAAAGTGCTTAGCAAAGTGTCTGCCACTGGTAAATGTTATTACCTTCCCTTTTTCTTTCCTTTTTTTTGGGGGGGAGAGTGAAGTTAATGAATTTGTCAGAGTCACAAAGTTAGTAAGGGTCAAGTAGCTGAGGTTGGATTTGAACTCAGGTTCTCCTGACTCCAGAGTTAGTGCTCTATCTAGTTGCATTTCCCCTCCCCTCTTTTTTTCCCCTGTGGAATTTACTTTATTCATATAGAATATATCATAGGGCATAGATATATTATAAACAGGTTCAGGTTGAACTCCTTTCCTAGATCTGAGGTCAGTAAAAGATGTGTTATTGTAGTGTGATTCCTTGCAGAAAAATAAGATAGAAGAGGAATAAGGAAGGCGATTAAAACAATAGAGATTGGAGTCTGATACATACACAAGTCAAGTTTCAGTATTTTCCCTGATCATTTAAAGTAACCTTTCCACTACTTCCATCCACTACTTTACAGAAGGAACACTTAGTATTATAGAGTACGTCAGTAAAACAAAAAACACAAATTTAACCATGACCTTTGGGTATTTTTAATTTTTTGTCCTGGAGCTAAAAGAGATGCATACACAAATGTAAATTGTATATATAATATACACACATCTATGTTTATATATGCATTGCATATTCACACTAATATATACCTATATAATTTATTTATAGCTATATGTGCATGCATATGTATACAGATACTATAGGCCTGCATGTGTATATAACATATATGTACTTATGAATACATGCATGTTTAAATATATATTTGGGGTGTGCTTATGACAATGTACCCATATGATTTTTGAATTTTTAGATTTTTTGATATGTCCTAATAATTCTTGTTACCTCAAAGTGTCATTGGGTTCTATTTGTGGCACTAATTTTTCAAGAAACTCATTACTTGCATCATGTTTTCCATCTTATTTTCTAAACAATTTATTCTTCCAATTTTTTCTTGAGGTCTAATTTAACTATTTTTTTCTTCATTTTTTTCCATCCATTGCTGAAATAAATTTCCCCCCTTAGTATCCTTATGTATGTGGTGTAGAGTTACTCTCTTTTGGTTTTATCTTCTGGGCTTCACTTAACCCATAATTTTTCCTCACCATGTTGAATATTCTGTTATTGACTCAAAGCCTTATTTTCAGTTCCTAGATTGAGACTTGGTAGTGCCAGACTCAGCCACTTCCCATTTTCTTGGATGGAGTGACAGACCTTAACTAGTTCTACCTTCTTTGCAGCCTGGATGGCACTGTATAATCTCTGGCATCTATCTATCTTCTACTCTTTCTCTCCTCCTTTTATAATCAACCAGGAGAAAGTGATTTAGCCCCCTGACATGTCCCCAAGTGGGTCTGAGCAAATATCAGAAGTCTTAAAGTCTAAAAGCCTTTTTCTACTGCCTGCAAAATGGGCTCTCTCTGCCTTGACCCAAAATTTCCCTTGGAAATTTATTCCATTCTGGTTTTCTTTCCTTGCTCAGTCCAATAGTACAATACAATACAAGTACAATAAATCTGATGTTACTCTGACTCAAGACTGTGAACCTAGATGGTATAGTAATGGATAGAGTGCTGAACCTGGAGTGAAGGAAATATAAGTTCAGATTCAGTTTCACATGTCTATCATGTGACCCTGGGAAAGTCACATAATCTCAGGTTCCTTAATTGTAAATTGCATGTATCCCCCAGGGTTTTGGGGGGTTCAAATGCAACAACCTTTGTAAAGTTAGTAAAGTGCTTAACAAAGTGCTGAGCACATAGTGCAACTTAATTGTTTCCTTCTTTCCTTTTTTCTCTGGATAAAGCACTTTCAGTCTCCTTTGGAAATAGCCTATCAATACCTTTTTTGATTTCTATCAGTGCTCTAAGCAAATTTACTTGAGATTATGCTAGCCTCAGTTCCTCTATATATGTCTTCACTCAAAAAAGCTTCTAATCATCTTTTTATGAGTTTCTAGAATGGATGGATAGAGGAATTTGTTGATGTTTCTTTCACTGGTTTTATTGATCATTGTTTTTTTTATAGACTTCTTAACTTTAGTATTGCCATTATACTTGGAAATTGGATAGTATTTTATTTTTTCCAGATACATATAGAAATAGTTTCTATCAATATTCATTTCTGTAAAACTTTGTGTTCCAAAATTTTCTCCCATCCTCCCTTTTATTCCCTCTCCCCTACAACAAGCAGTCTGATATAGGTTAAATACATATAATTCCTTTAAATATATTTCCATGTTTGTCATGTTGTATAAGAAAAATCAGGTCAAAGGGGAAAATAAAACACAAGGAAGAAAAAAACAAACAACAACAAAAGCTGAAAATACTATGCTTCGATCTGCATTCATTTTCCATAGTTGTGGCACAAAGGGTATGCACAGTTTTATATGAACAGTTTTATCCCCAAAGGGCAGTTTGCTGTTCAGAATGGTTGGATCATTTCACAACTCCACCAACAATCGTTAGTTGGATTGTATTTTAAATGTAACAAAGCCTAATAGCCCAATTTTACTGTGGAAAAAACTGGGATCTAGAAAGCTGAAATAATTTTCCCAGGGTCTCTTCATGACAGAATATCATCTAGTTCCTAAGTCTTCTTGACTACTTGTCTATTATACTAAACTATTTCCCCAGCAATTTGTGCACAGATGAAAAACATCAGTTAGAAACTTTTCTCTTTGCTATATCTACTTTGGTTTTCAGCTATTTTTACCAAGTGCTTTATAGCCATGTTAAGATAAACCTGATTAATAAAATGTCCTGAGATGCAATAAAATAACCCATAAGTCCAAAAGTCTACCTATTTCAAATTATTTTTAAATACCCAATTTTATCCTCTTAATTTCCATGTAAACCTATTGTCGTTGGAAATGAGTCATTTATCACCATCACCATCATCAAGATTGTCATCGGCGTTGTCGTTGGCGTTGTTGTTGTTGTCGTCGTCGTCATCATCATCATCATCATCATCATCATCATCATTTCTAGATCCTGGATCTCTCTATCTTTTCTAGGATGTAAGTATAGTGGCCATTCATGAACCAAGCCATTGTTGATTATCATGGAAACTTTGACCAGACCCATTCCTGACATTGACCAGAAGGCTAGTGGCCGTCTACTCCATGAGAATGTATTATATTAATGTGGGACTTAGTATGGATTCCCAATAGGGTTTAATCCTACCACAATTCAAAACAACTGAATTTAAGGGGTCTGTATCTATGTCAAGCCTGATGCATGTTGATATAGAACCTCGCTCTTCAAAATAATTATAAATGCATAATGCTCTGCTGAAACCACAAAATGCTTAAGCCATTGTATGTTCTTTTATGCGTTCTTCCCTGGCACAGGATTAGCATGCAAGCATACACAAATAACTGCCTCAGTCATTTTTTTTGGCAGCCTGTGGACTAATGAGTTGAAGAAAGCTTCTTTAAGTGTCAAAAGTGTATATTACTGCCAGCATTCAAGTTCTTTATTTAATCAGCAAGCAGAGCAAAACAAATAGAATAAAATATGGTTTATTTATTTTCATGGTATTTATTATTAACCCACAGCTATAACTGTGATGCTTTAATTCCTATATGTCACATGAAATAAAATGTTTGATTTTTGAAAACAATTCTTTTTAAAATTAAATGAACTTTCTAAATAAGAAGGTAGCTTGAGAACTGTGGCAGCTAATTATTGATTCTGCCCTTAAGATGATGAAATTACTTCAAGAAAAGACATAATCCTCTTAATATGTTTGCTATATCAAATGCTAAGAACATTAGATAAAATGATGTTCAAATTAGATAGCTACTGAGAATTAAATTAGGTTTGGCAGTGGTGTCTTTATCCATAAAGTTTTATGTTGAAAAATTTTCAAATATTTATAAAACATCTTTTCCTCTTCCTCCCTCCCTCCTTTCTTCTTCCCTTCCTTCTTCCCTCCTTCCTTCCCTCATTTCCCCCATTTTCCCTCCCTTCCCTTCCATGTTCCTTCTTTCCTTCCTTCCCCTCTCCTTTTTCTCCCTCCCTCCCTCCCTCCTTCTGTTTCTCCCTCCCTTCATCCTTCTATTCCTCCCTCCCTCCCTCTGTTCCTTCCTCTCTTTTCCTCTCTTTTTCCCTCCTTCCCTCCCTTTCTCCTTCTCTCTGTTCCTCCCTTCTTCCCTCCCTTCCTCCTTCCCTCTCTTCCTGTCTTTCTCCCTCCTTCTTTTCCTCTTTCCCTCCCTCTCCCTCCCTCTCTTCTTCCCTCCTTTCTTCCTTCCCTCTTTCCCTCATTCCTGCCCTTCCTCCTTCTCTCTCTCCTTCCCTTTCTCCCTGCTTCTCTTCCTCCTTTCCTCCCTTTCTCCCTGCTTCTCTTCCTCCTTTCCTCCCTTTTTCCCTCCCTCTCTTCCTTCTTCCTTCTGTTCCTCCTTCCCTCCCTTTCTCCCTCCCTCTCTTCCTCTTTCCCTCCTTTTCTTCCTCCCTTTCTTCCTCCTTCCCTCCCTTACTCCCCCCTCACTTTCTTCTTTCCTTCCCCCTCCCTCTCTCATTTCCTTCTTTCCTTCCTTCCTTCCCACCTCCCTTACTCCCTATCTCACTTCCATCCTTCCTTCCTTCCTACCTTCCTTTCTTCTTTCATGCCTTTCTTTCATCTTTCCTATCAACCTTCCTTCCTATTCTCTTCCCCTTCCTTCTTTCCTTTGTTTTTCTCCCTCCCATTTCCTCCCTGTTGTCTTGATTGCTTCTTGTCTCACCTCACATACTATTTTTTCTTGTCATTCCCACCACAAGGTCCCAACTTGTTCTGTATTCCAAAAGTCAGGTCTACTAGGGGAGAGATATTCTTATCTGTCTGCTTTTCTTGTGAATGTAAATGATGATATTGTATACCTAAAGATTTCACTAGAAACTTTTGTCGTGTAGCCAGATCTCATGCTTTGTCAGTAGCAATTAATCTTAATTTTATTATCATAATTAGTTAGAAATAGAGATAGGCCCTAGATCTATAATTATCTTGGTGTTATGAGCAATAAGGTGATGAAACAAACTCTCTCAGCACCTTTTCTGAAACATACTTTTCTAAAGAGTAACCTAGTTATTAAATATTATTAATTACTACTTATAACTGCTACCTCTCCTTATCTCAGTTTCCTCAAGTGTAAAGTGGTGATAATAATAGCATCTATCTCCTATGATTTCAATGAGGATCAAAATAAATAAAATCTCTCAGTACAATGACTGAGACTTAGTACAAAAACTGCTCAATAAGTGCTTAGTTCTTTCCTTTTAAATATTAATTTGACATTTCACTAACTGCATAGTGAACAGGTTGCAGAACAATAAAAATTATGTATAAGAAGATTGTCCCAAATGTCAACCTAATTTAATATAACTAACAATATGATGTATACCCTGACCTGATATCTTTATCAGGTGAGAAGCCTCTTTAATTATATTGCAGAATCAATCAGTTGAAGAAATAAACTAGGTATAAAAAAATTCTTGATCAATTTTGAATCAAATATATTGGATAAAATAAGATGACACTACAAAAATAAAGTATTGGGATTGGTTGAAAGGATTAGACCTTTATCTGGACCTAGATGTATAATAGATATTCTAATAAAAATACCCCAATCAATGCTTTAAGTTTCAATTTTTAGAAGCTTGAGAACATCACTTGTATCTGTGTCAGAAGTAAGAGTTGTGGACTCCTAAAGGAAGGGTAATATTATACCCTTCTAAACATTGTTATTAGACAGACCAGAGCATTAGCAAAAGATACATCCAACTGGGAACTGAATAAGGAGAAAAAATGTATAAAATGAGAAATATAACTTTAGGAGCTCTTGTGAGCTCCTATCTACCTATCTTATTGTCAGAATTTTATATGGAATTCACATATGGAGAAAAGAATATATTTAATTAGTATCTGTGAATTAGTACTTTTGCCATATGTGCTCTGTGAGCTTAAATCCACATTTTCTTAAACTCTGTATCTATGGCATAGTGCATCTCAGGCTTTTGTGGAGGGATGTTTTTTATCAAGTATTTTTACTATATTACTTAGAAAATACATCTAACTAAAAGCAAATGGACCCTCACTAGATAAATGATTTTAATTAACAATCAAAGGGAAGCATATAAGGGAAGTGTTATTTATGATAGAGCAAAAAAATCTGGCCCAGCCCCTCAAAATTACCTCTTGAACCCTGAATAGAAGAATAACTATCATCTTTTGGAGACCTAGCCTGTCTATGGGAGTAGAAATTCAGAAGTAGTCTAGAGGGGATGCTATAGGCGAATTGTCACAAGAAATAAAAATTATATCATCAGACATGTAACCAGAAAAGATGATAGGCCTACCTTATTGAGAATAATTATTCACTGCTTGTATTATTTAGCATTGTATTATTTAGTAATATTTATATAATTCAGAAGATTAAGAAGATTTTTTGATTAAGTGGATCTTTTGGACATGAGAAAATCTACCCAAAGTGATGGGGCTTGCTTTTCTTCTCTTGGCACTCTGAGGAGGATTTTAAGAGGGTCAAAGACAGGATTCAGGATCACAAAGTCTATATGAATAGAATATAAGCTCTGGAATGTTCAATAGAATGAATAACCTTTATAATTCCAGCAAACAATTATTCTTTTTTTGATGACCAAGCTCACTAAGAATGGAAATGTTCATCAAATGTAGATCTACTACTAAGTAATAAATTCTTTGGGAATGACATGAAGGAAATAAGTTAAAAAAAAATGACCCATGGTCACATGTAGTCCCTAGAAAGAGATGTGGGAAAATGAGGGGGTGGGGGTGGGGAGACACTACACAGAAGGTATTAAGAATCCCAGTTTTATAAAACATATAAACATTCAATTTTGCCATTTGTGGCATAAGATAAGGCAAAAGAACACTTCAATTTTTATTCAGTCAACTGAGTTCAAAGTCCTATTCTGACATAAAGGCTTTGATGATCTACTCATTACTCAACCCCTTGGTCTCACATGTAAAATAAGTCAGGTTTGACTAGATGAACATTTTTTCCCTCTAAAGCTATGAACCTCTCATCTTGAGATGCTCCAAATCAGAGATGGAGAACGTTTTGCCCACAGGCCTGGGAAATCATCTGATCTGGCCCTACCAAGGCAACAGCAGAGGGAACTTGAAATTCAATAAATCCAGGAGTTTTTTTTTCATAACAACATGATTTAAATAAAGTAAATCATAATAACAATTATAATGTTAAATGTAATAAAATGCAATATAACATAATTGTTAAATATAATAATAAATATAATCACAATAACAATAGTAATTTTGAGGGACAGTCAAAGAACATCCATTACAGAATAGTCATCAGTTTAAGGAGTTACTGAATGATCTTGATTCTGAATAAAGTGATCTTGTTTGTTACTGTGAACTGTGGTGGCTGAGTTGTAGGAAAATACTCATGGAGTTTTATGAACTGTAGGATTAAGTCAAGCAGTAGTTCATGGAAATGAAGAGATAACTTGTCAGGGAACTCAAGGATAGCAAGCACCTATGTGATCTAATGTTCACATTGGACCGCAAGCTGCAGAGCTCCAATTAGCTTCTCAGTTCCCTGCTTTCAAACATAAAATTGTTTGAAACTAAATTAAGGCTGTAGAAAGTACAATTCAAGAGAAATAACAGTGCATTTCTCCACTCTGGAAAGACAAAGGAAAAAAAAACTATAACACTTGAATATGCTGGTGGATGTGTAAAACTAATTGAAACATTTTATGAAATATTCAAGAATGTGAAAAGTAAGCAAATGGAATAGAACACCTTTGCTATCTGTTCAATGTGGAACCAGATGATATGTCTGATAACTTATAGTAAGACATCATTAAGCTATAGAATGATATTGAACAGAAAACTAGGTATAACTATCTTCCATTGCTTGAATTATATAAGTATTACATAAGCAATGATGGATTTTCTACTTTGAGGAGACATGCATAGACACATGCAACTGTATTTGGAACAACTTGCTGCTGTAAACAGTTTTTTTCCCCAAACTTAACCATTCAAAAGTTGATTATGCTCCAGACTGAGTGACACAAACCTAGAAAAGCAGGTGTGAGTTACAAACAGCTAATATCACCACCTTACCAAAGATAAGCAATTCCAGTGATCACATTAGGAGTGAGTTAATTCAGTGTTTGGCCAAATATAATAGGCTAATTTTTAACTTGATAATTTTGTATGACAAAATGATAATGATGATGGATGATGATGATATATATTTCCATATACCAATGGCCCTTGGCAGAAAAAAAGGATTTTCACCCATGTTCTTTGTTAAGTCAACAAAAAAAGTAGACTGATCTCATACTGTATTTTTTAAATTAGTAATTATCAAAACAATCTATATACTGGCTAAGAAATAGAGTAGTAGATCAATGGAATAGATTAGGAGCACAGTACATTATAGTTAGAAATTTTAATAATTTAGTGGGTGATAAGCCCAAAGATCTAAGCTTTGGGGCCAAAAACATTATTTGACAAACACTGCTGGGGAAACTGGTAAACAGTATGGCAGAAACTAGGTATAAACCAACATCTTATACTTTATATCAAGATAAGGTACAAATGAGTATATGATTTAAACAGAAAGGGTGACATCATAAGCAAATTAGGAAATCATGGAATAGTTTACCCTATCAGATCAGTGGATATTGGAAGAATTTAGCATCAAAAAGATATGGAGAAGATTACAAATTGTAAAATGGATAAATTTGATTGTATACATTAAAAAGTTTTTGTACAAACAAAACCAATGCAACTAAAATTAGAAAGAAAACAGAAAACTGGGGAGGAAATTTTTTTACAACAAGTATTTTTCATAAAGACATCATTTTCCAAATATATAGACAACAGAATCAGATTTATAAGAATACAAGTCATGTCTTAACTGATGGTCAAAGAATATGACAAGTTTTCAGACAAAGAAATCAAAGATATCTGTGATTATATGAAAAAAAAAACATGCTCCAAATCACTATTAATTAGAGAAATGCACATTCAAAACAACTTTGATGTATCTCTTCATTCTTATAAGATTGTAGTCAATATGATAGAAAATGATATGATAGATATATGATAGAAAAAATAACAAATGGGAATCCTGGGACACAATATACCGTTTTTAAACTCAACTAGAATTGTGAACTGATCCATTTATTCTAAAGAGCAATTTGGAACTAAGTCCAAAAGTATATACTTTGATTCAGCAATACCACCACTAGGCCTACATGCCCAAAAGATTTTTTAAAAAAGAAAGTAATCTATTTCTACAAAAATATGCTTAGAAGCTCTTTTTGGGGTGGCTAAGATTTGGAAATTGAGAGGATGCTTATGAGGAATGATTTAACAAGTTATGGTACATGATTGTAATGCAATAAGAAATGCCAAGCAGAATGATTTCAGAAAAATCTAGAAAGACATGAAAGTGAAGTGAACAGAGGCAGAAAAACATTATAAACAATAACAACAACATTTATAATGAACAACTGTAAGTGGCTTAGCTATTCTCAGAAATGCAATGATCCAAAACAATACCAAAAGAGTCATGATGAAAATGCTACCCTCCTTCAGATAAAGAACTGATGTTGTCCAAAAACAGACTAAAGTATACTATTTTTCTTTCTTTTTTGTTTGAATTTTCTCAAAAAAATGTTTTTTAATATGAAAATGTTTTACATAATTGCATGAATATAATCTGTATCAGATTTCTTATTGTCTAAGGGAGAGGAGAAGGGCCAAAGGGAGGGATAAAATTTGGAACTTTAAAAATTAAAATTAAAAATTGTTTAGCATGTAATTGTAGAACAAAATTATGTATAGATACAAATATGTGTAGACATATTAATGGAAAAACTGACATATTCATTATTGCTATACAAGGAACAAGAAGACAAGAAAACTTTAGCTTACTAGAAAGATGGCTCAGTCTTTTCTTGAAGAAGCACAACTTATTTTTTAATCATATTTCAATATATCTTGTTACTTTGTCTTATTATATTGCAGTGCTCATATTATTCATCTGCAAAAAAACTATTATGAAGATAATTACTCTTAAGAACTAAAATCTATTACAGAGTGATGAGAAAATAAAGACTTTCTATGTAGAACATCCAAAATTAATGTCCATATGCTGAATACTTGGTGACTTCAATGTATAATTGTTGATATTGGGGAGAATGGAAAGGGGGAAGGTAGAAAAGAGTGAGAAATTATAAAAGCCAAAGATTTATAGACTCTCCAGGATTCCCATGATATATACCAAGGCTAGTAGTTCTTCAAAAGAAGATTAGTAAGACGTGACTTAGGAAATGACTGGTTAACTCTGTGCTCATTATTTCCAAATCAGCTCTATCCAGACAACTAGCTTATCAGAGGAAAGTTTATGATCAATATCAAATTAGAATTAAATATTTTTTTAAAAGAGAAAATATAGTATTCAGCTAAAGTAACTCCAATATGACTTCTTTAAGTTAATTCAATTCAATAAATATCAGAGTTAGGTAGCTAGCTCAATGGTCTCAGTTCAAATCTGGCCTCAGAAGCTTATTAGTTGTGTGGGCTTGGATAAGTTACTTAACCTCTGCCTCAATCCACTGGAGGAAGAAATGGCAAACCATTCTTTGCCAAGAACAAACATAACTTTACCAAGAAAATTGCACGGAGGGTATGGTCAGTGGGTTCATGTAGAATCAGACTTGACCAAACAACAGAATAACAGCAAAACATTAATAAACACCCACAAGGTACTAAGCGCTATACTAAGTACTAAGGATACAAAGGAGGCAAAAGATAATTCCTCAAAGGGTTTACAATCTAATGAGAAATGGACAATGGAACACTGACATAAATTATCATATTTTTTAAAAGAATGTTTAAATCATATAAATTATCTAGGAGAAAACCAAAACCAAAACCAAAATCATGGAAGATTATTAGCAGTTTCTTTTCATGAAATGATTAAAAAAAAAAAAGAAAATAATTATCAAGGGAAAAGTAATTTTGTGGAAATCTTGACAAGAGAACCAACTTAGCCAGATCATGAAAAGGGAATTTAAAGATGAAACTCAAAGGAAGACAATGAGAAGATGGAGATCAGAAAATAATTACATAACAAACTACTTTGTATATCACTGGCAGTGGAGCCACCACATTTCTACTCTAACTCTAACACTGCCTTAAGAACTTTATGAGGAAATAGAAATGGCATAAAGGGGAAAAAGACAGAAATAATAGTTGTACTAGACCAAATATAGAGGGAGGAGTTCTTTTCTAAAGGAAAGACAATTAGGATAATTTTAAAGAACTGATTTGAAATAAATTTGAGTGAGGAGAGGATATCAAAAGTTTAGAAAAAATCAAATCTTTTTAAAAGGGGTATTACTGAGAAGATAGTTTTCCTTCTCAATAAAATTTGTATAAGACAAGTCTAAACAGATATCGAATCAAGTCAACAAACATTTATGGAGCATTTACTCCTAGGTGCTAGGTCATCTAGGTGGCACAGTGGATAGAATGCCTCACCTGGGGTCCTGAATTTAAATCTCACCTAAACACCTAATAGTTATGTGACTCTGGGCAAGTCATTTAACCTCATTTGTCTCAGTTTCCTTTTCTGTAAAATAAGCTGGAGAAGGAAATGACAAACCATTACAGTATCTTTGCCAAGAAAACCTCAAATGAGATCACAAAGAATTGGACATAACTAAAACAAAACAACAACAACAACAGTATGTGCCTGGTGCCTTATTATATGCTGGGGTTCAACTGCAAACAAGAAAAAATTCATTTTCCATCCTCAAGGAGTTTAAATTCAGATGAGAGAAGATAAAAGGAATTTGTTAATTTGAGACAGAAAGGATTCTCACAAAGGAAAAAAAAAGTGAAGAACAAATTAGAGAAAAATGTCTGGAGAATCAGGAGTGAAACCCAGAGAAGAATGAAGGGGTGAAAATGAATGGCCAGGATCCTTTTTCTAAACTCTAAGTTCTAGGTGGATCTTACCCATCAGAGGAAGGAACAACAAGGGTGGAATTATTTCCAGAGAAAACCTTCTGAAAAAGAGTGATCTTGTATGATGAGAAAGCTATTAAAGTTATAATGGAGAAAGAAGTTTAGAGAATCAGGAGAAGGGCCCACAGAAGAATGAAAAATATCCTTGATAAAAGCATGAGAAGGAAACAGACAGGTTTTCTCAAATTATATTCTTCAGCTAATTACATCTTTAACATCACAAAATTGACTAAACATCCTAAAGAATTTAAGATCCCACTGTTTTATTGTTCAGACCATAAAAGGCCTTTGATTTGATAGAGGAAAATATCATCTCAAAAACTGTAATCCAACAAGTTGTCTCCCATGTGCATATAACCTTTGTTCAATGATCTTCTGTACAAACAATATCAGGCAAGGGACAAAATAGGAAGATGTAATCTTACCAAATTGCCACTGTCATGGAGAATATCCAGCACAGAGTTCAAACAGAAGAGAAATTCGCTGTAGATCATTTGCTGATATCATTCAGATACTCCATTTATGCATAATATTTTTGTTGATTGCATCAAGCTTGCTAAATCTACAGGATTTTTAAAATGATATTTATAATCACACAAAAGATTTTGGCTTACCTCCTTGAGGAAAAAAAAAAAAAACATGGATCGGAATAACTATTATCCAGTTACAACATGCAGCACAATGGTCCACTCACAGGTTTGATCCAATAATACATATATTTTAAATAGATACTACATATGGATTGTAAACTGGATGCAAAAATAGAGAGAAAAGAGAGCGTATACTAGATATCATTTGGGTAATTACTCAGTTGATTTTATTGACCTGAAGCTTTTCCCTAAAACCAAGTATTTTTAACACCTTTGTAAAAAATACAAATACTTATTCAGTAATATTTTATGTATATTTCATGAAATTTATGTCATGAAAAGTATGTTTTTATGTAGTCAGATGCTGTGTTTTTGAAAGAATTAATGTTATTATCGAAAATGCAAAATCAAGTTTCATGAAAATGTGCATAGTCTGTGACAAATAAATGAACAATTTTATAGTATTCATTGTGTAAAGAATATTGTCATAGAATTGTGTGACTTGGAAATGAGTCATATAATGAGTTCATATTATAATGGTAAGGAATAACTCACCTAATAATAGGAGAAGTATGAATTAAAATAACTCTGAGGGTCTAACTTACAACTATCAGATTAGAAAAGATTTTTTAAAAGATGAAAATGGCAAATAATGGAGAAGCTATGGAAGGATGAGTAAATTAATATATCATAAGTGGAGTTATAAATTTATGCAACCATCCTAGAAAACAATTTGGAGCTACATTCTCCAAAGTCACTAAACTTTTTATATCTTTGACACACAAACACATATACCACTGAAGTGGTCAAAGACAGAAGTAAAGAATTCATTAAAACAAAACTATAGCAATCAGTCCTTTTTGTTGTTGCAAATAATGAAAAAAAAACCCAACATATCCATGAACTGGGGAATGACTGAACATATTTTTTGTATTTTTAATGGATTATTATTGATCTATTAAAATCTTAAATCTGAAGAATTTAGAAGATATTGGGAAGAGTAGCATAAAGTGATCCAAAATTAAAAGAGAAGTAGGAGAAAAATGAACACACACAATACTTCAAAATAACTTTAAAAACACTTTTAAATAATTTTAAAGACTTCAAAACTTTAATGAAAATAATACACAATTGTGACTTCAAAAAATTATTAAAATAGCATTCATTGCTTCTGTCTCTTAAAAGAGAATGATAGATGAGATAGACAGAAATATATTGTCTATAATAATATATAATAATATAGAAGTGTGGGGTTCTTTTTTGAGGGAAAATTTATCTGTGGATAGATTCAGAGATTTATAAACAAAAAAGGCATCAATCAAACACTGAAAATGCAAAGAAGCTAAAGAAATTGAGAGGAGGACACAAATTACATTTTTGTTATTATCTTGTTAAATTTAACTTGTAACAATTGACTCAAAGCTTATTTGCATAGGACTCTTCTCTTGCTGATGACTGAGAAAAATGATTCCATATACTCTCTTCAGGCCTCTGAAAATTCTGAGAAGAAATCAACATATAGAGGAATCAGAGATTTCAAGAGAGTCTTGAACCATGTTTTCTCTGTTGAAGTAGGAAGTCAGAAGACCAGGATCTATCCTCTCTCAAGCTATTAGTAAGTTTGCTTTTTACACAGGTAAGTAGTACTGACTAATCTGTTTCCACCAATGAAGAAAATCTCGAAAATGATCATTTTTTTACAAATAGTTACAAATCAACACTCAAAAAAGAGACAGTGTAACAGAAATTTTTTCATTTCCAATTTCTATTTTGATCTTTGTATATAGAAATACTTGTATTTGCTGATGAGTTACTAAGTTCTGTTTTTGACCAGGAATTGTCAAGAAGCATTGAGAAGAACCTACTGCACATTTACTGGATCCTCCCATCTAGAATTTTTGAGAGAGCCATGCTCAAAAGTTGCACTGCATGGATCATATCATTTGCTTTGCTGAAGGAGTTTTTGCATCAAGGGAACCATAGTTCCTTTTAAATAGCAAATTGCACAGTATGATTAGGTAAAGATTAATGGCTATTGCCATTAAAATCATGGACATGTTGAAATACAGAAGTCGGGAATAATAATGATTAATTATAGACACATATATACATATATGTGCACACACACATACACACACATATATATACATATATATGTATATGTGTATATATATATATATATATATATATATATATATATATATAATCTTTTGGGTTCAGCTCTATAATTTTACTGGTAAGGTCAGTTTGTCTAATAAAACAAATCAGCAAATAATCAACAATCTGTTATCTTGAGGGCTCTGAATCGAATTGCCCATAGTCATATAACCAGCATGGGACCAAAACAGGGCTCAAAGCCAGAATTTCCCATATTTAAAGCTGGCTCTCTATCCACAACTTCATGTAATCTTTTTATATTTATTTTTAATTTTAAATGATAAATTATTTATGTGCACAATTTTATATCCTCTCATGTACTTAATGTTGCCAAGATATGCTCAGATATGTTCCAAGAGGAGCTGCTCAATCCCTTCTACCTTCTACTCTTACCTAAACAAGTCATATAATTCTCTGAATGAGTTAATGTTTTTTTGAGCCAATAGGGTTAAGTGATTTGCCCAGGATCAAACAGCTAAGCAGTATCTGAACTCAGATTTAAACTTAGGTCTTTCTCACTCTAGGTCCAGTGTTCTATCTACTGCATCACCTACCTGTCTCCAAATTAACTCTTTGACAAAGTATTCTATTACCTAGACTTTTGTTGCCAGGTTGATAATGGCTCTTTATTTGAGTACTGGTAAAATTCACAACTATGTAACATCAATAAAGATCCATGAGTAGTTACTACTTTAACAATGAAGTTCATATGTTGGAACTTGCCCTTAGATTAGATTCTCACAGGAAACAGGGATCATTCAGCACAGGAAATAGCAAGGAAGGACTAGAGGCAGACATGTAGAGAGCCGACCAGTCAATCAATCAATCAATAAGCATTGATTAAATGCCTACCATGTACCTGACACTGTGTTGCTAAGCACTGGGGATACAAAAAAAGGCGAAAGAGAACTTACAAAAGACTGAATTGTCAATAGTCAGTAGAAGAAATTTAGCAGCATGAAAAAAAAAAAAAAAACTTCTGCAAGAACATGAGAATTTACCTGGGACTTGAAGGAAGTAAGGGAAATGAAGAAGTATAGATGAAGAGGAAGGGAGTTCCATGAATAGAAAATAGCAAGAACACAAATCATCTAAGAAGAAACAGAGATAACAGCCTCCAGACATAAGCACAGACACAAAGAATGGGACAATTAGTAACAGTAGTTGTGGGACCAATCTGAGAAATGTCTTAAATTACTACAATCATCCCCTGCCCCACCCTTCAGTTTCCTGAGAGAGTAAGAATTAAGGCTTGGAATAGTAACAAAATTGGATGTAGACATTTGGTGATTTTATAAATGTATATATATAAAATATGTATATGTATTATGTGCAAAAGTCATAGTTTGAGGAAGAATTTGGGAAGTTAAATGACTTCTCTAAGATCCCATAGGCAGTACAGGTCAGAGAACTTGAATCAGAAACCAATTTCCTATATACTATCTCAAAATTTCTCTCAAAATAAGAGATTATTCTAATTTCAGAGAGGAAATATATTATCTTAAAGAATACATATTTTTAATTTGCAAACTTTATAATTATCTAAAAGTTATTAGGCAGATTACTTCTCATCACTTCAGATAAGATTATATTGGAAATAATTTGAAAAAACACACAATATTTTCTTTTCATGCTTCTAATATGTAAATACATTGTAATGGATTTTTAAAAACAAATACCAAACAAAAATACTTTTTTTTTTTTACAAATACGTACTTTTATATCCTATGTATGTATATATGATCTACTAATGAATTTGTTTTTTCCATTCCTTTGGAATATAACCTATATCTAGGCCTAAATACTATCAAAATGTAGCTTTTCCACAATTTGCAGTCTTTGCAAGTGTTTGGAGTACTGAGATGCTGTGTCTTGCACAATATCATCATATTTGTCAGAGGCAAACCTTAAATGCAGATCTTCCTGATTCTAAGGCCAACTAATGTAAAACTGTTCTCTTTTTATGATGGCTTTCTTTTTCTCTCTCCCAGAATTAGATATAATTAATTTAGCTACTTCAGCAGCAAAAAACAGACACATATATTCTTATGCTTACATATCATGTTCTTTAAGTTATTATGAATGACAAAATCAATAGTTTATTTCAGGAAGAATTTTTCATTAATGTCATTTACAAATGACAATTCAAAGCTTGTAATGTGCAGTGATATTTCCTGTCTCATTTATTAGGGAGCTAGCTTCAAAATGAACAATTTCAGTAAAGGCTAGATCTTCTCTCATAAATTGAATATTGTCTTTTTTTAGTTGAACATCCTTCAGTATTTGTCAAGTGAATGAAACCCAAAATCTATCTGGCTGCTTTTTTATATATCTAATTATAATGTACGTTCTTGCATATCTCCCTGAAAAATAGCATCCACTGAACAATAACAAACTGGAAGCAATGATATGGCACAGGCAGAAGGAAAAAAAATCCTCTAAGGGATCTGGCATTAAAATAAACTTTAACAAAATTCAGAAAAATAGACAGATAACAGAGTAGACGGATGATGCCCTGTGTCATCTGAAAATGATTTATACAGATCCACCTCAGTCTGAAGGTATAATATCACCTCTTGAAAGAACCATTTATAGTAATCTTCACTGGAACTAGAGTTATTGGTGAAGGAACTGTAATCTATTTCCAAAATGTCATATTTTGGCCATATGTATTTCAAGAAAAAATTTTAGCAAAAGTAAATTGCTACTCAAATTTTGAAGAGATATATATATATATATATATATATATATATACTAGACTTAGATGTATTTCTTAGCCAATACTATTAAATATCTGATGCTGCTTGTTGTTGTTTCTGTTGTTGTTTTTGTGCTTCTCTTCTCCCTTCCTTTTCTTCACTTCGATCATACTTTGATCTATTTTACTTTCTTACCTGGGCATGTTTACTGCTCCTTAGGCAACCAGGTAGCCCCACAATCTCAGGGATTCACCATATTAATAACAAATAGTATGGAAAATCAGCTTAGTCCATAAAGTTTAGTACTTCTGAACGCAAGAGATTCCCCCAGCCTTTCCACTGCCTAAGGATTAGGATTACCAGTATGCATCACCACAATTGCATTTATTGTTTTTTACTTCATCTAAATATGAATAATTGAAGTAATACAACAATAATAACATCATTTCTCATTTGAAAACCCTTGAAATTAATATTATCTGTTGTTAGATTTCTCAAACAATTCAGTGAGGGAAAGCAGGTTTTTATCCATATATTGAAGAATAAATAAAAGCAGTGAGATTGTCAGTCAATCCATCAAAAAGCATTTTTAAATACTATGTGCCAGGAAAGCACATAGATCTGGATCTCACTAAATGTCATTATTGGCACTAGAGTTTAGTTCTTTCCATAACAATTATAAACTAAAATACATTTGAGCTACTGTGGCATGAATATATGAATTTGAGACATGGTAAAAGCAAATACACAAGAGTCTAGCAATATGGTTGTTGTTGTTGAGACATTTCAGTTATGTTCAATTCTTCATGAATACATTTATGGCTTTCTTAGCGGAGATGCTAGAATGATTTGCCACTTTCCTCTCCAGCATATTTTACAGATGAAGAAAATGAGGCAAATAATCTTAAGTGTCTTGTCTATGACCATATTACTAGTAAGTATCTAAGACCATATTTGAATCAGGAAGATGAGTCTTTCTGACTCTGGTCTGGTACTCTATTCACTGTAACACCTAACTGCCTGACATCATGAACCATATTGTCCATGTGGTTTTCTTGGCAAAAGTACTGGAGCCATTTGCCATTTTCTTTTCCAGTGAAGTAAGGCAAATAGAAGTTAAATGATTTATTCAGGGTCACACAGCTAATAAGTGTCTTAGGTTATATTTGAACTCAGGTCAATAAGGCAGCATTAATGGCTTTGGGCCAGAGAGAAAAGGGCTAGAAAACTCTGCCTCTTGGTCGTATATCCTGAGGATTTGCCTTTATCTGTCTACATAGATAGTTGTACAATCCTATTTATTAGAAAGTGTAAAGCAGGAAGAAGGACAAAAAATGAAAAAAAAAAAGAAAAATATTTCAAGTAAAAACAATGCAAATATTTTGTGTATTCTCTTTCAAGTAAGTATATATTCAAATGGGATGTGATGTCAAATTTCTCCTTATAATTGGCAAGTCATTCTGGAAAGAACCTTCCAAAAGACAAAATGTCAAGGAACAATGTTGTAATACTAATAATCACACTAAAAGAGCCAGATCTGTTGTCAATGCCTTTTCAATACTCCTATATGCCATTGAAAAGTTTACTTTAAATACTTTGTTTAAAAGGATGCTCTAACCTTTTCTTTCAGTCAATATCACTGGTAAAGCTTTTTTTGTAGTTCAGGAATGTTGCATGAATTAGGTACTCAGTAAGTGCTATTTGAATTGAACTGATATGAAAGAAAAAGTTTTCAAATAATGCAAATATTTTATACACTAAAAATGAGGCAACATTAGAGATTTAGAATTTCTCCATATAGGTTAGTGGATTGACACTCCAAAGCAAGACCTCAAATATTACTTTAAATGTAGTAGTCAGAGATATTTATGCATATATACTAGAAACTTATGTAAGCTGAAGGGGAAAAAAACTAATTTTTCAATGTTTCTATAAATTGTTCAAATTTTTTATTGAATATACCAATCAACTTGCCTATTACTTCTGGACCTACTCTTCTTTGTTTGTCAATTTTCAGAATTTTTTAAATCCATGAATTTAATGTAAAATAATTAATATCCTCAATTTAATATATCAACAAACACGTATTAATCATCTCTTAGGTAGAGAACATTATATTGGGGAGAAATACACAGACAAATCATGAATTTTCATCTCATGAAGCTAAACCCTATATTCATAAACAGGATTATCTTTTTTTTTTTTTTTGAAACTAGAAAGTAGAGTTTATTCTTCCATTCTTAACAACTTAAGAGTACTAAATCTTAAATTTAAATAATTTTCAAACAAATATCCATGAAGTACACACTAAGCACTGAGCATAGTGGTAAGCACAAAGGCATAGTTAAAGATAAGATCTGGTCTGGTTGATTATCAGGGAGAATCAGTTTAACAAGAGATGCAAAACAGCACACAATGGCCAAATTTCTCCTTGAATTTTTTTTCTTTTTTAATAGAAAATCATAACTTTAAATTTTGTTCAAGCATTGCCTACTACCTCCACCCATTTTCTCCTCCATTGTAAAAGCTTTTCTTTGCATGCTTCTTTTATGTGAGATAATTTTTCCTATTCTTCTCCCTTCTTACAATGAATCTTTTTATCTTTCTTTTTTTTTCTAAAGCTTTTTTTATTTTCAAAACATATGCATGGATAATTTGACAACATTGACCTTTGCATAGCCTTGCATTTCACATTTTCTCCTCCTTCCCCCCACTCCTTTCTCTAGATGGCAAGCAATTTCAATATATGTTAAATGTATATGTTAAATTCAATATGTATAAACATATTTATACAATTATCTTGCTGCACAAGTGAAATAAAATTAAAAAAAGAAAGTACATGAGTAAGAGAACAAAAGGCAAATGAACAACAACAAAAAGAGTGAGAATGTTATGTTGTGATCCACATTCAGTTTCTATAATCCTCTCTCTGGGTATAGATGGTGTCTTCATCACAAGATCATTGAGACTGGCATCAGTCATTTCATTATTGGAAAGAGTCACATCCATCAGAAGTGATCATCATATAATATTGATGTTGTCATGTACATCTCATTTCACTTAGCATTAATTCATGTAAGTCTCTCTAGGCCTTTCTAAATCCTCCTCCTCCTGATCATTTCTTATAGAACAATAATATTCCATAGCATTCATATATTATAACTTATTCAGCCATTCTCCAACTGATGGGCATCTACTCAGTTTCCAGTTTCTTGTCCCTATGAAAAGGGCTGCCACAAACATTTTTGCACATGTGGGTCCTTTTCCTCCCTTTAAGATCTCTTTGGGATATAGGCTCAATAGAAACACTGCTGGGTTAAAGACTATGTACAGTTTGATAACTTTTTTAACATAGTTCCAAATTGTTCTCCAGAATGACTGGAGCCATTCACAACTTTACCAACAGTGGATTAGTGTCCCAGTTTTCCCACATTCCCTCCAACATTCATCCTTGCCTTTTTCTGTCATTCTAGCCAGTCTGACAGGTGTGTAGTGGTATCTCAGAGTTGTCTTAATTTGCATTTCTCTAATTAATAATGACTTGAAGCATCTTTTCATATGGCTAGAAATAGTTTCAATTTCTTCGTCTGAGAATTGTCTGTTCATATCCTTTGACCGTTTATCAATTGGAGAATGGCTTGGATTCTTATCATTTAATGATAATTAATAATTGATTATAATTATTATTATAATAATTGATATAATTAATGATAATTTAATGATACTCAATTATTTAATGAGTCAATTTTAGAAATGATGCCTTTATCAGAACCCTTAAATGTAAAAATGATTTTCCAATTTATTGCTTCCTTTCTGATCTTGTCTGCATTAGTTTTGTAAGTACAAAAACTTTTTAACTTAATATAAATAAAAATTATCTATCTGGTGTTCAATTATGAATTCTAGTTCTTCTTTGGACATAAATTCCGTCCTTCTCCACAGATCCATAAACAGGATTATCAGTAACATAATTCTAAACAGATAATCAATCAACAGATATATAGAGAAAAAAAGAAAGAAAAGAAAGAGTAAGAAAAAGAAAAGAAAAAAGATATATTTTTAGAAAAGATACAAAGATTTACACTTAATGGATAATGATATTGTGTAATGTGTTAAATTATAGTAATATTCATTCCCCATAATATATATATATATATATATATATATATATATATATATGTAAAGAAGAGTAATATGTGAGTTCACAAACCTGAAAAAAATAGATTTTATTTAGAATTTTTATAGAAATAAAAGAAACATTTTTAGAGAAATGGTGAAGTGAATTTGATTGCATTATGTTTTGTTTGTGGAGATTATAATATATTATGGAACATCCTTGTTTCTGGACCCACAGGTGTTCCAATCTTGCCCACAATGTTCTTAGTTTTAATTTTAACACATAAATTTAACAACAATAACACATAACACATAATGGTACACATAAGCTTTTTCAATTTGTGCTCAAATAACTGATTGTAATGCTAGGGCAAAATGAATTATTTTCTTGATTTACTCCAGACTAACCTAGAGGATCAAACTAAGAGAACTAAGCCATGACTTTCTGGAGAACAACAATAAGCAATCCTCAATGGAGGACCAAGATTGAGGTAAACCGTAGATACAACTCTTCTCTCAAGGGTTCTCTCAAACTCTCTTTGAAGAATCATCCTCCTGAGGTCAAGGTCATTGGCAAAGCAACATGGGAGAAATTCTTTTGCAGCTGCTTGCTCTGAGCAGGCATGCAGAAAAAACAGATGACTTCAATTTGCAGTGCCATTACTCACAACCTTTACTGACATTAGACTAGCTCACATACATACCATAAATAGCAAAAAAAAAGCTATATTCCCAAATGCCTAATATTAGAACTACAATAAGTCAGGATAGATTTGGGGTGGAAGGCGTTGGCTGATGGATGGTATGTATTTGTTTTAAGTCAAGATGGGTAAGCTTTATCTCAGCTTCACTGAGGTAGCTGACATAAATAATACCACCATTTCTGGTCCCCCAGTGAATACTAAAATTATTTTTTAAAAAAACTGCATAAAAATCAATCAAAGATAATTGATATGTTAGACATCACTCTGAAAGGTGATTATAGATGGATACAACACCCAATACTTTGTTAGCAATAGAAAAGAAAAAGCCAAGTGTAGTATTGGATCCACCATTTACTAATTGTATGACCCAGAAAAAGTCATTACGCTCTCCTGGCTTGATTTCCCCATTTTTAAAATGTGTATACCAATACTTGCTCCAAATGCCTTAATTGTCTTTATAGAGGTACAAATGAGATCATGTAATTAAAATCCTGCATAAATATGTAGAGGTATCATGGTATAAGGGATAGAGTTGACTTTGAAGGCAGGAAAACTTGGATCTAAATTTTGCCTTTGATACATTCTGGCTCTGAGATTCTGAGCAAGTCAAACCTTTTAAGTGTGTAAGTTGCAGAGAAGGTGCTGAACTGCATTAGTAGTAGCAATTTTTTTCACCTAGGCTCTCCCTATACCAACAAAACCCTTTTCTCTACATAAATGTTAATCAATCAAAAATGATTTATTAAAGACATGACTATGCCAAACCCTAGAGATTCAAGACTAAAGAATGAAACAAAATTACTCACAATGAGTTTAAATTTAAATGAGGGAGAAAAATGTGCATATATAATTATATACACCACACGTATACAATGAATAAAGATATATGCATAGAGAGATTGATTAAAACTACATTAAGACTTCTGGGACACTATATGCATATGTGCCTTTGTATATGTGTATAATAGGTAAATAAAAGACGGTTTGGGGGGGAGGGCACTAGCAACTGAGTATAGTATATTAAATTGTACAAAGCACTTTTAAAATATATCTCCCTTCAGCTTTATGACAATTCGGTGTAGAAAGTATAAAGATAATAGATTTTTTAAAGTAAGGTTCATAGAGAAATATTTAGATCTTATAGCACAGTTTTTCTTTTTCTTTGGCAAGTGGCCACAATATGTAGAATGTATCAGAAGAGTGACGAGAACATATAAAAATTCCCATATCCTGTTTCTGCCCAAGGTGTCACAAGTGGTTGGTAGCAGAACCTGGGTGGAAACTCAGGACCTCTGTCTTCAAATCCAGAACATTTTTCCACTATAGGTTTCTATTTCACCTGGGGATAGATGCAATAAATTCAACTTAGTGACCTGGTCTCATTCAGTTCAATTGTACAGCATTTATAGTTAGCATTTTTGTCTTGCCCATTCCTGAGCTTTTTTTTTTTAAACATGTAGTTTAAGATTAAATTTTGGAAAAGGATAGCTAGGAAGAAAATAAGAAAACAATAAAAATACATAGCATACCTTAATTTTCTAATCTTCCTCCAATATTTGAACAATGAATAAATATGATGAATTTTATGTATAGCAAAAGGTATGACTTGAAATTGGAGGCTGACGCCTGCAAAAAGTTGGAATATGATAGAAAGATAGTTTATTACTGGAGATAGATTGTTCATAGAGTTGATTCACAAGTCATGTGATCAAAAAGAGATCATGACCATAACTGTCCATGACAACTACTTTGGTCCCACATCTGCTGGTCTTCCTATGTGAATGAAAGAGAAAATGTTGGAGCTCAGCACAATACATCTGCAGGCAAATAACTCAAATGTCAATTCTACCATTTGTCAAGGCTGTTAAGAAAGCAAATGTATCTAGATATATAATGGCATGTGTTAATGCATATAAAATCTGTGTAGTGTATATATATGTACATATACATATATGTACAGACATATGTAATTATATGTAGACACATAACTATACTATATATACATGCATATATTGCTTACTTCTATGAACAATATAAATGAATGGCATATTATGAGAAATTACATATCTACATCAGATTCATGATCCAGTTTTATTGATTTTCCTCCGCAGGATTCATTATGATAATCTTTTAATAGATGCTTCGTGTTATAGAGGCACCATCTTAATAGGCTTTTCTTATGATTACTAAACATTTCTCTTTTGAGAAAAATACTAATTTTTTTATTGTATATGTGCTATGAGCCAAAAAGAGAATTTATCTAGATTTATACAGAGTCTCAATCTGAGGACCATGAGCTTCTTTTTGAAAATAACAATTACTTAATTTCAATATATTTTTTACTTTTCTCAGTAATGTTTATTGGTATTTTATTTTTTCATAAATATTATTCTTAAGTGAAATTGATTGGTTTTACTGACAGTCATCAGACGATCCATTCATGATACAAGGGGAAAAAAAGGTTAAAACCTTCTGATCTAGATTCTGATAAAGAATAATATAAAATACACAACCTTGAAGGGAGATCATTTTTCTAATAAAAGAAGCATCCAAGCATCAGATAAAGAATCCCTTTCCAGAAATGTTGTTGGAGGCATTCTTGAATTGGATGGGAAAAGGAAAATATACATGTATTAATACATGCATGCAAATAAACATGTGTATGTTCTTTCTCTTGACCTACTTTTAAACTAATTAAGATTATACATGTTCATTCATTTGTTAAATATCCATATGAATCATGCTGGGAAAGAAAAATTAGAACAAAAGAGAAAAACCACAAGAAAGAAAAGAAAAAAAACAAGGAGAAAAATGGTAGTTTTTTTTTTTTTTTTATCTACATTCAGTATCCACATTTCTCTGGATATGGATGGAATTTTCTATCCAAAGTTTGCTGAATTTGTTTTGTTGGGGAGGAGAAGAGGGGAAAAATTTAGAACACAAGGTTTTGCAAGAGTGATTGTTGAAAATTTTCTATGCATAGATCTTTGGAGAAAACTGAATGGTGACAGAAAGGAGTATACTTTCTTCTCAGCAGTTCATGGAACCTATACAAAAATTGACCATATTAGGACATAAAGACCTCAAAATTAAATGCAGGAAGGTAGAAATAGTAAATGCTTTCATTTCAGATAACAATGCAATAAAAAATACATTCAACAAAAATGTAGAGGTAAATAGACCAAAAATTAATTGGAAACAAAATAATCTCTTCTTAAAGAATGATTGGGTGAAACAGAAAATTATAGACATAATTAATAATTTCACTGAAGATAATGACAACGATGAGACATCATACCAAAATTTGTGGGATGCAGCCAAAGCGATAATAAGGGGAGATTTTATATCCTTAGAGGCTTACTTGAATAAAATAGAGAAAGAGAAGATCAATGAATTGGGCTTGCAATTTAAAAAGCTAGAAAAAAAAACAAATTAAAAATCCCCAATCAAACACTAAACTTGAAATTCTAAAATTAAAAGGAGAAATTAATAATATTGAAAGTAAAAAAAAACCTATTGAACTAACAAATAAACTAAGAGTTGGCTTTATGAAAAAAAACATTATTATTGTTCTTTAAGAAATGGCCAACAGGATGATTTCAGAAAGGCCTGGAGAGACTTTCATGAACTGATGCTGAGTGAAATGAGCAGGACCAGGAGATCATTATATACTTCACAACAATACTATATGATGATTAATTCTGATGGACATGGCCATCTTCAGCAATGAGATGAACCAAATCAGTTCCAATAGAACAGTAATGAACTGAACCAGCTACACCCAGTAAAAGAACTCTGGAAGATGACTATGAACCACTACATAGAATTCCCAGTCCTATTTTTGTCGCCTGCATTTTTGATTTCCTTCACAGATTAATTGTACACTATTTCAAAGAACGATTCTTTTTGTACAGGAAAATAACTGTTTGGACATGTATACATATATTGTATTTAATTTATACTTCAACATATTTAATATGTATTGGTCAACTTGCTATCTGGGGGAGGGGATGAAGGGGAAGGAGGGGAAAAATTGGAACAAAAGGTTTGGCAATTATCAATGCTGGAAAATTACCCATGCATATATCTTGTAAATAAAAAGTTATAAAAAAAGAACACAATATTGTGGCAGCATTGCAGCATTGCCAAATATAGTAATTTGGAAAAGGGAAAAAAAAAGAAATCTTTTAACTATTCATTAATTGTGAAATGTTTTGTTTGTTTTTGTGCAAGTTTCACAGCGCCATATACTTGAAATGATCTTTTGTGATTGAGTTGGTTAAGAGTCTTCCTCTAGTCAAAGCTGTGAAAGCTGTATGCTATATCATCTGGTTCCCGTGTGTGTAGTGACACTTTTGATTACATATTCATTTTGATGTTATTGTTGAATCTGGTGTAAGATATTCTTTGTAAAAAAGCATTAAAATTTTTTTCCTACCCATATTACATTCTAGTTTCCGCAGCATTTCTTGTCAAATGGAAACTATTTCCACCAAAAAAATGATATATTCTGGTTTGAATATTAGGCTACTGAGGTCTGAATATATTGATCAACTTTTCTATTGCTTAAATAGAAACAAATATTTTTAAAATGATAATTATTTTATAATAAAATAATGTAATCAGCATATATGCATCTGGTTCAATTTCATTTTTTTCATATTATTACTTATTATTTGCATTTAGTGTTCTGTTAATTTGGAAATTTTATATTTTTGTAGGTCATTCTCTATGTTTAAGTCTCAGTTTTGGTCAAAGAATTCCTTTTATTTCTTCACTGTTGTGATTAACTTTAATAACTTTTTTCTTTCATTTATTTGACTTTTCTTTTTGTTAAAATTATGTTGACTGAAATTTTATAAACTGTATTAGTGTTTTCAGATTGTGAACCAAAAATTTAATTTGAATCTTCTCTTTTATTATTCATATTGTCTTTTTTATATTTTAAATTATGAACTTAAACATCAAGAATAAAAAAAAACTATTGAACTGATAAATAAAACTAAGAGTTGGTTTTATGAAAAAAACATTATTACTGTTCTATAAGACATGACCAACAGGATGATTTCAGAAAGGCCTGGAGAGACTTAGATGAACTGATGCTAAGTGAAATGAGCAGGACCAGGAAATCATTATATACTTCACAATAATACTATATATTATCTTCAGCAATGAGATGAACCAAATCAGTTGTTTTTGTTATAGAAGCAAAAATGTGTTTCTATAAATATATACATTCATTATTGAACAAATGGAACTGATTTGGTTCATCTCATTGTTGAAGAGATCCATGTCCATCAAAATTGATCATCATATAATATTGTAGTTGAAGTCTATAATGATCTTCTGGTCCTGTTCATTTCACTCAGCATCAATTCATATAAGTCTCTCTAGGCCTTTCTGAAATCCTCTTGCTAGTCATTTCTTACAGAACAATAATATTCTATAACATTCATATACCACAATTTATTCACCCATTCCCCAATTGATGGACATCCATTCAATTTCCAGTTTCTAGCCACTACAAAAAGAGCTGCCACAAACATTTTTGCACATACAGGTCCCTTTCCCTTCTTTAAGATCTCTTTGGGATATTAGCCCAGTAATAACACTGCTGGATGAAAGAGACTGCAGAGTTTGATAATTTTTTTGAGCATAGTTCCAAATTGCTCTCCAGAATGGCTAGATATGTTCACAATTCCACCAACAATGTTTCAGTGTCCCAGTTTTCTCACATCCCCTCCAACATTCAACAGTATCTTTTTCTGTCATCCTAGACAATCTGAGACATGGGTAGTGGTATCTCTAAGTAGTCTTAATTTGCATTTCTCTAATTAATAATGACTTGGATCATCTTTTCATATGGCTAGTAATAGTTTCAATTTCTTCACCTGAAAATTGTTTATATCCTTTGGCCATTTATCAGTTGGAGGATGGCTTAATTTCTTATAGATTAGAATCAATTCTTTATATATTTTGGAAATGAGGCCTTTATCAGAACAGAAAGTTATCAGAACCTTTGATTGTAAAACTGTTGCTAGTTTATTGATTCCCTTCTAATGTTGTTTGCATTGGTTTTGTTTGTACAAAAGCTTTTTAACTTGACATAATCAAAATTTTCTATTTTGTGATCAATAATGATCTCTAGTTCTTCTTTGGTCACAAATTCCTTCCTCCTCCACAGGTCTGAGAGGTAAACTATTCTGTGTTCTTCTAATTTATTTATAATGTCATTCTTTATGCCTAGATCATGAACCCATTTTGACCTTATCTTGGTATATGGTATTAAGTGTGGGTCCATGCCTTCTTTCTGCCATACTAATTTCCAATTTCCCCAGCAGTTTTTGTCAAACAATGAATTTGTATCCCAAAATCTGGAGTCTTTGGGTTAGTCAAACTATTGTTTAAAGTTATTGACTATTTTGTCTTGTAAACCTTTACTTTAGCAAAGTTGCAGATTATTTCTAATAGCTTTTTAATAGAATTTTAGGAATTCTTTAAGTATCATCATATCATCTGCAAAGAGCAATTATTTGGTTTCCTTATTACCTTCTCAATTTCCTTTAATCTCTTCCTCAGCTCTTATTTCTAAAGCCAGCATTTCTAAGATAATAATAAATAGTAATGGTGATAGTGGACAACCTTGTTTCACTCCTGATCTTATTGGGAATGGTTCCACTTTATCCCCATTACATATGATGCTTAATGATGGTTTTAAATAGATACTCCTGACTATTTTAAGGAAAGCCCACTTATTTCTATACTCTCAAGTGTTTTTTTAATAGGAATGGATGTTGGATATTATCAAATGCTTTTTCTGCATCCATTGAGATGATCATATGGTTTTTGTTAATTTGGTTATTAACATAGCCAATTATACTGATAGTTTTCCTAATATTGAACCAGCCCTGCATTCCTGGTATAAATCCTACTTGGTCATGGTGCATTATCCTGGAGATGATTTGCTGTAGTCTTTTTGCTAATATTTTATTTAAGAATTTAGCATCAATATTCATTAGGGTGATTGGTCTATAATTTTCTTTCTCTGTTTTCAACCTACCTGGTTTAGGTATCAGTACCATGTCTGTGTCATAAAAGGAATTTGGTAGGAGTCCTTCATATTCCTTATTTTTTCAAGTGGTTTATATAACATTGGAATTAATTCTTCTTTAAATCTTTGGTAGAATTCACATGTTAATCCATCTGGTCCTGGGTATTTTTTCTTAGGGAGTTGATTAATAGCTTGTTCTATTTCTTTTTCTAAAATGGGACTATTTAAACAATTTACTTCCTCCTCTGTTAATCTGAGAAGCATATATTTTGGAAGGTAGTCATCCATTTCACTTACATTATCAAATTTATTGGCACAAAGCTGGGCAAAGTAACTCCTAA
Source organism: Sarcophilus harrisii (assembly GCF_902635505.1). NCBI lineage: Eukaryota > Metazoa > Chordata > Mammalia > Dasyuromorphia > Dasyuridae > Sarcophilus > Sarcophilus harrisii. Next base: position 187,103,884 of record NC_045428.1, read on the forward strand.
TTATTGCTCAAATTTCCTCTTCATTGGTGGAAAGTTCTCCTTTTTCATTTTTAAGGCTAACAATTTGATTTTCCCTTTCCTTTTTTAATCAGATTTACCAAAGGTTTGTCTATTTTATTGTTTTTTTCATAAAACCAACTCTTAGTTTTATTTCAATAGTTTTTTTTTTTACTTTTTTACTTTCAATATTATTAATTTCTCCTTTTAATTTTAGAATTTCAAATTTAGTATTTGATTGGGGATTTTTAATTTGTTCTTTTTCTAGCTTTTTAAATTGCAAGCCCAATTCATTGATCTTCTCTTTCTCTATTTTATTCAAGTAAGCCTCTAAAGATATACACTTTCCCCTTATTACTGCTTTGGTCGCATCCCACAAATTTTTGTATGTTATCTCATTGTTGTCATTCTCTTGGGTGAAATTATTAATTGTGTCTATGATGTGCTGTTTCACTCATTCATTCTTTAATACGAGATTATTTAGTTTCCAGTTACTTTTTGGTCTATTCACCCCTAGTTTTTTGTAGAATGTAGTTTTTATTGTATCATGATCTGAAAAGAATGCATTTACTATTTCTGCCTTTCTGTCTTTAATTTTCAGATCTTTATGTCCTACCATATGGTCAATTTTTGTATAGGTTCCATGAACTGCTGAGAAGAAAGTGTACTCCTTTCTGTCTCCATTCAGTTTTCTCCAAAGATCTGTCATGCCTAACCTTTCTAATATGGTATTTACCTCTTTAACTTCTTTCTTATTTGTTTTGTGGTTTGATTTATGTAATTCTGAGAGTGCAAGGTTAAGATCTCCCACTATTATAGTTTTGTCTATTTCTTCTTGCAACTCTCTTAACTTCGCCTTTAGGAAGTTAGATGCTATACCACTTGGTACATATATGTTTAGTATTGATATTGCTTCATTGTCTATGCTACCCTCTAGCAAGATATAGATTTCTTCCTTATCTCTTTTAATTAGATCAATTTTTGCTTTTGCTTGATCTGAGATAAGGATGGCTACCCCCGTTTTTTTTTACTTCACTTGAAGCATAATAGATTCTGCTTCAGCCTTTTACCTTTACTCTATATGTATCTCCCTGTTTTAAATGTGTTTCCTGTAAACAACATATTATGGGGTGCTGACTTTTCATCCAGTCTGCTATCTGCCTTCACTTTATGGGTGAGTTTATCCCATTCACATTTAATAATTACAACTATTATTTCTGTATTTCCTACCATCTTATTATTTCCAGATTATGCTTTTCTTTTTCCTCCCCAGTATTAAACTTGTGGGCACCACTTTCCTTATGCAGATCTCCCTCTTTAGAATCCTTCCCAACCCATTTGAGTCCCATCCACTTTCTTATATCTTTCCCTTATTATTCTTTTCCTTTCCCCTTTTCTTTTCCCACTTTTTAATGAAGCAACCTCCCAACCCATTTGAGTCCCATCCACTTTCTTATATCTTTCCCTTATTATTCTTTTCCTTTCCCCTTTTCTTTTCCCACTTTTTAATGAAGTGAGAGAAGTTTCTCTGTAAACCAAATATGTCTAACATTTTCTCTTTGAGCCAAATCTGATGAGAATAAGATTCACACAATGGTCCTCCCCCTCCCTAAATTCCCTCAGACATGACAGGTTTCCTTGTCCTCTTCTTGGGATATATTTTCCCTCTTTTCTCTTTTTCTGATACTATCCCCTTTCCAATTCTACTTCCCTTTTTTTGTATTGTAACAGTAGAATCAAATTATACACACACTCTTTATGTATGCCCATAACAAAATACAGTTCTCAAGAATGATTTTTTTCTTATCCTTTATGCTTCTCTTGTGACCTATATTTGGAAGTCAATTTTTTGTTTGGCTCTGGGTTTTTCCTTAGGGAAATAAAAATGAATTCACCTGTTTCATTGACTGTCCATCTTCTTCCCTGGAAGAAAATGGTACTGGCTTAGCTGGGTAGTTTATTCTTGGCTGCATTCCAAGTTCTTTTGCCTTTTGGAATATCAGATTCCAGGCCCTTTGATCCTTTAATGTGGAAGCAGCTAGATCCTGAGTGATCCTTATTGTGGTGCCTTGGTATTTGAATTGTTTTTTTCTGGCTATTTGTAATATTTTTTCCTTAGTCTGATGGTTCTGAAATTCAGCCACAATATTTCTTGGAGTTTTTATTTTGTTTTATCTTTCAGAAGGTGTACGATGAATTCTTTTTTTATTATAGTTTTTATTGACAGAACATATGTATGTATAATTTTTACAACATTGTCCCTTGAACTCACTTTTATTCCAACTTTTCCCTTCCCTCCCTCCACCTAATCCCCTAGATGACAGGCAATCTTATTCATGTTTAACATGTTAAATTATATCCTAGATACAATATATTTGTGTGGTTCCAAACAGTTCTTTTGTTGCAAAAGAAAAATTGGATTCAGAAGGTAAAAATAACCTGGGAGGAAAACAAAATGCAAGTAGTCCACGTTAATTTCCCAGTGTTCCTTCTCTGGGTATAGCTCACTCTGTCCATCATTGATCAATTGAAATTGAGTTATATCTTCTCTTTGTTGAAGAGAATCCATCATAATACATCCTCATACAGTATTGTTGTTGATGTATATAATGATCTCCTGGTTCTGCTCATTTCACTAAGCATAAGTTCATGTAAGTCTCTCTGTATTCATCCCACTGGTCATTTCTTATAGAACAATAATATTCCATAATATTCATGTACCATATTTTACTCAACTATTCTCCAATTGATGGGCATCCAATCATTTTCCAGTTTCTAGCCATTACAAACAGGGCTGTCCCAAACATTTGGAACATACAGGTCCCTTTCCCATCTTTAATATCTCTTTGGGGGTATAAGGCCAGTAGTAACACTGCTGGATCAAAGGGTATGCAGAGTTTGATAACTTTTTGAGCATAATTCTAAATTGCTCTCCAGAATGGCTGAATCCATTAGCAACTCCATCAATAATGTATTAGTGTCCAGTTTTCCGGCATCCCTTCCAACATTCATCACTATCTTTTCCTGTCATCTGTGCCAATCTGATAGGTGTGTAGTAATATCTCAGAGTTGTCTTAATTTGCATTTCTCTGATCAATAATGATTTGGAACACTCTTTCATATGAGTAGAAATAGTTTCATTTTCATCATCTAAAAATTGTCTGTTCATATCCTTTGACCATTTATCAATTAGAGAATGGCTTGATTTCTTATAAATTAGAGTCAATTCCCTATATATTTCAGAAATGAGGCCTTTTTTAGAACCTTTAACTGTAAAAAATGTTCTCCCAGTTTATTGCTTTGCTTCTAATCTTGTTTTCATTAGTTTTGTTTGTACAAAAGTTATTTAATTTGATATAATCAAAATTTTATATTTTGTGATCAATAATGATCTCTAGTTCTGCTTTGGTCACAAGTTCTTTCCTTCTCCACAAATCTCAAGTGATGACAAACAATTAGTGTAAGAGTTGCGGTTTTAGTCATCGTCTTGTTACTCCAGAGGCAATATTTTCCCCTCCATCAAAAAAAAGTTTAACCTGGAAGGTGACATGTGAATTGAGCCTTAAAGGAAACTAGGAATTCTGTGAATTACAGTAGATGCATACATTTTAGGAATGATGAATAGTCAAGACAAAGCATAATGATTGAACATAGTGGATAGAGGGTTTTCCTTAGAGTCAAGAAGCCTTGAATAAAATTCTGATCCTAGAGTCATACTATATCTATGACCATGGACAATTTTGTTAATCTCTCAGTGTCCTAAGAAACTTTCCAAAACAATAATTTACATTTTATTAGCATTGGAGAAGAGAGGATATTTATAGCTATTCCATATAATGATGGAATAACAGGTCTGAATCAAATAATGACAAGAAAAATGAAACCTACATCATTTTATAGATGGGAATACTAGAGTACAAAAGGAATTTAAAACAACTCTGGCATGTCATCAATTCAAATCTCTTGACTTTTGGATACTTGTTTCCCCTTCAAACTATATTAGCTTATGGAGATTGCAATTATCATTGAAATCCCAATATTGCTCTATGTGTTAATTTGACATGTTTCTGTAAAGTTACTATCAGTTTTTTACAACTATAGAAGTACAAGAGAATGTTTACAATATTCTGTAGTTTGGTTTAAAAAGTAGCATTTAATTAAATATTCTCAGAATACCTTATATTCTTGGGACTATCAACAAAGCCATGATTGAGATTTCTGGTGAAAATTTAGCTGACATTGTAGGATTTCTGTGTAGGGCAGAACATTCTGTTCACTGATTAGATTTTGTTTTAAATAGTGTTCTTGAGGAAAACACAAATCTCTATAACTTAATCTTACTCTAAATTAAATACTTGAAGCTCATCATATCAGCACAACGGAAAGCCACAAAGCAGTGGTTTTTTGATGGTAGCATCTTGGGCTCAGGTTTTATTCCTGCTTTCTTTCTCCTTTTTCTATTCTGCAAAAAGAATTAGTGAAAAATTAATCTGTTGGCAATTTCTAGCCAAGGCAATAGCATAGAATAGCATTCAAAGATGTAAAAAGTGAGCTTCTAATAGTATTTGTTGCCTTTCACACTATTTAACATCAAAGTATATTGTATACAGCTAAAAATATTAATTTTACACCAAACGATTGTGGTAGTTATTAGGAACATTACTCCAAGGAGTAGTCACAAGCTATAAGACTAAGTGAGATATTACTTTAGACTTAAAATTATTACCACAATTGTTCAATAATAGTTTCCATTTGTTTTCTGATGAATAATTTTCTACTCAGGGGTCCTCAAACTAAGGCTCGCGGGCCAGAAGCGGCATCTGAGGACGATTATCCCCCTCACCTAGGGCTATAAAGATTCTTTATTTAAAGGCCCACAAAACAAAGTTTTTGTTTTTACTATAGTCCGGCCCTCCAATAGACTGAGGGACAGTGAACTGTCCCCCTATTTTGAAATTTGAGGATCCCATACATAATTTCATTTGCTCCTTTTAATAGCACTGTGTAAACATAGCATTTTTTAGTATCCCTATTTTATAGATAAAGCAAATGAGGCTCACAGATTTTAAGGAAATTTTTCAAAAGTTATACAGCACATAGGTGGAAAAGGACTGGGAAAAACTAGGTCCCAGTACTTCTGATTCCAAATACAATGTTCCTTTTTCACTAATTATACAGAGTAATAGACAAGATTAATAATTAAAATCGATTGATAATTCCTAAAGCTCTGCTTAGTTACTCAAAACTTAAAATATTTTAATAAATCACTTCCCATTTTGGCACATACTGCTAACAAGTAGCATTGATTGGGCTTTATAAGGTTCATGATGGAGATGGTAGTAAATGGTTAAATGGTCTATAGACAGTCAGTTTGGAATAGAAGAGATGAAACAAAGAGAAAATCCATAGTGAATAAGTGACCAAGAGCTCTCCATATTACAAGTAATTATTTAAAACATATATTTAAGATTATTTCAATATGTTCATGCATTAATTCAAAAGTGGAAGGTAGAAATCTTACATTAAGGATGTGTACTATAGTGGAATTGAAAGGAATATTTAATAGAACTGGATATTCCAGACCTACCTTTTCAAGTCTAATTCATTTGAAATTATTTGTGTAAATGTATTTGCTTGATCAAAACCCTAAATGCAATTCTGTGTTGGGAAAAACCAGATATTTGAACTGTATTTACACAAGTTAATCACACAGTGAATCCAACTAAAATTGTTAGCTTTGATTCAACGTAATTAGCTTTGCTAGACCATACAGAGCCATAGTTGGCACTTATCTTTTGAATTTTCTGCCAATTTCAGGACCCTGGCAGTGCTGGCTCATATCAAATAGGACCCATGAATCCTGTCTCAGTTCAATGATTCTACTGAAACCTGCCACTTAGATTCAATTTAGTATCTACATGTAGATCTAGTTTTTTTTTTTTTTACCATCAACTTCTATGTTTCAAAGATATAATTCCTTCCACTTATCTTAATTCATTTCTATGCAAATTTCAATGCAAATTTTTATTAAGAATCTGCAATTAGTTTCTCTTCATCTTATCTGATTAGATTTTAATTCACAGCATCTCTTGACAGGAGTAGTGTTGGAGTAGATGAGATAGTCTCTGAACCTCCAACTTTATAAAGTATACCAGTTGTGTATCTATTTGGCAGGTTATAGTCTCTTATTTTGAAATCCCTTCCCCCTGCAGAACAATTTGCCCTACCCCCCCTTAATTTATAGACCAAAACGTTATCCCATGAGAGTTGGGCTAAGATTATATTTATCTTGGAAGTAAAAATGAATTGTTATTATCTCAAAAGTTAGTGAATATTCATCTACTGTAATAATATATGGACTAAAAAGGCCCATAGTTCATCATAAATCCCTCTAGGGCCTCTAGTTTTTGGATTCTAGAGATAAGGCTTATATGCATTAAAAAGAATGCAGTAGAAATCTTTATAGTGTGTATTTACATCTTGCCCATGTGTTAGTAGTGCTTTGCTTTGGTATGTGAACACCAAATTTAATTGCATAAGCCTTTCAATGAGAACATTCTTCCAAATCATCTCAAGTCCTTCAGTGGCCTAAACACTCACTGAAGTAGATTTGTTTTTTGATACAAACTCTTGCTCCTATAGGAAAAATGGTAATATGGTAATCTGTGCATGGATGAACAATTATCCAAATAGTTGCTGGACAGACATAAGGGGAGAGCTTATATGGCCTTAAAATGAAATAAACTGTGTATCAAACAATTTGACAACCAACATACAAAAGGAAGGCAGTTTTGATCAGTGGCCTGAAAGGACAGGGATTTATTTTGAATAACCAAAGGGACAACAATCATTTTTCATAAGCTAAAATAAACAACAAAAGCTACGATTTTTGATCCATCCAGTAAACACATAATACTCCGTTGTTTTCTAAGAATAGACTGAGAGTTATAAAACAAGTAAAAATAGAATAGAGTATTTATCTTTTTTACTTTATGTTTAAATATGATTGTATTGAAGTAATGAGTTTCTAATTTGTTGGAGAGAGTAAATGTATCTTTTTATTTTTCTAATATAATCATAAAAGATCAAAAGAAAGCCAAGGGTATTATCCATACTTATGTACATGGAAAATTATTTCTTCATTTCTTGCTGTAATAGCTACTTTTGATGGACTTTTTTATTATTCTCAGTTCAGTCTCCTGGGTTTCTCACAAGAGGACAGTTCATATATTAAAAGATTATTAGAATAAGAAAAGACTCGAGAGGTCTTCTAGTCCTATCCCTTGGTTTTATAGAGGAGAAATCTAGGTTCTAAGGGAGGCAGGATGATTTATCCAAGATAATGTAACTACTAGTAGCAGAATTTCAATAAGAAGACAGGCTTGAGTAGCAATTCCATATCCTCATCTCTTTTGGAAATAACAGTTGTCTTACCATACCCATTCCATAAATATATGTATAAAATGTTTATGATATTCACAGTTTTCTTTTTTATTCAATTTAAAAAATATTTATTTAAAACTAAATACAAAATAAGAAAAAAAAGATAGACTTTTGGAAATTCTCTCTAGCAAAGAAATGATTAAACTAAGAGTTATTTGTGTCAGAGGTGAGATTTGAATTTGGATTTTCTTGTTACCAAGCCCAAGACGCTATCTACTACACTAATTACTGCCTTATAAAGTGCTAAATCATATTAATTATATTATTATTATTGTTGTTCTTTTTTCTCAGACCTGTGTTTTACTGCTAAGAAATCTTCTACCAATATAAACCAGCAACAATTTGACAAGTGACTGTCTATGATAGTTAAATAAGGATATTAAGAAGTTAAATAATTTCCCTGGGATTACACAGACAAAGGTGAACATTGAACCCTGGTCGTCCTCCAAGATTTAGGGGTGAGAAGGTAGGGTGAGAAGGGAATGAATAAGAATGGAAGGGAATAAGAATTTATATATTGCTTATATAGCTATGTTTATATAATGTCTAACAGACATTGTGACTCATTCAAGGTTACACAACAAGTATCTGAAACTTCTACTTACCAGTGTCCCCTCCACCTACTTCCAAGTAAGACTATGATAGTTGTCAAGAGGGGAAGTAAAAAGTTGGGGCTAGAGGCCACTCTGCTTTCTACATAGAGGATATCAGGAAAGAAGTATGTTTGACTTCTCACTTCAATACTGTTCATTTAGGAGAGATGATGGCATTCAAGCTAATTTCTGATCCTTTTGTCATTTCTGGAGGGAAAGAGACACAAAGCTCTATATTCCAGGTTTGACACCCGTTCCCACCAAATGCCAATTCCAAAATGAACACACATGCCATTATGTTGGATGGGAAACAGCCAAGAAATCCACTTCTCCAAATCACATAAAAACAAATCAGAGAAGGTATACATAAGAGAATATATACAGAATAAAGGTACTTTCATATAGGGAATGGAGCAATAGCTTAACCAAGAAAGAGTTTTGGATCTCACCCAAAGGAAAACTCCCTTTAGAATCTATGAATAATTATGATAGATATTGCTAGCTGTTCTCATGTCTTCCAGAGTCTTCTCCCTCAGCAACCCAAAGCAAATTTGATCTCTTCCATTATCCTTCTTGAAGCTGAAAGCCAGAAGCATCTGAAGCAACTTGAAAAATCCTGGAGACTTGAAGTCAAATGAATCCCCAAAGAGGATTATTCCTGAAGAGTATCAATGGGGATTGGTTGAGAAGTGAAGTTCTCTTGCCCTCTCATCAGGTGTTCCCCTCTTCTCTCCAATTAAAAGATAGCCCCATAGCAATGGGCCTTAGGACAAGTCACAATAGTAGTAGGACCAGAAAACTATCAGAGTTTGAATATGTTGAGATCAGGCTCTCACATGTCTCCCCACCAATAATGAAGGTGGAATCAATTGCAAATGAAAGGGACTTTCAAATAGGGGAACCAAGAAAAAGTTGAGGAATAGGTGGATTAAAATGTTATTTTAAAAAAAAGAATGGAAAAGAATAATAAGGGGAAAAACAGATACTACTGGTGTGTTGACTTTGTTTTATCAATAAAGCTACAGGAGGAGGAGAAGAAGAAAGAAATAAGGAAACAAGTTGCTGCAGAGGCATGAGGAAATAATTGTTAGAAGAATCCATTTCACAAAAAAAATGAGATCAGCTGCCCAGAAAAAGATTTTGTGGTAAGGAATGTCATTTTCAATTCCCTAAGGATGAACCCAAGAGACATTTCTGTGGTTATTCAGATCCCAGGAAATAAAAAAAAATTGATAGGAGCTACATTCCTTAGTAGAAATTGTGTTTACTTTAGAGTCTTTGTATTCAAAGGATTCCTGTAAGAACTCTGAAGTAATTCCACTTAGCAGACTTGGGGAATATACTGGAAAGAATACTGCGTCTGGAAGAGTGGGTACAAATTTTAGGTCTGTCAATTATATATCTAACTTGAATAACAGACTAGATGTGCTTTAAGGTCTCATACATTCTAAACAACAACAAAAACAAAATCAACCGTGTGTATGTGTGTTTTGTGTATGTTTTCATTCTGTTCAGGAAATAATTAAATATTGTCACCTAGGGAATATAGTGGGATTTGAACTAAGTTCTGATTACTTTGTCATTTCTGAGTGGAAGGGGACCCAAAACTATATATTACAAATTTGACCTCCTTTCCCACCAAATGCCAGTTTTACAATGAACATGACAGCAAATAGTTAAGAAACCCATCTATCCAATATTGGATTAGAATTGTTATCTGGATTAAAAGAAATTGTAATACATTAAAAGTTTCAATTGAAAGAATAAACAAAGTTTAAGTTTAAACTAGGTACTGAATTCATGTGTGAAATAGGAACATAGCTGGGAGAAGAGGATGTTAGCCATATGCCACTGGTTTTTCATCTAGGGTCAGAGAAGCTTCAGAAATTGTCTAGAGAAATGTTCAGTGAAGGAAAGCATTTTGGGTAATTTACAAAATGGATGAGAGAGAGAGAGAGAGAGAGAGAGAGAGAGAGAGAGAGAGAGAGAGAGAATTATGTAATACCTTTGTAATGATGAAGGCAAAGCTATGTAAATATTCCCAGAATATGTGATGAAGGGTCACAAATAGTTAGAGCCACTTCAAGGGCAAAGAATTACCAAAAAAAAAAATCAAAAACAAACAAACAAACAAAACAAAGCTGATAACATTTGCTCAAATGAATTCAGGGAATGTTTCCTAGTTCTTGAGGTGAAAAAAAGCAGAAAGAGGAATCTACTGGAAAGAAAGAATTGGGATAGAAAAATAAGATGGATTTTCTGTTGTCCTGTGGAAAAGGACCAAAAAACAATGAGAATGAACAAGTGAATTGGAAGACATTTGCCTACTCAAGAGGAGGCAATTCTAAAATAGGAGAGGACAGAGAGAATTATCCATTTCAAAGGGATGTTAGAAATCTTAAAAGTTTAATTCCATCTTTTTACTAATGAAAAAGAAAGATGGAACAGATGAGGTAGTCCAGAAAAGTAAGAATGACTTGGTCTGAAGTACACAGAATAAAAAAAAAAAAGGGAAAGCTATTTAGAGGTCTTATCCTTAAGACCAAATAATGCTACAATAAACCTATACTGCAGATCAGAACATCATAGAATCGCAATGTTTGAAGAGGCCATCAAGTCCAGCTTATACTATAGAAATACCCTCTGTAATACCTCCAATAAATTAATACCTAACCTCTGCTTGAAGACCTCCAGTAAGGGAAAACCCATCAGCTTACAAGGTCCATTCCTGTAGTGTCCAGGCTAACTCTCTGAAGGATCTTGGGACCAGCTTTGGTCTTAGTGGAAGAGTGAAGGAGGCAGAAGCCACCAGGATGGTCAAAGATGGAAAGTCTCTATTTCCGGTTCTCTTAGCCCTTAAATACCTCAATGTGATTACATCATTACAGCACACTAAGTATGTGCTAACTAGGGAATCATTATCTCACCAATCACACTGAGTATGTGCTAACTGTAAGCACCCTGCTATGTAAAATGTATCTTTACTGTAAGTATCCCTTGCTTCAAGTAGGACACAGGTGGTCATGCTCTCCTTGACTTATTAGGAAAAGATGAGAACACTAAAGGGAGGTGATCTCGGCCCTCCCTGACTTCTCAGAAAGGGATCTGTGTACCCAAAGGGAAATGGGGAGTCAAACCAGATATTGTCAACAGGTTTCCTCTGGGCTAAAGGGGTCTTATACCTTACCCAGAGTTCCCCACTATCTGCAGCCACACATTCCATTGCTAGGAAGCTTTTCCTTATAACAAACCAAAATATTTCTGGTAGCAACTTCCATTCACTGTTCCTCATCCTTCCCTCTGAGGTTAAAAAAAAATAAGTCCAATTGCTCTTCCACACAGTAACCTTTTAAATGCTTGAAGAAGGATGGAATTAGCAACTAACCTTCTCTACTACAGGTGAAATATTCTCAGGTTCATCAGCTTGGCATGGCATGATCCCAAGGCTATCATGATCACTGTCACTGGGGATGCTCTCCTATCATTAATATTCTTATTAAAATGTGGTATTATTAATTGAAAATAAGACTGAACAGATGAAGAGACTGGGGCAGAGTACAACAACTTTATTCCTCATTAATTCATCTCTTAATGTATCTTAAGAACAAATTAGCTTTTTTTTATAACTATGTTAAACTGTCAATTCATATTGAACTTCTAATTCACTTAAAAATATCTGATGAACCCAAATCCTGGATGGAGAAATTCAGATCTTAAAACTCATGTCTTGGAAAGGATTTCTATTATAGTCAAGTTTTCTAACACTTTTAACTACTTTCTTGTGAGCAAAGAAAACAAATTAACTCTGTGATTAAAAAAAACTATTATTAATAAGGATTTCCATGTAATTGATTGATATGAAGATTTTTTAAAAAATTCTTTGGAAAATGCCATCCAACTCCAGAGATAACTCTGAAAAATGAATGTGGATTGAAGCATAATATTTTGACCATTTTGTTGGTCTGTTTCTCATACTTGTTTTTCCTTTTTGTTCTGCTTTTTCTTGCACAAAATGACAAATGTAGAAACATGTTTAAAAGAATTAATATTATATCAAATTGCTTCTTTTCTTGGGGAGAGGGGAAGGTAAGTGATGGAGAAAAATGTGAAACATAAAATCTTACAAAAATGAATATTGAAAACTATCATTACATGTTTTTGGGGAAATAAACCACTACTAAAAAGGGGGGGAAGGATCCCTGAAAACATGAAGAAAATAGAATTAAACAAAAGAGATTGTTGTAAATGTTAATGTATTTCCTCCCAAACTATGTTATATTTAAACCATTTGCATTTATTTCTATTTGTTCTGCACATACTTAGTTATGCACTTGTTGACTCTCCTTTAGAAATAAATCCTATACCAGCTATTATTGTTTCAATCTTTATACTTGTATTCCTAGAATTTAGTACAATACATGGAACAACTAAACATTTAAGCTACTTCCTGGACTATCCATTAGCCTTCTTTCCACAAATTATAAAGGGAAAGGGTTTCAGTAAAGGGAGGGAGGTTGTTTGTCTGTTTTAAGTATGCAGAGATGGGACAATTTTTTTTGGTTTAAGGGAAAAGAGAGAGAGAGAGAGAGAGAGAGAGAGAGAGAGAGAGAGAGAGAGAAAGAGAGAAAGAGAGAGAGAGAGAGAGAGAGAGAGAGAGAGAGAGATTTTATTTTAGAGTGAAAGGAGAGAAAGTGTAGCTAGAATAGAGGCTTTAGCAAGAATGAAGACTTGAGGGAAAAAAACATTCATGGAGGGAGAATTTGTTAAAGAATGCCTTCTTTCTGTTGCCAAAGAGATGTGTCCAGAGAAGGCCGATTTATTTAGTACAGTGAGTCTTTCAGGACCTACAATTACATGGAGGATTGAAGAAATGGGAGACAATCTGCATCAGCATTTGCGAAACTCCATAAAAAAATTTCATATTTTTCCTTGGCACTCAACAAAAGTAATGATGTTCATGATTCTGCACAACTCCTAATTTTTATTTGTAGGACAAATGATTATTTTGAAGTCATAGAAGAGCTTGCTGCACTGCAAAGCATCAAAGGAACAACTACATAAGAGGTTATCTATGAAAAGGTTTGCCAAATTATGAATGGCTTGGAGCTGTACTGGGCTAAACTAGGCAGCGTGACAACTGATGGTGCTCCTAGCATGGTGGGATCTAAGAAAGGAGTAATTGCTCGCATTAACCAAGAGATGGACAAACATAACCATTCTCATCCAATAGCCATACACTGCCTTATCCACCAACAAGCGCTGTATAGTAAATCACTGAAGTGGGACTGTGTTATGAAAATTGTGGTATCTTGCGTTAACTTTATTAGAGCTAATGTACTAAATCACAGACAATTTCTGTCTGAGCTAAATATTGAGTATGAAGATGTTCTATATCACACAGAAGTCCATTGGCTGAGTCGAGGGAGAGTTTTGAAACGTTTCTATGACTTACTTCCACAGATTACAACTTTTCTGCTTTCAAAAAACAAAGAAGTACCAGAGCTCAATGATGCAGAATGAAAATGGCACCTTGCCTTTCTCACAGATGTAACAGAGTTGCTCAACAATATCAATATGAAACTTCAAGGAAAAAGGAAGCTCATCTGTGAAATGCAATCACATGTCAAAGCATTTGAAGTAAAATTAGGCCTTCTCATCAAACAAGTGAAGGAGGAAAACTTCTGCCATCTCCCCACAACTCAAAATCTGTTAGTGGAAAAACCGCTGATTGCATTCCCAACCAAAACATGTGTGGATTCACTGGAAAAATTGCAAAAGGAGTTCCAATTTAGATTTAAAGAGCTTCATCTCCATGAAGAGGACATACAGCTTTTCCATAACCTGTTTTCTATTGACATTGAAAATGTGGATACAATTTACCAAATGGAACTGGCTGAACTGCAGAATTGTGACTTTCTGAAAGATGCATTCAAGTCAAGCAACCTTCATAATTTCTATGCATCTTTCCACTCTGAGACATATCCTCATCTCAGGAACCATGCACTCAAAATGGCAACCATCTTTGTCAGCACTTATATCTGTGAACAAACTTTTTCTAGAATGAAACATTTGAAATCTCCAACCAGATCAAGACTAATGGATGCACACTTGCATCATTTGCTATGACTAGCAGTGACAAATATGGAACCAGACACTGACCATCTCATTAGCCAAAAGCAGGCCCATAGTTCCCATTGAAATACTGGTAAGTTTGTTGATTTAACTTTACTTCATTTTAAATATTGTATTTGTTCCCATTTTGTTTTTTCACTTCAAAATAAGATATATGCAGCATGCATAGGAATTTGTTCATAGTTTTTGTTTTTACTATAGTCTGGCCCTCTAACAGTCTGGGACAGTGAACTGTCCCCCTATTTAAAAAGTTTGAGGACCCCTGGTATAGGTGCTTCATTTAAGTATGAGGCAGCCAAGTATGTTCTTTGAAAAGCATACAGGGATTGCATCTACCCTGAAGGAGTTCCTTATACTTTTTTAATTATAACTTTTTATATACAAAACATGCATGGGTAATTTTTCAACATTGATCTTTGCAAAAACTTCTGTTTCAACTTTTTCCCTCCTTCCCTCCAACCCCTTTCAGGTAGTCTCATACATGTTAAATATGTTAAAGTATATATTATCTTGCTGCACAAGAAAGATCAGATTTAGAAAGAAGGTAAAAATAACATGAGAAGAAAAAACAAAAATGCAAGCAAACAATAACAGTAAGAGTGAAAATGCTATGTTGTGTTCCATACTCATTTCCCAGTGTTCTTTCTCTGGGTGTAGCTGATTCGGTTCATTACGGATCAATTGGAAACGATTTGGACCATCTCATTGTTGAAAAGAGTCATATCCATCAGAACTGATCATCATATAGTATTGTTATTGAAGTATATAATGATCTCCTGATTTTGCTCATTTCACTTAGCATCAGTTCATGTCTCTCCAAGTCTCTCTGTATTCATTCTGCTGGTCATTTCTTATAGAATAATAATATTCCATAACATTCATATGCCACAATTTATTCAGCCATTCTCCAATTGATGGGCATCCATTCTATTTCCAGTTTCTAGCCACTACCAAAAGGACTGCCACAAACATTTGTGCACATATGGATCCCTTTCCCTTCTTCAATATGTCTTTGGGATATAAACCCAGTAGTGACACTAATGAATCAAAGGATATGCACAATTTGATAACTTTTTCATATAATTCCTAATTGCTCTCCAGAATGCTTGGATCCATTCACAACTCCACCAACAATGCATCAGTGTATCAGTTTTCCCACATCCCCTCCAACACCTGTCATTATCTTTTTCTGTTACCTTAGTCAATGTGAGAGGTATGTATCTTAGAGTCGTCTTAATTTGCATTTCTCTGATCAATAATTATTTGCAACACCTTTTAGTTTCAATTTCATCATCTGAAAATTGTCTGTTCATATCCTTTGACCATTTATCAATTGAAGAATGGCTTAATTTCTTATAAATTAGTGTCAGTTCTCTATATATTTTGGAAATGAGGGCTTTATCAGAAGCTTTAGCTGTAAAAATGTTTTTCCAATTTATTGTTTCCCTTCTAATCCTGTCCACATTAGTTTTGTTTGTACAAAAGCTTTTTGAACTTAATATAATCGAAATTTTCTATTTTGTGATCAATAATGACCTCTAGTTCTTCTTTGGTCACAAATTCCTTCCTCCTCTACAAGTCTGAGAGGTAAACTATCTTAAATTCTTCTAATTTATTTATAATCTCATTCTTTATGCCTAGATTCTGAACCCATTTTGATCTTATCTTGGTGTATGGTGTTAAGTATGGATCAATTCCTAATTTCTTCCATAGTAATTTCCAATTTTCCCAGCAGTTTTTGTTAAATAATGAATTCTTATGTCCAAAGTTGAGGTCTTTGGGTTTCTGAAACACTAGATTGCTGTAGTTATTGACTATTTGGTACTATGAACCTAACCTATTCCACTGATCAACTACTCTATTTCTTAGTCAATAACAAATGGTTTTAGGTACTGCTACTTTATAATATACTTGTAGATCAGGCACAGCTAAGCCACATTCATTTGATTTTTTTTCATTACTTCCCTTGAAATTCTTGGCCTTTTATTCTTCCAGATGAATTTTGTTATTTTTTCTATGCATTAAAATAGTTTCTTAGGAGTCTGATTGTTATAGCAGTAAATAAATAGATCTATTTGGGTAGTATTGTCATCTTTATTATTCTATCTATGCAGGAGTACTTAATATTTTTCCAGTTGTTTAGATCTGACTTGATTTGTGTGGAAAGTGTTTTGTAGTATTACTCATATAATTCCTGACTTTCCTTTGGCAGATAGATTCGCAAATATTTTATACTATTGATAGTTATTTTAAATGGAATTTCTTTGTATCTCTTGCTGTCAAATTTTGTTAGTGATGTATAAAAATGCTGAGGATGTACCTGAATTTATTTTGTATCCTGCAACTTTGCTAAAGTTGTGGATTGTTTCTAATAGCTTTTTAATAGAATCTCTTGGATTCTCTAAGTATACCATCATATCATCTGAAAAGAGTGATAATTTGGTTTCCTTATTAACTACTCTAATTCATTTAATTTTTTTTCATCTGTTATTGCTGAAGCTAATAGACAACCTTGTTTCACTTCTGATTTTATTGGGGATGGCTACAGTTTATCCGCCTTACATATGATGCTTACTGATGCTTTTAAATAAATGCTACTGACTATTTTAAGGAAAAGTCATTTATTCCTGTACTTTCTAGTGTTTTTAATAGGAAGGGGTATTGGATTTTATCAAATGCTTTTTCTGCATCTATTAAGATAATCATATGATTTTTGTTAATTTGGTTATTGATATAGTCAATTATGCTAATGGTTTTCCTAATATTGAACCAGCCCTACATTCCTGTATAAATCCTACTTGGTTATGGTTTATTATCCTGGGGATGATTTTCTTGATTGGGGGTGTCCTTGGGTGAAGTGCTTGGTTGGGGGTTTTTAATTTGCTCATTTCTAGTCTTTTTAGTTGCAAGCCAAATTCATTGATCTTCTCTTTCTTTATTTTATGCAAGTAAGCCTCTAGAAATATAAATTTTCCCCTTATTGCGACCTTGACTGCATTTTGCACATTTTGGTATGACATCTCATTATTGTCATTCTTTTGGTTAAAAATATTTATTATGTCTATAATTTGCTGTTTCATCAATTCATTCTTTAGGATGAGATATTTAGTTTCCAATTACTTTTTGGTCTATTTTCCTCTGGCTTTTTATTGAATGTAATTTTTATTGCATCGTGATCTGAGAAGGATGCATTTACTATTTCTGGTTTTCTGCATTTGAATTTGAGGTCTTTATGTTCTAATATAAGGTCAATTTTTGTATAGGTTCCATCAACTGCTGAGAAGAAAGTGTACTCCTTTCTATCTCCATTTAGTTTTCTCCAAAGATTTATCATACCTAACTTTTCTAGTGTTCTATTTACCTCTTTAACTTCTTTCTTATTTATTTTCTGGGTTGGTTTATCTAGTTCTGAAAGTGCAAGTTTGAGATCTTCCACTTAATGTTCTAGTTAGCTTTCTGGAGGTCTTGGGAACAGCATTCATTTCAGCAGAGTAATCACTATGAGAATAGGCAGAGATAAAGTCCAAAAATCTTTATTGTGTCCTTCACAGTCTGTCTCCTTGCCTGGGGCCCAGGCTAGCTTTCTGGAGGCCCTTCAGATGGGCCTTAGTCTCAGTGGAGAAATGAAATAGGACAGGCCAGCCAACACAGTGGTGGGAGATGTAGTGAATGACTCTTGTCCAGTCCTTGTTGGCTCTTATATACTCTATTATAATTACATCATTCTAGGTGTCAATCTTGTATAATATGTGTCAATCTTAAAGAACTATATTAAGTACTAAGTACATGTACTGAACTAGAGAACTATTAATCACCATGCTAAACTAGATAACCGTTGTATTATCAATTCCTCTCAATTAACACCTTGTTTCAAGTATGCTTCTCCAGAGTTCTGGCTCTCTACACCCACTATTATAGTCTTGCTATTTCTTCTTGCAACTCTCTTAACTTCTCCTTTAGGAAGTTGGATGTTATATCACTTGGTGTATATATGTTTAGTATTGATATTGCTTTGTTGTCTATGCTACTCTTTAGCAGAATGTAGTTTCCTTCCTTATCTCTTTTAATTAGATCAATTTTAGCTTTTGCTTGATCTGAGATCAGGATGGGTACCCCTGCTTTTTTGACTTCACCTGAAGCAGATTTCTGCTTCAACCTTTTACCTTTACTCTGTATATCTCCCTGATTCAAGTTTGTTTCCTGTATACAATATATTGTAGGATTCTGGCTTTTAATCCAGTCTGCTATCTGCCTCTGCTTTATGGGGGTATTTACACCATTCACATTTGTGGTTCAAACTATTAATTCTGTATTTCCTGCCATCTTTTTATCTCCAAATTATGCTTTTCTCTTTCCTTTCCCCCTTCCCCCGTCCCCAGTATTGAACTTATGAACACCACTTGCCTCAAGAAGCCTTCCCTCTTTAGAATCCCTCCCTCCCCCTTAAAGTCCCTTCCCTTTTCCTACACTTTTCCCTTACTATTTCTTCATTCCCTTTTATTTATCCTACCCCTTCCTTTTTCTGCTTTTTCCCTCCCACTTTTCAATGCGGTGTTAGAAGTTTCTATGTTAACCAAATATGTTTAATATTTTCTCTTTGAGCCAATTCTGATGAAAGTAAGAGTCACACTTTGTTCATCCCCCTCCCTTCTTTCCATCAGATATAATAGGTTTCCTTTGCCTTTTCATGAGATGTAGTTTCCCTCTTTTTACTTCCACTTTTCCCTTTCTCTGGTACAATTTTCTTTCCACTTCTAGTTTCTTTTTTATGTTATAACCATAAAACCAAATTATACTTGTACTCTATGTATACCCATAACAAAAATACAGTTCTCAAGAGTTCTTTTTACCTTTTTATGCTTCTCTTGAGTCCTATATTTGGAGGTCAAACTTTTTGTTTTGCTCTGTTTTTTTTTTTTTTTTCAGAAATAAATGGAATTCACCTATTTCATTGAATGTCCATCTTCTTCCCTGGAAGAAAATGCTCAGTTTAGCTGGATAGTTAATTCTTTGCTGCATTCCAAGATCCTTTCCCTTTGGAAATCAGATTCCAGGTCCTTTGATCCTTTAATGTGGATGCTGCTAGATCCTGAGTGATCCTTATTAGGGATCCTCGGTATTTGAATTAATTTTTTCTGTCTGCTTGTAATATTTTTTTCCTTAGCCTGATAGTTCTGGAATTTAGCCACAATATTTCTGGGAGTTTTAATTTTGGTATCTCAGTAGGTGACCAATGAATTCTTTCAATGTCTATTTTACCTTCTGTTTCTATAACATCTGGGCAGTTCTCTTTCATGATTTCCTGAAAAATAGTGATTAGGCTCCTTTTTTCATCACGATTTTCAGGGAGTCCAATAATCTTTTGATTATCTCTCTTAGGTCCAGGTCTGTTGTTTTCCCAAGTAGGTATTTACCATTTTTTTCTATTTTTTCATTCTTTTGGTTTTGCTTGACTGATTCTTGGTGTTTCCTCAAGTCATTCATTTCCATTTGTTCAAATCTGATTTTTAATGAATGAATTAATGAAAATGAATTAATGAAAAAAATGAATTAATTTTCTTCATCTACTTTTTTATTTCTTTTTGTATCTGTCCCAATTGAGTTTTTAAATGTGTTGTTTTGTTCTATGGAATTTTTTTCTGTATCACCAATTTTTTTTAAAGAATTATTTCCTTTTTCCAATTCACATATTCTGTTTTCCTGGGAGTTGTTTATCTTTTCAAATTAACTAATTTTGTTTTTCAGGGAGTTGATTTCTTTTTTCACTCTATCTTTTAATGAATTACATGTCTTATCCTAACCCTCTTGGAAAGCTTTGTTTTCCTTTTCCTATTTTTCTTCTAGCTTTCCTTTAAGATCCTTTTTAAATTCTTCTATGAGAGCCTAATGTAGTGGGGACCATATCATATCCACCTTTGGATCTAGAAACCAACTGTTTTTAGTCTCCTCAGCGTTTGAAGTCTGCTCTTTTTCAGTATAGAAGCTATCTGTAGTTAGATCCCGTTTTGGCTTTTTGCTCACTAAAAAAAAACACAGTCTGTTTATGCGGAGCAGTGGGGTATTTCTAAGCTGCCTCTAAGGACAACAGGAAGTGGCAGTGAAGGGGCAGTGGGGTAGCACCCACCAGCTGCATTGGGATTAGCAGTTGTGCTTAAATCAGTGGCAGTTGAAAGGCAGTATCTGCACTGGGAACAGCAACTGCATCTGTGCTTGGAACACACTAAGTCACTCTGGATGTTGGGTGGGTGTGGCCAGTTCCCAAGAGACTAGAGTTTTGGGTTATAGTCTTTACCCTCTGTGTTTATAGCTTCTCTGCTGATCTACTGGCTTGTTACCAGGGCAGAGTAACCCACACTGTGGTAGAGTTCTCCCTGCAGATTTTCCACCAGCAGAGACCACATCTTGACCCGCTCTGGTCTGTTCAGCATGAGCTGTTTCCTGTGCTCTCACTACTTGCCTGAGTCCACCCCTGGCCTAGCTCCATTCCCTCCCTGCATGTGAGCAAAACAGACCTTTTCTGGTGAATTTTGAGATTTTCTTCAGTTGGTAATGCATTGTACTCCCAATATTCATGGGTTCTGACAGTCAAGCACTAATTCAGAGGCTGAATTTCATTAAAATAGATTGAGCGTAAAGGAGAGTTTAAGAAGATGCATGTGTCCTGTCTGCCATCTTGGCTCTGCCTCCAAGTTCCTTATACTTGACAGACTAAATCTTTAGCTTTGTATGGGTCTCCTATACTTAAGTTTACTGATTCTATGTTAACAGTTCAAGGATTTGAAGAGCTGTATATATTTATACCAATATTTCTGCTGAAATAAAGCAAACATATAATTCTATATTCAAGGCTCTGAATGCTTTATTACATTATAATAGATTATATTCCAGTGTTGACCCAAGATAATTGGCACAGGCTATAGAGTCTGGTGCAATGGTCTTATAATTTTGAAAATGTAAATAGTGAGTTGCCATATTCTGATCTGATGATAGTAATAGGGAATGATGGGGGTAATGAAATATACATGGAATCTCAGTAAACCCAAGTATTCTGTTGAATGAAAAGCAGAAGAGAAAGAGTTTCTGGGAAATTAATAATCAATTTATTAATTAGGTTATCTGATAATCAATAAATTGAATGTCATTGGCTTCTCAGGGTAACCAAAGACTCCAACCATTGGAGATCACTGAATGCTTAATACCTTCCAAAAAGAGGAATGCTCCTGAACCCCAACTGATGAATAATTAATGAGAAAGTAGTCACATTAATGAAGAGGTAGGCTAAAAATCTTCAGCTCCTGTCAAAAATGTGACTTGATTATGAAACTCAACCATCTCCAGTAATCTGGACAAAAAAATTCATTTCTATCCAGAGCACTATGGTTTGTTTTCCTTCATAAATTGTTACCCTATACTCCAATGAAGGAGTGAAAGAGCATGGGATTGATATTTTAGGGCTGGAATTCACCCATACTACATTCTGTTCATACTCTAAATAGAAGTGACGTCTTCTGGTTGGGTGGGATCTTGCCTAAAATTGTAAGGACGTACCTCAAGAGTAAGTTAAATCTTATCATCTATCAGCTTTGTTCTTCAGAGACTGGCTTAATCACCTATAGAGGCTAGTTCCTAGAAACAGAGGAACATAGAAATAGGGAGAAAATAGATAAGAAAAGAAAATAAGGGAGAAAATAAGATAAGAAAATAGATAAGAAAAACCTCAATCCTAATTTAATAATTAACCAATTATTAAATTAATGTAACAGAAAATCTACAATTTATCTCACATAGGAACAAGTACAAGTATGTTTCTTTTAAGGTTGTGCTCCCTATTTTCCTTGGTAAACTAGATAAAGTCCTTCTATTTAACTGTCAAGAGTGGTTTATGGTCACCCCCAAAAGTATCCTTTAGCCCAGAACTGAAGGTCTAAATGATAAGGAGGTGAAGAAAGACCTCCAAGATAGCATCTGCTTTGATGAAAATGAAGGCCAATGATGTAGAAGTTTTCATGCTGTTTGGTTGACAATTTTTGTCCCAGTAAAGGACACCATTTTATTGCATATATATATGTCACTGGATAGATTGTCTTGAGATGGCAAGTGATTTAACAATTAAATAATTGTTTTATTATCAAAAATATATTCTTAACAATTAAATGGGCAATTGGAAGCCATTAATAAGGAACTTTTACCTAAACCCTCAGAAAATGACCATCTGGAGTGGAGGGGAATCTCTTAAGGAGAAGACAGGGAAGTGTTTCTCCTGCATTTGATGAAACAAACATAACTGCTATCAATATGACAGCTACCCTAGAGTACTGAGCTTACTTTTGAAGTCAATAGGAAGGCACGGAGAGTCATGTCTGTCAATAGTTAGCATATATATATATATATATTTATTGCTTTAAAATTTTGCAATTTAACTTCTGTTCCCTCCATTCTGCTCAAAAAGGTTTTTATAATTGGTAGGAACCTGAGAGATGACCTAGTTTCAACCTCTTTATTTAAAGAAAATAAATAAATAAGAACTATGTCATACAAGTAGAAACTAGAGTAGCCAGATGTAGGGTCTAGTCCTTTGACTCATAGAGCCACCTTAATCTGTTACTTTTCCTCTTTCTTCTTTCCTAGATACATATACTCCTGATTTTTATATATATAGATATGTCCTAAGCATCTTTCTTTAGTCATATTCTCATTTTTCATTACATTCTTACATTCTTCCCCAAAGTGATCTCATTTATTCCCATGACTTTGATTATCATCTGTTCTAGGTAAATGATTCCCCAAGTTTACTTCTTCACATCTAAACTTCCCCCATATCCCCAAACTTATATTTCTACCTGTAATGTCACAATGATATTTCAAATTCAACATATATAGTGGAAAAATAGTGGCATACTAGGTTGAAAATCTTGTGCAAATACTCTATCAGGGCTTATAAATGTACCATTCTACTAAATAACAAGATAAAATACCTCTAAACTCTTCTTTCCAACTTAAGATGCGCAACAGGATAAAGTATAAAGGCAAACTAGAGGCTAGAGTGCAAGCAACTGTCACCAGAACCCTTAAGGGTATTCCAGCCTTCTTTGCCTATAGTCCCTGGGAATTAAGTTCAGCTCAGTCTGAGTCCATCTTGAGATTTGATCTACCAGAGTGTGACTTTGAAGAATTCTGGGCAGGTCCCCCACAAGATACCCCCTGCTCAATCCAAGAAGCTTGAGCATTGCACTAGTAGCTTAAATCAAAGTATGGAAGAAAGGGCCTGGGTGAAATCCAACCTGAAATGCTCTTATGGGGACCCAGCACTAAGCTCTGATCTCTCATCAACAGTAATGGAGCCTGGAGCAGAGAGAAGCCATATAATAAAAAGATCACTTAGGCAGAGACAAGTTATAATACACTGAATTCTGGAGCAACTGTGTTGCTCTAGTTGGGACTCTGTAGCACCTACTCACATTATTCATTTTAGAACCTTTATGCAAGCAAAGGTTTTTTAATGAGCAAACCAAGAAAACCTTCAAACACCATATGGAAATACTTTAGTTTGAGAGATACCTAGGAGATGAAGACTAATGGGTATATGAACTCCACAATAAGTCCAACTAAAGTCTCAGAGGAAAAATGTACCTAAATGAAATGAAGCAACTCATAATGGAAAAGCCAGGGAGGTAAAGCCCAGTGCTTAGCACAGTACCTGACACAGAGTAGGTATCTGAATGGCAGCTGTAGCAGTAAGATAAGAAAAGGGGTTAAAGGAACAGAATAGGCAAAGAGAAAACAACTTTATTACCTTTTGAAGATTACATTATGGTATATCTCAACAACCCTAAAGATATGTAAAAATAATAGAAAGTAAGTCGATAGACTTACATTGTAATGCTGGAGAAACTGAGGCAAGATAGAGATTAGAGATTATTTAGTAAATTATTTAAAAGGAAGAGGTTTACTGGGACCAAATGGATCCATGATTTGGTCCCAGGGCTGAGTGAGACTATTGTTTCCAAGAATACAGCAAACAATGTGAGTTCTCAATGACTTATATAAATGTGGCTCAGATTCAGGGGGTAGACTGAGGCAGGGGTGGAGTCAGGGTTCTGAGAGCGGAGAACATAAGACTCTGACAGGGTGGGTGAGAACACTGGAGATGGGATGATATAATGGGGGGAGGAACTCCGGAGATGGGAATAGGCATCTTGATAAGACAGTATTTGATATTCTGATAGCTTGGGATGGGGAAAGGCATTCTGATGGGGAGAGGATAAGTAATTATCCTGATATATATATATATATATATATATATATATATATATATATATATGTTGCTCTTACTTTGTGACTCCTCATTCAAAAATGTTTAGGGACTCTCCATTGCCTACTGAATTAAGTATAAGTTCCTTATGTAATTCAAGACTTTCCACAATATGACTCCAATCTTTCTTTCCAATTAATCAATCAACAAACATTTATTAAGAAGTTATTAAATGCTAAGTTGTTATTTGGCTATTTCATTTTTTTCCCAACTCTTTATGACCCCATTTGGGGTTTTCTTGGCAAAGATAATGGAGTGATTTCCCATTCCCTTCTCCAGCTCATCTTACAGATGAGAAAACTGAAGCAAATAGGAGTGAGTGACTTGCTCAGGGTCACACAGTATCTAAGACCAGATTTGAACTCAGGTTTTCTAAACTCCAGGCCCAGCACGTCTATTCACTGTGCCACCTGCCCTAAGTACTGTGTGTTAACCACTGGGGATATCAGAAACAACCAAATAAAAAGCCCTTGTCCTCAAAGAGCTTGCAGTCAGACTTGAAATTTAGGAAAATCATTTTGGTGACAGTATGGAGGATGGATTGAGTGAGGAGAGACATAAAGGAGGGAGACCAATTAGATCACTATTTTAATAGGTCAGATTAGAGGGAATGATGGTCTCATTGAAGATGACAGCTATGTGAGTAAAGAGAGGGAAGTATGTGAGAAATATGGTTGATGAAGAAATGACAAGATTAGCAATGTACTTGATATTTGAGGTGAGGAATCAATGATGACATCAGGGTTATGAAAATAGGTGACTGGAAGAATGATATTGTCCTCAATAGTCATAAGGAAATTTAGGAGAGGAGAGGCTTTGGAAACAAGATGAGTTCTGTTTTGGACATGATGCATTTCAAATATCTATGAAATGTGCAATTTGAAATATCCACTAGGCAATTGGTAGTGAAGGCTTGGAACCTAGGGGAAAAATTCAGACTAGATAATTATTTATTTTTTTTGGATGAGGCAATTGGAGTGAAGTGATTTGCCCAGGGTCACACAGCTAGGAACTGAGGCCAGATTTGAACTCAGGTCCTCCTGACTTCAGGGTTGTTGCTCTATCCACTGTGCCATCTAGCTGCCCCTAACTTATTAATGTCTAATAATGACTTAACAAAAGATTTTGGACCTAACACACACTAAAAAGTTTGAGGCAAGAAAGGAAGAACAAAATATTACAATCTTGAAGATAAATGTTGTTTGAGATTATAACAATACTGAAATATATAAAAATGAAAATCAGAATACATGAGTATAATGATCAGTGTAAAAGATGGCAAAACAGATAATCAGAAAACAATGAAAATCTGACAGTACCAAGTTTTATAAGAAATTTTTCTCTTGGTGGGGGAATTACAACTATGCATTATATGGAGATATTTGTATAACTATCTTCGAAACCTATCAAGAGTAAATGAGAGGACAGATAGAATATCATTTCACTTTGAAAAATATAATGTCCTATCGAAATATAAGAATAGATTTGAACACATATATGTTTTCCAGGAACACACACAAAAAATCTTTTTTTTTTTCTTTTTTTTAAAGTTCTCATATTGAGGGTTAAATGATGCCAGTTCTTTCAGTACACATTGAAATTCTTTTACTTGTTTATTTATATAACTCTCCTTGACATGCTGCTACCACCAAGAGTACTTCAAAAGTTATGAATGCAAACATAAATAAGAATATTTGATTTCTGTTATACAAATATTTCTTGTAGCTAAACACTGAAGTCAACCCTTCTTCCCATCTCACCTACAAATGCATCAACTCTTTTACACTTAGTCTTTACTAATCTGTTATGAGAAGCTTGATTCATATAGAGTGAATATATACTGATTCTCTCAATCCTGTAATTTTGATGCCAATCACATCCCATATACAACCCACAGACACTATGAGGTTTGGAAAAATTTATGATTTATACATTAATTATGTCAACCATACAAGTGACATCCCTCAGATACTTTTCTCAATCAATATAATTATAGTATTTTAAGGCTCAATATCTTTCTATCCATCTATGCATTTCTAGAGCATCTATCACCCAAGTACCTAGGATTTTTGAGAAGGGTGCTATTTTAGCACAAAATATACAATGAGGAGACAGATCATCCTTTATGATTATCTCCCAATATAAGAGAAATGATGCCATTCTATAAATCCTTAAAATGTGAGTTCAAAACATGAATGCATAAGTATACAAATTTGTTGTTATTTGGAAAGAAATCTTTGTTAATGGGTCCTGAGTTGATGGACTTGGATTTTGGAGGCTATGAATTAAAATTGTGATAAATTTAATCAAGTTTTTATAACATGCAGGAAAAGAAGAACAGTTTAAAGCAGACAGTTTAAAGTATGCTTCCAGTCCCAGACTTCACTGGAAGTATCTATGTCAGCCAAAAGAGTTAAAAGCCAAACCACTGTGATTTTGAGACCTTGCACCCAGCCCAGAGGACATTCCTGGCCCTCCCTTCCTTGCTCTGAAACATGTAACACTAAGATTGATCATCAAACTACTGCCCCCTGCTTCCCTCATTTTCAAATGCAAATTTTAAATGTAGGATCCAGATTGTCATAGACTATCTCATGCAAAAAGGAGATGGTCCCTGTGAATTGCCACAATTTGTATTTTGTGTATTAAGCTGTCAATGAGTATCTAAATCACTTCCTTTTCTGTCATTTTCTCTTCATTCCTTTGAGACACAACAGCATTCAGCAACAATCCTCTCATCCCACCCACCCCTTTCCCCCACCTCCCCACCACAAAAAAAAGAAAGAAAAAGAAAGAAAATGCCCTTTTTAAATGATATGTAAATCCTGCAATTCACCATACTCTATGTAGTACAGGTTTAATTCTTCCTGCTAGGCCTCAATCTGCTGAAACATTACTCTGATATACAGTACAAAAGCATAGCAAAGATGTTCATATCAGCCCATTGTGAGCTGGTAGCAGGGAGGGAAATCAATGAAGCCAAAAGGACAATAGCTATAGTTTAAACAGGCTGCAGAAATTTGCTAAGACAGAGACAAAGGTCCTGTGCTGAAAAGCAAACTGCAGAAGAATTCCTTGGACTCCATTATGTTCCTGAAACAATCCTCACTCAGAGAGTGGATTTGCATCTCTAATAGAGTTCAGGCTCTGTTTGTGAAAGGCTTTCGCTAGGCCTGACCCCTTGTCTCAAGAGCACATTGATACCCAGTGCCTAGCCTCACCCTGTCCAGCACCACAGAGAGCAGTATCATGGGAAAATGCACCAACTTAAAAGGAAGCAAAGGAAGGTAGGAGAAAAGGGGGAGGAAAAATTAAAGGCTTGAGGCAGTTTTGGTGGTATTTAGCGGTGAAAATTACTTAGGCAAATAATAGGACCTACTGCTGGTAATTACTGCTAACAAGCTTCCCCAAACCCAAATGTGACACTTGGACTGATGTGAGAAAAGCAGATATAAGCCGAGTTTATTAAGCTTGAAAAAAAAGGAGACTGTTCCCTATAAAAATATAAGAATTCTAGGACTTACAAATGTTGTAACCTACTGTTTCTGATTATCCATTAAAACAGAAAAAATGGATTATAATATTTTAATTAGTCTTTTCTCCATGAACTCAGTCATGTGCTTTAATGTTAAATCCCATGTGGAAATATTTGACTTGCTAAGAATGTTTTCCTGTTTCAAAACAAAACATTGCAGGTGCTCGGTCTTCTCCCTTAGCTAGAGACTATGGGTGTTACCTTTTCTCCTGGTGCTCTCAAAGTAATAACCTAGAATTACTGTCATTTTTTTTTCTACAAGAGAATATATTAAAAATAAATTGCTTACTCAGAGCACAAGACAATGCATCCTCTTCAAGAAATCATCAAAAGGAAGTTTTTGAGGATTGTTTATGGTATACTATTTCAAACAAAGTTGAATATGGTTTGGTAATAATGTTAGTTTGTTCATCAACTTTGAGAACAGTTTAAATATCATGTTTAGACATAATTATAGAATTTAGTAATTACCATTTTAATAAAAAATAATGCTTAATTTATTAGACATTAGATAGATGAAAGAATAAGACTGGAAAATCATTTCAGTAATAAAAAATCATAAGAAAAATGCCAAATATATTTTACTCATTATTTTCTTCATTTCAGAAAGAAAGAATTCTTGCCTTTTGAGCAGACAGAAATAAGTATTTTATGTGTGGAATGTATTTTTTGTTAAGTATACGAATGATCACATCATATGTTAATACTTATCTCACTATTTTTAATATAGTACCATTATAATTAAGAGCCAGTTATATGATTAGTCTATACAGATGTTTTTTGCTTTGGGGAAATCAGTTATTTTCATGGAATAATGCCATTTTGACTCATTTAATATAACTGACAAATTGTCAGCAGGAAAGACATTTAAATCAATAAAATGAAATTATATGTTTCTGTCAAAAGGATGTAGAAATTCAATGATTAGGCCTAAATTTTAAAATGTTCATTGTAGTTATGAATTCTTAATAGGTCAAGGATTATATCACTCATATCCTTTGAACAACACAACTATTACTAAATTAAATGAGGCATAATTATAAGGTTAACTAATCTTGTAGAATTCAGTTCTCTTTAAGCTTTGATACAAAAATAAAATTCTCTTAAATTGTAATTTATAAAGTTTAAAAGATACTGAAAATTACATTTTGAAGATGAACAGGAAAACAAAGATTATAATTTATTTGCCTTTGTGCTGCTTAATCATACTGCCCATTTTTTGTTAACAGTTAAGAAATTCAGAGTATCCATTCCTTCATTACTTGAATTAATTTATTTTTGAGTGAGGTTATCATGCTAGATGCTAGACTCTAGTTAGACAACAGATTCAAAGAATTGGCTCAGTTGGTAGGATTACAATTTTTTCACATAATTTACATCACTGTCTACTAACAGTCTTAAAATTTTTAAGGGTCACGGATATATAAAGAAATCATTACTTTTGTGACCACAGAGAGATAATGGGCAATTTTTTTCAATTTCAGAAAAGATATTTTTCATACATATGAATATATGGGACATAGATTAAAGATACTTTTTAAAAGAATACTGTTTTTCTTTTTAACATATCACTGTGTCTATTACACACAATTCAATAAAACTTCATGCCTATCCAACTAGCTCCCAATTCCAAGTGTTAAATTTCTAACCTTGGAAAAAATCTTTCTTGCGTTAGTAATAGGTTTATCAAATTGTAAGGTGATTGTACTATATACAATTAATTTGCAGGAACCATATACATTTCAAGCACTTCTTTCTTTTTGATCATTATTAGACTAGCACAGTGTCAGTTTTTTCAACTATGCTCATTGTATTATTGGAGAAAACAATATGGAATTAGGAGTTATAACAGAAAAGTGTGTGTAGTGTGGGAGAGAATATTTCTGCCCAGAATGAAGATTTGGAGACAAAATAAATTATTCTGATATAAAATATAATTTCAAAGTTAGTTTTAGGACATTTTTTATCATGAAATAATATTATATACTGTATGGAGGCACTTCTAATAAAGGAAAAGAATATTCTCTTCTAGATACTGGAAATGATAATGAATCAGTATATTAGAACATTTAATTCATTTTCTTAAGATATGACATAAATTTGCAATTTGTTCAAACTTTATCTTCTTTTTTCATGAATCTTTAAAGTGAAATATTAGCAAAAGATCTGTTTATAGAGTAAAAAGAAAATGATGTCTGAACAATCTAATAAGCACTAATATATTTTGGAAGCTAAAAGTATTAAAATACTATGATATTATAAATTCAAAAATTTCAGATGTATTAGCAGTCACTAAAACTGAAATTCAAAATTGTAATCAAAACACATTGATGTTCTCATTTGTTCATGACAAGAAACATGTTTTAAGTTTATGATTCTGGAAAGGTCTAATTTTAAATGATTATTTCTTAATTCTGTATTCACTGGAACATTTATGGAAGAAATAAGATCAGTGTTCCCAAATTAAACTTCTTTAAAATTTATTATAAAATATTTAGTTATATTGTAGAGTAAGGTCTAAATTCCAACTTTACCATTACTACAAATAACGTGGAAAACCCACAACTTCTCTGACTCAGTTTCCTCATTGGTAAAATGAGGGTTTGGGCCAAATGACCTTAGGGGACCCTTCCACCTCTAGATTTATGGTCTTGTGATTATAACTGTCTTTGGAAAAGAGGCTTTAGGAGAAAAGATAATTCTTTTAAACCAAAAACACATATTTAAAAAGAAGAAAAATAATGAAGAAAAAATATGTATTCAAGTCGTAGACTGATTGCATTTATGGCCTAATAGCATATCATATTCCTGAAACCATGTTATAAAATATATCATATTTTGATTTGAAATTAATGAATACAGAAAAGCCTATAAGAGAACAAAACTAATAAATTTATTTGTTTTTAAAAGTTCATTGTTTATAGAAAATAAAAAAGGAGTGTGATAGGACAATATTACGCTAAATAAATAGTTCCTTTTGGTTTGGAAGCCACAATTATGAATTCTGTTGAGTAAAATAAGGTGGCAAAAATAGCCTATCCTTTAGGTACTCATAAATTTGTTACCAATTGATGACTTCTCCTGAATGAACATGATTTGCTAGCTTGAGGAATTTATTTGGTTGTGAAAATAACCAACAAATAGAGAAGGCAAAAAATGTTTCATAAGTTTATATAGTAATTATATACATATATATATAGCTAATATATATAGTATTTACATACATATATATATATATATAAAGTGGCTTTACAAATATTTGAGAGATTGACAAAGAAAAAAAGGGTTTTGATATAGGTCACCATCTGAAATTCCTTTTTAAAAATTTGTTCTCTGAGTGTTGATCATTCTGTGAAGAAGTAATATTTGCACTTTTGATTTATTATAAGATATGACATTTCCTACAATAACACATCAGATTGTTACAACACATAACATCATAATGGAATATAAAACCCCATAATTTATATCACTCTATTTTATATCATAGTGTTAGATTGATAGGTTGATTTACACTCAGTTTTTTATAGACAGACTCTCAACAATTACTCTGAAATAGAAATAAGAACCTTAGTATTTTGAATAAATGCTTTGAATGGGTCTCTGCTGTCTTGATACTTATCCCAAAGCATACATTCACCTTCTTTTCTTCCCTTAATCATGATATAATGAATGCTATTGGAAATCCTCAAGACTAAAATTTGAAAGAGTCAAGGATTACTTTATGGTAATTTTTTTTTTGAATCTTGTTGTTGAGGTATTTTGAGATAAAAGTCAAACTGTTTAGGCTTATTTTAACTAGGAACACCACAAAACCTCAAAAAAGTCATAGATAGGAAGAAAGAAATAATGATAATTTGAACCTCCTATAGAATCTTCCTCCTCAAATTCTTCAACATTTTAAACTTTGAAAACACTGTACCAATCTTAAGTTTATTAAGTAAATCGATTATTAAAATGGCACATATACAAAGAACTCAACAATATTATAGAAAAAGAAATAAGATGCTAATTTCTTTCCTTTCATAATTTTTCACCAGAATCATTTAATCTAGCCCTTGCCCAAAATCACATATATATTAAATATTTGAAACCATATTTTAATCAACGTTTTCTAAATTCACTTACTGATCTTGACTCAGTTTTACATATGTATTTTACAGATTGGTTTCAAAGATCAATTCTCTGACATGTGCTCATTTTGGCCTGACAATCAAAATAAAAAAACAGAAGTCTTTCACCAGTCAGCATGGCACCTTCTATACATGGAAAGCTTGGTGAAAGAAAATGGAGAAATTTAGAATGTCATGAAAATTTTACTTAGCTTGTATTATACAAAGATGTACTCATAGATGATAAAGCTGACACATGCTTTGCCAGTTAGATCAGTGTTTGGGAAGCTCCTAAAGAAAGTGTAGTTTAGAAGAGGTATTTATTACGTTACCTACCAAACAGAAAGTTTATAGATTCATTGTGCCGATTACATTATAGTATGACTGTCAAATCTATTAAAAGTTCAACTGCTTCCACTTGAATTGTTTTAGGAAGAATGAAGATTGTTTGGCAAGATAAAGTATTAAACACTGTGATCTATCTATAAACTGAACTGCCAAGCATTCAAATTCTACTCTGGTGAGTGCAACTTCCGTGGGCTAGCTACTTAGCCCAGACGCCAAATAAATGCTTTCTTAAAAGACTATTTTATGGAATACTCAAAAAAGACAAGTGTTCATTCACAGGACAGAAATGGTACAGAAGAGACCTTCAGGATCTCTCTAAAGAACTTTAGTTTTGATTGTGATGCATAAGCCCCATTCTAGTATGCTCACCTCAAAAAAATTCCATGAACAAAGCAGAATTGCAATAGCATGAAGGAAATGTGAGTTATGCAGAATCTAAAAACATCTGCATCAGAGATAGTTCCAGAGAGGCCTGAGGAGACTTACATGGAGACTGATGGTAAGTTAAATGAGAAGAACCAGGAGATCATTATTCACAGCAACAACAAGATTATACCATGATCAATTCTGATGGACATAGCTCTCTTCAACAAAGAGACGATACAAACCAGTACCAATTTTTCAGTGGTGAAGTGGCCTCTACACCCAGATAAAGGACTATGGGAACTGAGTGTGATTTACAACATAGCATTTTCACTCATTTTGTTGTTGTTTGCTTGCATTTTATTTTGATTCTCTTTTTTTACTGGTTAGAGTTGATTTTTCTTGTGCAGCACAATAATTGTATAAATATGTATGCATACATTAGATTTAACATATATTTCTACCATGTTTAACATATATTGTACTACTTGGCATCTAAGGGAAGGCATGGGGGGGAGATTGAAACACAAAGTTTTGCAAGGGTTAATATTGAAGAATTATCCACACATATGTTTTAAAAAATAAAAAAGTTTTAATTAAAAAAATAAAAATAAAAACATCTGCATCCCAAATGTTTTAACAGACTACTGGTGTCTGATTTGTGATAAAGCTTTCTGAACTCACATTTTACTGCTCAATCACAGTGGAACACACTCTACCTTGATCCCAACATCATGATGTCATTTATTCTCTTCAAAAATGAAGGACAAACAACTATAAAACCTGCCTAAGAAAACAAACTAAGAAATGGAAGAATTCAATCCCAAAAGAAACATTAGCAACAAAGTTCACAGAATTATTTAGAAGTAATGAATTAAGATTGGGCGAATGATGAATCCTTGCAATGGT
Source organism: Sarcophilus harrisii (assembly GCF_902635505.1). Taxonomy (NCBI): domain Eukaryota; kingdom Metazoa; phylum Chordata; class Mammalia; order Dasyuromorphia; family Dasyuridae; genus Sarcophilus; species Sarcophilus harrisii. The sequence continues at coordinate 187,137,628 of NC_045428.1, forward strand.
CAAACTGTGAATTCCAATATAACCAATGATTTCAAGACTTTAAGGCATTCATTATTCACACTAATCGGCAGCTCATTTACTGTGCCAGACTGTCCGAACACTATCCTAGACTGCCAAGGCCATACTCACCAGTCTTAGGAACATACCCAGATACAGAGGGAGATAAGCCAATCAGGAGGTGCAAATAGCCTGTCTTTACTTAGTAATTATCTCAGCTCAGGTTAGCAGGAAGCAAGAGTGAGAGAGTGCAAGAATAAGTGTGTGTGTTTATGTGTGTGAGTTCAGCTCAAAGCTGTCTATTTATGCTTTCTCTCTTCTGTGAGTAGCTTGTGCCCAACCCACTCAGTGCTGTGTAGGTGGAGCCACAGAAGGGAGACACCTGGAGTAAATGCTGTGTCCCAGGTGGAGATCAAGCAAGGGGACATACCCCTTGCCACCTCAAGGAACCTATTAGCAGTTCCTATAACACCCTGTAAGACACAACCTCCTGCCTCAGAGATCAAGCCCCTTTTTACCTCCTGGGATCATCCTACCAGCTGTGTGGCATGTAGGCTACATGGCAACTCTTGGAGAGAGAGAGGAATGTCCCTACCAACTTACTAAGGATCCTTTTATCTCCTTTTCTCTAATTCACTATTATAATTTAACTCATTGCTCTTCATACAATTTATTGAATCTGTTGGATCAGGGGTCCTTTCAAAACTACAAGTATAGAATGAATTTATCAGAATTAGGGTACAAGGATTTATTAGTCCTTCAATCAACAAATCAATTAATCAAAAATTTCTTAAAAGCTGAAAGTGTAGTATTGTAGAAAGAACATGGTACTTGGAGAAAGAAAATTTGGGTTTAAATTCTAATATTATTAAATTCCAACTTTTGCCATTTATTGCTATGTGATATTACAGAAATTACTTCACATCTCTAATGCTTAATTTATTGTAAAATGGGATAATGATATTAATTCAAATCATCTAAAATTGGGAGAATAGAATCTATCTCAACTGTTTTATAAATGTAAGGTTAAGTTTTATTTATTTTTAATATTTTCTAGGATTACATTGATTTATTATTAAAGTGAATCAATCACAAAATGGTGATCAAAGATTATTTGCCACTGTAAACCTACTTTTGCATTTGTAAAATATTTTTTGAGAATGATCTGCTCTCATCCTCTTATATGCATTTTAATTACTTTAATTTTTAAAAAATTCTATACAGTATGCTTTCCCCATTCTACTTATATATGAAAAAGTTTGCTTCTTTTTACCCCTGTGTGCTTTCCAGTATGGAGATCCTATATACAGGCATTCCTTTTTTACAGTACAGAGATTCCATATTCAGGAATTCTTTTTTGCACTCGTGTTACAATCATAACTCACATTTTGGCATCTGGAAAAGAAACCCAAAATGAACTCAGAACAAGCAGCCTTTAACTACTGTCAAATCCACATTGTAATTCATTATATGAAATTAATATAAATTCATTTTTCATTTGTGGAGGGGGGAAATTATGATTATTGATCTATTAGCTAAGAGGTGAGTGTTAACTCTTCTGAAATCTAGAAATACCTGATATTCATTATCCTTTCTTACTAAGAAAGCTTTTAGTCAGTAAATGGATGGCACCATAGATGGATCACTGGATCTGGAATCAAGAAGATCTCAATTCAAACCTAGCCTCAGACATTTACAACCTTTGTCATCCTGGGAAGATTATTTAATACAATTTGTCTCAGTTTCCTTATCTATAAAGTGAGCAAGAGAAGGAAATGGCAAAGCACTCCAACATTTTTGCCCAGAAAATTTCATAGGGTCACAAAAGAGTTGGGCATTCAGTCTGTATGTCGGATGGTCATATTGTATATGAAGTATCCTGAAGGAAGAGTTTGAAAGCAATACTTTAACTTGTTCATTCACTTTCAGGAAATTCTTATGTATTGAAATTTTATGAGACTGGTTAATAAATTAATAATAATAATAACTAATATTTACATAATACTTTAAGGTTTGCTTTTATATGTTTTATATGTTATTTCATTATTCAAACAACTTCTTAAGGTATGAGCCATTATTATCTTCATTTTATAGAAAAGGAAGTTGAGGCACAGATGTATTAAGTGACTTGCCCAGTATTATACTGCTGGTAGATATCTGATGTAGAGTTTGAATTCAGGTTTTCTTAATTTCAATTTCAGGTCTAGCTGTGAGGAGAAAAATGAATTTATGAATTGTATCATCCAAATTTAATTAAATTAACATTCACAAAATGAGTCTGTGCTTAAGGAATTTCTGTAAAAACAATTGTGGTTTGAAAGCAATAGTAATACTGCAAGTGCAAGAGATCAATAAGAAAATGCTATAGCTGACATTTCTACTTAATAATCATTAATCAACTTATGAAGTTAAAAAATCTAATCATTGCATTTATTGCATAATATACCTTGCACTATTAGCTAATAAGTGAAATAAAGCCTGAATGATTAGCAAAACATTTTAAAATTAAATTTTTTTATTCCCAAAATGATGTCCATTTTTTCCTAAAGTCTCATATCTAAACATTTTAAACTTGAAAATATATTATTCTATATGTTAAAGTGGTCAGAGTGAAAGGTTTTTAGCAGCTTTGCACCAATTTAAGAAATATAATAGTTTGTAGGAATGCTTTATTGACATCAAGAAAGAGGGAAATTCACTCTTTCAACTCCAAAAAAATCTTTTGCATTACTGGTGGATAGAATAGGAATAGAAAAATTTTATGATTTAGTAATCCTAGCAATGAGATATTTTTTCCTTTTGTATATACATAACTTTGTGAGATAGTTTTTTTCAGAAACCGAACCTAGAAGAAACCTCCAAATTACCATACCACAAAATGTTAAACTAAGATTTAAAAAATAATGAAGTATATTTAACTACATTGTGCTCTGTTTTTCTGTTCTTTTTTCTCTTTCTCCATATATAAATACATATATATGCACACTTACATATACATTTATAAATGTAATTTATAGCTTTTTAGTCAAAAGAAAGAGAATACTATTAAAAAATAAAACAAGATGTTTACTTCATCTAACCTCATCTTTTTAATTGTTACTTTTTATATCTTATAATTTACATTTTATATATGTGCATTATAATACTGTGGTATATATAACTTTAAATTATATATATGAAAAATAAATATATACATATATATGTGTATATAAGTAAATATGTGTGTGTGCATATATCTATATATATGGAGAGTGAATGCTCCAAAAGTATTTACTGGTGAGATATTTATGAGATATTTAATCAAAAAACTTTGGAGGTCACTGGAGATAATATTGGCCTTGGTCTTTGGAATAACTACATTCAAATATAGCCTATAATGCTGACTAGATATAGATATGTCATTTTATCTCTGTATTCTTCAGAATTTTCCTATGATATCTCTTGATTCACTCAATCAGTCAATTAACTATTGAAAAATTAAACAAACCGAAAAGTAGTTTCCTTGAAAGTTGTCTCCTTGAAATCTCTTTTTTGTCTATTAGGTGACTTTTTGAAGGGAATAAAAGAAAGAGGATTCCATACGGGGAAGTGAATGATATTATTGGCAAGTAAAATTGCCCACAAACAAGATATTGTATAGGCAAACACAGAATGAGTTTTCATGCCAGGTTCTGTCAGTGTCATGATTTATCTTCCAGGATCTTTTCAGTTGTGATGTATAAGACCTTGAGAAATTGACTACTGCCTGCTGAGCATTGTTAAGCCTGAGAATTCAACAAGAAAGGAGATCCAAGGCTACTCCAACAAACAGTAAGTCAGACATTCCCAACTGGTCAGGGCACCAGGAGTAATATAGTATCTTGTTCATATTGGTTTGCAGAAACAGACCAGGGAGAAGTTCAGGGGAGTGAGGCAGGGTATCCAACTTCATTATCTTTCTTTTTTTTACACACTGTCATGAAGTGCACCCTGTTGCCACATGCTAATGGAGGGTAAAGAGAAATAGGAGCAAATACGATCTACCATAGACCTATTACTTCTCCCTTCTTTCATGTTTTTATAATCCTTTACAACTTTTTTCTGTCTTGAATTCTCAAAATAATACTGAGTTTGATGGGATGGAGCCTGTACTGAAGTGCAGCTTGAGGCTGCTCAGGAGACCTTTATAACTACAACCTGGCACAATACCATAAAACAACTCTCCACCAATGAGAAGAGCCAAGTTCAGGCACAATATAAAAATATGCGTGGGAGAGGAGAATACATTCATATAGTTATCCTTACTGCCTTCCCAAGGGTGTATCTGGAGGATATCCAAAATACCATCCCAATATCAGGGAAGTCTCTTACAGACCCAACAGTGGAATTGTTGTGGACTTTTCCAAAGAAGAAGATAATAATAATAACTTTGACTATTACTGTATCTCTAATAGAGACCTAACCTTTCCTAGAATCATGAAATCATAGTCTAAGAAAAATCTTTCAGATTAATTTAACCCCCTCATTTTAAAGATGTTTACTGAGATAAAGTAGCCTTGAGTGTCTTTTAAATAGTCAAGAAATTCTCCTCTTACCCCTCACCCTAAACATTGGATATACTTCTCATTTCATGGTATGATTTTACAAAATCAGCAATTATAGTAAAAATCACTGACACCAGGCAACTTACAAAGCTATTAATTCTTCTATAAAACAAATAAACATTTCTCCCGAAATATAGTCACCTTTCTGCAAATATTACAATTTTAGGAAATATATAAAGAAAATAGTTTTATAAGCATATTGATAGAAAGCAGTGTGGTATAGCAAAAAGATAACTGGACTTGAAAAGAGGCTAGACAATTTTTTTATCTCTGCTAGTTACAAAATGTTTTCTGTTGTTTCTTTGGGCATCTCTGCTGACATGAATTCTTCCATCATCTAGTATCTCCATTGAATTTTAGCTTCACCTGATGGCATTTTAAAGCATAAACCTAACCAGAAAGCAGGTAATTGTGTTTTTGTTTTGTTTTGTGGTTTTTTTGTGTGTAAGAGAGACAGGGAAAGAGAAAGACAAAGGCAGAGAAAGAGACAGAGAGAGACAAAGAGACAGACAGATTCAGATAGACAGACAGAGACAGTCAGACAAAAATAGAGGCAGATATAGAGAGAAAGACACAAAGAGAAAGCAATTGGGGTTAAATGATTTGCCCGGGATCACACAATGACTTCCAGTGTCACAGATAAAATTTGAACTCAAGTCCTCCTGTCTCCAGGGCCAGTTTTGTATCCATTGTGCCCTCAACTGCCCTTGTGTTTTTTTAAAATAAAATTTATTAATACATTTTTTTACATCCTTGTTTCCCCCCAATAGCATTTCCCTTCCCTATCCCAGAAAGACATCCAATATAAGAACTGATGTTTAAAACATAGAAAGAAGAAAAATTCAGCATAACTGATGAATACATTTAAAAATATGCACTATGAGAAACCTTTGAGGATCTCCCAGTTCTATAAAGGGTTGGAACAAGGATGAATTCTTTTAATCTTTGCTTGTTCTTTACAATTTTGCAACTTTTACTTTTGATGTGTGTGTGTATGTGTGTGTGTGTGTGTGTGTGTGTGTGTGTGTGTGTGTAGCTGCTCTTTCCATTTACATTGTTATAATCATTGCATACAATGTTTTCTTGGCTCTTCTTTCTTTACTCTGCATCATTTCCTGCAGATCATTCTATGTTTCTCTATATTGATCTTATTCATCAGTAATAATTTGTTATGTTCATGTACTGTCCTTTGTTTAGCCATTCCCCAGTCAGGTCATCTACTTTGTTTCTAATTCTTTTACTATCACAAAAAATTCTATTATAAAATTTTCAATCTATATAGGAACTTTCTTTTTATCAATGATTTTCTTTGGATATAAAGTAGTAATTACATCTCTGGGACAGATAGGATTTGTGTGTTGCTTTCTTTTTTTAATTGTTGCTTTCAACTCTACTTCATTCTAAACATTTTTAATTCTATTATATCTCTGGGATGTAAGGTGACATCTTTAAATTTTTTTCTCAGGAGTTCCACTTAGTAAAAGTGCCAGCCATCCCTGAGGAGGGGAAATAGAACTTGAACCCAGCAGTCCTGTGCTAAACCCAGCCACATGCCCAGCTAATGATCTCCACCTTCTGTGGGAGGGAGTGAACTGCTACTTTCTCCTTTCTACCCTCCTTTCCACCAGACCTTTACGTAAAGGATCAATGTATATAGCCCAGCTTCTTCTACACAACTCTTTATGTTTTTTCCTGTTACTCTCCCTGTTCCTATACTTGTATAATCTGAAGTGATTTAGGATAAAACTGTCTCAAGTCCTATTCTCCCATCCCCTCAACCTTACCCTACCCATATCCTAATCCAACTTATTGTGCCCTCTTGAAATCCCATTACATAGTGAACAAACTATTTTTTACCCCATTATTTACCTCACAATTCCTCCATTTATTAGCTCTTACTGAGATCTTACTACTTTCAGATGACTCTGCACATCCTGCAAGCATCTTCAGCATAGCTGTACTTTCTTTAAAACTTCTAGATACCCTTATGCTGGAGAGAGTCAGAAAAGTCACCTACTATTTCTTCAAGACTTTCCTTTTACATCTTCTCACTAATCTTAGCTCTTCTGAAGGCCAAGGAAACAAAATATTCTAAAAAATTCAAAATTATGGTAGCTCTAGTGTACTCACATCTAAGTCAGTCTCTCCCGTTCTCAATGATTTCAGTACCTAACTCACCATTTTATGTCCTCTTTTCAAGAGAACTTTAAGCTCCCTATAGATATACTTTTGAACTTTTAAAACTCTCAGTTCCTTAGCTTCCTTACATCTCGTCAGCCTATTCCTATGACTGCATATGGGAGGAAAGAAAGAAGGAAAGAAATAAACATTTATACACCACCTATTATGTTCCAGGTACCTTGTTAAGCATTTTTACAAATATTTTATTTGATCCTCACTAAAAAAATGAGACATAGATGATATTATTACTTTTTACTATTTCAGGAAACTGATGCACAAAGCCTTTAAGTGATTTACTTAGGGTCATACAAGCTAGCATCAGAACCTGGATTTGAGCTCAGGTCCTTTCTGATTTCAGGCCCTGTGCCACCTAACTGACATTTAGGACATGGAAATATTCTGCATCTAGATGTTACCTACAATTGTTCTTCTATAATGAGAAACTCTGATATACTCTTATTTGAGTTTTAAGTTCTAGTAGTCCATTTCTCCTTATGCTTTTCCATCTTATACTTAATCATAATTATCAAGCAGAACTTGATTTCTTCCATCTCTTAGTTCTTAGATAATAACCCCTGCTCTGACATAGTTTTAGTTAGGAGCAGGCCTGATACCAATATCTTGTTACTTCAGGTTCAATTTTGATATGACATATGAGACACAAGATACTGTATAGTTAACAAAAAGCTCATTTACTTTTCTCTAATATAACAAAAGTTATCCAAGAAGGGTACGGTGCATTTAACTTTTATGTACAAGGCCCCCTCTAGTCCATATAAAAATTTTTTTTTTGTCAACAGGGCAAAGTTATGATGACCCAAAATGTCTTTAGATATCCACCAAATGAGAGAGGACTGGATTCCCATATGGCTTGGAATTTTTATGCACTTTAGTAATTTGGAATTTTTATTAAGGGAGGTAGAAGCCAATGAGGTTACAGAAATAGCTTAGTTCTCATTTAGGGAAAATTTTTTCTCTTGCACTTCTGTCATGACATTGTAATGACACATCATACCTACAAGGTCCAAAAGCTCTTCTAGAGGACTTTCCGCCACTTAAATGTTTTCAGAGTTTTGTTGGATAATTCACATGAAAATAAAATGAATTAAAGGGAAAAGAAAAAAGGGGGGGGAGAAAGATTCAATCTCCATAAAGGAAACAAAAAAAAAAAAAGAAAAAAGAAAAAAATGTAGGAGAGGGCAAAAGCTTTAATCTCCCCCATGAAAATTCCCCCCCCCCCACCGGAAAGACAAAGTCTCAGACATCAAAGATTTGGTCCACATGGTGGATGCCACATCTCTGCCATTCACTGTGGGTTTCCTGGAGCTGCTAAATCAGAGCATCACCAAGAATGATGACCTCTTCAGTTTAGACATGGATTCCTCTCCTTGAGGGAGTGACAATAAACAGGAACAACACAAGAAACATCAGGAAGGCAGGACTACTGATGCTGGAATTGTTGAATAACAATTCTTCACCATGTATCAGGATGCCCTAGAGTAAAATGGTTAAAAGATGATTAGCTTTTTGTATTCAACTTGTCCTGGGATCCAAGTTGATTAGGAGGTTCTCCTAATATTGCCATATACTCATCATTGCCTGGTTTATTCAACAAAACTTCGCCTTTCTTTAAAACCACATCAGGGGTTTGATATGAAATATTTGTTCCTTTAGAAGTCCCTATATAGGGACTTTTCCTTCCAAACAGGGACTCTCACTTATCCATACACAGGAAGTCAGAATTACCATCAAGTCATATAGGGGAATCCCAATTGCATTAAGTAATCATGAATCCAACATAGTGATATGGCAACAGTTCAGATAATTCTAAAGGTTTTTATTTGCTGGTACACACAGTAATGGGCAGCTAGTTGGCAAAGCAGATAGTGTACCAGATCCAAAGTCTGGAATATTCATCTTCCTGAATTCCACTCTGTTCTCAGACTGGCAAAGATACTGAAGTAGTTTGCCATTCCCTTGTCCAACTCATTTTATAAATAAGAAAACTGAGGCACATTTCTAAAATATATAAAGAACTGACTCAAATTTATCAGAATTCAAGTCATTCTCCAATTGATAAATGATCAAAGGATATTAATAGACAATTTTCAGATGAAGAAATTGAAACTTTTTGTGGTCATATGAAAAGGTGCTCCAAATCTCTATTGATCAGAAAAATTCAAATTAAGACAACTCTGAGCTATCACTATACACTTGTGAGATTGACTAAGATGACAGGAAAAGATAATGACAAATGTTGGAGAGGATGTGGAAAAACTGGGACACTGGTACATTGTTGGTGGAACTTTGAACAGATTCAACCATTCTGGAGAGCAATTTGTAACTATGCTCAAAAAAGTTATCAAATTGTGCATACCTTTTGACCCAGCAGTGTTTCTACTGGGCTTATATGCCAAAGAGATCTTAAAGGAGGGAAAGGAACCCATGTGTGCAAAAATGTTTGTGGCAGCCCTTTTTGTAGTGATAAGAAATTGGAAAATGAATGGATGCTCATCAATTGGAGAATGGCCGAATAAATTATGGTATATGAATGTTATGGAATATTATTGTTCTGTAAAAAATGATCAGCAGGATGATTTTAGAGAGGCCTGGAGAGAGTTACATGAGCTAAGTGAAACCAGGAAATTATTATACCTGGCAACAACAAGACTATATAATGATCAATTCTCATGGATGTGGTTCTCTTCAACAATGAGATGATTCAAACCAGTTCCAGCTGTTCAGTGATGAAGAAAGCCATCTACACCCAGAGACAGGACAGTGGGGGAACTGAGTGTGAACCACAACATAGCATGATCACTCTTTCAGTTGTTCTTTACTTGCATTTTGTTTTCTTTCTCAGTTTTTTTCCCTTCTTGATCTGATTTTTCTTGTGCAGCAAGACAACTGTATAAATATGTATACATATACTGGATTTAACATATATTTTAACATATTTAATATGTATTAGGCCATCTGCCATCTGTGGAAGGGGGTGGTGAGAAGGAGGGGTTAATTTGGAACAAAAGGCTTTGCGAGGATCAATGTTGAAAAATTACCCATGCATATGTTTTGTAAAGAAAAGCTTTAATAAAAAAAATAAAGTTAACAGAATTGGGAAAAAAAAAAAGAAAAGAGAAAACTGAGGCAAACAGGGTTAAGTGACTATCCCAGGGTCACACAGCTAGTAAGTTTCTAAGTCCAGATTTGAACTCAAGATGAATATTCCTGACTCCAGGTCCAGCACTCTATCAGTTAGCTATCCAAAACCACCAGTGGGAGTTCCCAAGTCATTTCCTCAGTCCCCTATCATTCTCTTATTGCTGGGTTCCAATACTAACAAGATGATGAACTTTAATCTCTAAAACCAGAACTTCTGGGGTGGATATCATTCACTGGGTTACTATTAGCCCCCATCCACGTTAGAACAGACTTCACTTGTGAGGTACCAGCTACATTAGCAGCTCCTTCGCTGGTCTTGAATAGTTTTTAAAAGCTAAGACCTCTGCCTCTGATTACTGAATGTACTGACCCAGTTTACTTTGTCTTATTACATTGGCAGGCCAATTTCCTTAGTATTGCTAATAACAACCAGGGAAATGTGGGACTTGGATTCAACTTCTGCTCTTATTACCTAGGTGTACGTGTAACCATAGATAAATAATCTAACCTCTCTAATCTTCAGTTTTCATCTACAAAATAGGAATGTTAGTTACATTGGCCTTAGAATTGTGAGAAATTGAAATTATACAATTGATATGCTTTGCAAGTCCGCTATTTAACTATGAGTTATTGCCATTTTGAACATAATTTGACATTGTTCCTCTACAAATACTAACCTTGGCAATTTACATAAAACTTCATATAAATTGTAAGTTCTATGCTGTCTCAAGAATATTACTTTGCCAGTTTTGGGCTTTCTAATATGAATGATCAACCAATTCCTGGACCTGTTTTAATCAATAAAAAACATAATCTGTCAACATTAACATTTTTAAAATAATTTTTCCCGTAATTACTTCACTAATAATAGTAGATTTTTAAAAATATATCTATGGATATAGAATTAAATGTCTTTCTCACAATTTTAGAAGGAACCTTTTAAATTTAACATAAAACTATGTGGATTTTATTGCAGAGGTTGGCAAATGTTACCATAACATTCTGTTAAAATATTTGATCTATTGCTATATGCCTTGGAATATGACCATGTCAAAATTTCGGAGAATCCAGAATTTATTTTGCTATACATATAATTATGCATCTATTAAAAACAGGCACTTAAAAAAAAAGAGTGGGGCAGCTTATATGTATCTTCGTGTTTTATTTGCAAAATGAAGTATACTTTCTTTAGCAAAAGACGTATATTAAAAATGCCCCCACTATTACCATTTCAGGACATAGTGAACATTCCAAAGCAGATAGGTCAGGTATTTAAGATTATCTGCAGGCAGAAAGCACAAGTGCATGCAAACAAACAAACAAACAAAAACCTTATGAAATTACACAAAACTGTTGGGTTTCATTATATGGTATTTTTCATGAGCTGGATAAGGAAATATTCAGGGGCTAATTATTGAGCCAGTGGATGTCTGAAGGGAAATTTTCTTCTGGCACCCGCATTTTAATACACTTCACTGATTTTTTGTGACTCCATTAAAGATTTGGCTTATTTTGTTTTTTGTTTTTTCAATTGTGTCCACCTTTTCAGTACCCTATTTGGATTTTCTGGGCAAAAATACTAGTTTGCCACTGTAGCACATTTTCTTCTCCAGCACATTTTACAGATGAGGAAACTGAGGCAAAGTTAAGTAACTTGCCCAGGGAAACACAATTAGTATGTATCTGAGGATAATTAAACTCGGAAGACTCATCTTTCCTGATTTCAGGCTTGTACTCTATCCACTGCTTGTTGTTTGTCCTTCCTTCTCAAAGAGGACTATGATATCAGGGAGGTGCCATTATATGCAAGTGAATTGGATTTAAATGAGGTAGGGCTGTGCAAGGTCACCTGCTTCACTTTCTCCTCAGAGCCATCTGGGTCCAGTGGCAAGGTGCAGTTCAAGACAATTGCAGATGGCCCTGGATAAAATGGCAGACCTTGACTATTTTAAGTTAAGGTCTTCATCAGGTTTCAGGTTGACTGACACTACTCATTCAGTGATTCTAATTGTCCATCAACACTTCTTGAGGTTTAAATAATTAGACAAGTCATAATTATTTTCCATGGTTCTACTTTCTCCTTTTTCAAATCTATAGCTCCTACAAAAATTTTTTTTCTTAATGACTTTTGCACTGATCTTATTTTTCTAGTTCATGTATTTTATTATAATTTTAAATTTTTCTTCTTTTGTGCTTATTTCAATTTTCTATTTGTTGACTCCCCAGATTTTTAATTTTACAAATGAGTTATTAATCATTTATTTTTGTTTGTTATGAGCCAGAATTTGAAACAAGGTGATAACTCAATGAAATCGATAGAAACAATGCTTAAGTTAACACCTTTGAGAGTTCACACATTAGCTCACACATTAGTTCACACGTTTGGGAGATTTCAGGGTTCAGTATGAGATATCCAAATTCACACATCCCATAACTACACTCTCAGAGGAGGAGTCAATCTTTGAGTTTACACCTCTAAAAGAGCATAAAAAAAGCTTCAGTCAGTCAGTCAGTCAGTTCAGAAGATTGCCAGGAGTCGGAGTTGGAGGCAGAAGCTGGAAGAGCAAAAAGACAAGCTGCAAGAGCTCTTGGAACCAAGCAGAGAGGCTTCTAAGAAAACTAACCGGGCTATTTTGGAAAGAGACAATAAAAAATTGGATTTTAACTCCTGGCTGCATTTGGAGTGATTATTACTCTGAACTGAAACTAAGGCTGCCTCTAGAAAACCTCCCCAAGAAACTTGCTCCCAGAGAAACATCATATATTATATAAAAGAAAAGAACACCACATTTGTTACTGCTTATTTTCAGAGCTAATTTTTTCCTCTGAAGATTGCTTTAATTGAACCAGAAAAAATTGTTATATTGTCTCATCTTTGTCATTCTTTTTCAAATAGTTGCTAATTATTTATCTGATTTGTTCTCTGACACATTAATGAGCATTAATCTTTATCTGTCTCTATTTAGGTTTGTATAGTTTTGATTATGCTCCCTGTATTAATTACTATTTCACAGTATAATATATAAGAAATATATTAAAATTATTTATGACTTCTTACATTTGTTTTCAATGTTTCTGTAACCTACCATATGCCTATGTTTGTGAAGGTGCTATGTGATGCTTAAAAACAATGTATATATAACATTCTGAAAATTCCATATCTTTCATATCTAATTTCTCTAATAGTTTGTTCAGTTCTAAACTTTCTTTTTTATTTATGTTTCTTTTAGATTTATCAAAACATGGAACATGAAAATCAAAGTCTCCTAAAATTTTTGTTATTATGTCTTTTTGTAAGTTCACTAATTTAAACCACATGAGTTTAGAGACTGAATCACCCATGTTTCCCAAAAGATTCCTCCCTCTTTCCCACCTCATTCCAAAGAGTAATTACTTATAAAAAACGAATTTAAAAAAAGGGGAGAAACAATTTAGTGAAACTAACCAATCCATCAACTTTTTGACATATTATGTGGTTTTGTACATTTTCATATCTCCTCTTTGAAACCAAATTTGGTTCCTATCACCAATGTACTTCATTGTGATCATTTAATGATGTCTAATACATATTTATATATATATATGTACATACATACTATAAACATACACACATATGAATTAAGATATATGTGTATAGAACTATACCCCAAAATATGTAAATTAATATTTTAATTATAAATTGTACTTATAGTAGTATACATGCACATACATTTATAAATATATATGTATATATGTGCATATATATGTAGTTAAATAAAGTTATATATTTATATGACCATAACTTTTACTCTCTGTCTCTGTCTCCTTGTCCCAAGGTTTGACAAATGTAACAGAAATATAAATAAAAAGGAAACTTGAGAACTGAACAGACTATTGAAGAAATTAAATATGAAAGACATGGAATTTTCAGAATACCATATATACACATTATTATTAAGGATATATGTGTGTGGTATATATACATATATATATATATATATATGTATATATACATATGAGAAAGAGAGAGAGAGAGAGAGAGAATATGAGAATTCAGGGCTGAGCTTTTTATTTTAATTGTGTAGAGTATACTTTTACTAGTGCAGAGAGGTTATTCATTTGTAACTTAGTTTGGGAAAATTGGGAGCAGTGAGAAATTAAATGACTTGTACAGTCATATAGTTAATATCTAGTATCAGTTAAAGGTCAGATTTGAACCCAAGTCTTCCTGGTAACAAATTTGGTTCCATATCCATTACATCATACTGATTCTCTTAAAGAACTCAATGTACAAAACCATGGATTAACTATCAATTTAGAAAAACTGAATGAAATTCACTTGATTGATGTACTATATTAAAATTACAGTATCAAGAATTTGGATATTTAAACTCTTACATTTCATGTAACACATTTCCCATCATCATGGAAATGAAAGCTTCAGCAAACTGGTTAAAAAATGTAGATCATTTGATTTGGAGATAGACTAATATTCACTACATCCAATCCAAAATTTAGAACAACTAATAATAGTTGATAAATGCAGTTTTGTGGGGAAATTAGAACAATGGCTAATTTAAAAGGAGACCTCTAAGTATTTATTTCCCTTAAAACAATAAGAGCAATGGGTTGCAGAATGTTTCTGATTTTTAATTCAGGAATTCTTGTGTATTTACACATGTAGAAATCTAACCATGAGTATGTATAATCATTTTGATCTGTGAAAAAGTCTGCAAAAACATTGCATTACAGAGATTCTAAATTGCATTTTGTAGAGGATAATGTTCTTTGAACTCTGATTTAAAAATATTTTCAAGCAGATTATTATTTAAGCCAATTTGTTGTGCTTTTGATAAATCTTCTGGAAGAATTTGTTAGCATTTTGGCTACTTCCTACCACAGTGAAAATGTATAATTTTTAAAACATACACAAATCAAAAGGAAATTTTGCAAAATTATAAAGAACATGTATGGCTTAGCAGGAGAGATTTGAGAAGATACTCTCACCACACCACTTTATAATAGAGGTCTACAAGTATTGTGCCTTGCTCATGTTTTCAGACTTTTTTGTTGCATTCTTCAATTATGTTTTTTCTCCTACTTTTTCTATTTCTTTTTTTTTTACATTTAAAATATTATTCCTTATATGGAATGGTTCCCTGAGAGGAGATAGAATGGCAGAGAAAATTATGATGATATAAAAAGACATCAATAAAATCTTTAAAAAAAAAAAGGTTATTTCATGATATCTCCTGGAATATTACTTCTTTTCTGCATGCATAGATAATTTGAAAAAGGTAGGGGAATGAGCCTGTATATTCTTGACCTACCTCTTCTTTTTGTCCTTTAGATTCTATTGCCTTTCTTTTTCAACTATTTGAACTATTCCAGAGAAGGAAGTTGGGTTTACTCATATTTACTATCTCATTCATCATCTTATGATGCATTTATTAATTTCACATGTGTTTTCATGTCAACTTTATGAAATAGTTGGGTTTACACATCATCAAGTAGGAAAGTAATAAACACAAAACTTCATGAAAAGCATGGTTTATTGGACAATAAAGTTTCTACACATGCCTAATAGATCTGTTTCATCAGCCTTTTTATACATGTGGCTGTTTCTTTGTGCTTTTCATCAGTTTGTGGACATTGGCTATTAATATTCACCTTTATTCAGCTGATTACCATCTCACATCATGACCTAATCTAAGTAAATATTTCAGCTGAAAGAAAGAATTTTAATGCTCTGCATTATTTAGCAGCAAGAATAATTCTAAAATATGCTGGGTTCAACTTAGAAGAAAATTTACACCAGTATCAAGAGACTACCCAGAGTCAAAGGAGAGAACAGTATGTAGGATTAGGAAGTAGAATTACCAAGCAAGTCTTGATAGAAGAGGAAAAGACCAGTCTACAGGCCAGAGGCAATATCATTGGTAGAGATGAGAGGACAGCAAGGAAATTTGCTAAGAATCTCTCCCATTGAAGCAATAAACTGGGAAAACATTTTTACAATTGAAGGTTCTGATAAAGGCCTCATTTCCAAAATATATAGAGAATTGACTCTTATTTATAAGAAATCAAACCATTCTCCAATTGATAAATGGTCAAAGGATATGAACAGACAATTTTCCGATGATGAAATTGAAACTGCCTGTCATTTAGGGGAAGGGGTGGAGGGAAGGAAGGCAAAAGTTGCAACAGAAGTGAGTGCAAAGGACAATGTGGAAAAATTATGCATGCATATGTTCTGTCAATAAAAAAGCTATAATAATAATAATAAAGAATCTCTTCCAGTCAGAATAAGTATTCTGTCCTATGTAATTAAGGATAAAAATAATAATACACTGATGTTTTCCATTTGGTTTGCTAGTTAGGAATCTATCAGTGACTGCCATTCTTCAACTAACCCTAGAAACTCATGACTAACCACATATATTCTATTAAATAGCATATACTATTAAAATGTGATTCCAATTTTATAATTAAAAGACATGTCATAAGTGAATAACTCAGTGAAAGTTAATGGTATTTACAGTAATTAGCTTTGATCATAGAGCAATAATATTTTAATAGAGTAAGCCTGTTCCCAGGAAAACCTAATCTTTTTTCTTATAGAGGAATGCTTAAAATGCTCCTGCATCTATCCTTGAAAGTTTCAAAAGACACCATTCTATCATTTCAGCCTTTCTCTTCAAATTGTATGTGCTAACTATAGTGTATAGTTTGAATTTGCTGTCCACATATTTTAAACTCCAGATTCTCTCCCTTCCCCTACTCATTTGGAGTACTATATCACTGTGCTTTAAGGAGAGATCTCTGCAGGAAAAAACAAAGATTCATTAATCATGAATCATTACATTTTGTCAGTTGGCAAAGAAATCCTTTACTCATTTATCCTTTGAATGAAATTAGCTCTGGCTCAGGCTTTAAGAAAGGCAATTCTAAATGTCTTGGCATCTTCCTATAGCAGTTTGTGTATATGCCATAAAATGGCAGATGGAGTTTATTATGGAAGATGAATTTATTTTGTAAATTTTTTCCCTATTTGATCACTTCATTTATTAAGTGTTGATAATAGGCATAGATTATTATTTTATATGTGCTCATATGTTTAAGGCAGTGGATATTAGCTTCACAATGAAGAGAAATTTCAAAAAGAGATATTTACTTTATTGTTATTGTCAAATATATAGGCAACCCTTTTACTTTTCTATTCCATTTGATAAACTACCATGCAAATTCTTTAAGCATAAAAATTCAAAACTTATTGAGAATCAGAACCAAAGAAAATATCTAAAAGTACAAGAATCTTAAGGCTACAGTGGATACCAGCAGTTACATAGTTATGGGCAGCTTTGCAAGTATTTTGAATATTAGGCTTCAAGATGAATATTTATTGTACAAATTGGCATATTTTCAACTAAACTCTACATTTATTTAATATCTTTTAAGTGCTTATCATTTTGCTAGGCAGTGGAGTGACAAGATACAAAGTGATAAAATATAGCTAGTAGGAGAGCTAAAATTGCACTCGATACTAAAACAGTATTCATGAGACACAAAAGTTTAATTGAATTCAATTTTTGATCTGTATCTGTAGAATCTTTAAAAATATTTATTTATTTTGTTTTTAACAGGCATTGTTTTTCTGAATATTGTCCTCCCTGCTCCTATATTCAGCATGTCACTCCTTGTATAAAGATTAATTAAAAAGAAGAAGAAATGGCAACACTAGCCAACATGTCAACTGTATTTAAATATGTATGTAATATGTCATACTGATATTTTCTCTGCTTTTCTCTTCCCAAATTCAGTCATTATTTTTCTTCATCCCTCCCTTCCTTTCTTTTCTTTTACTCTTTCCTTCCTTCCTTTGGATAGGTTGGCAATGATGAATAGTGAAGTTTCATAAGAGGATAGACTACCAAAAAGAATAACTTCTTAACAAAGCATGCTGACTCAACAATTTCAACACAGAGTTTGCTAGCTTTCCTCTCTTCTGTTGAAGGTTACAGGATGAGATGTGCATTGTCAAACACTTGTCAAACCCAGAAGTAAATATAGTTCACTGTTGTGATTTATGTGGTTTAAGATCTGTAAATATATAAAGACCATGTAAATTACTGATCATCATGCTAGCTATGTATATGATGCCATTTCATTAAATTAATAGGACTTAAAATATTGTTGTTTTGTCTTTTTGTGGAATTTAGATTCCTCAGTTGGGCATTGGAAAAAAAAACAATCAGAGCTTTGAATCAAAGATTAGCTTGAAATGAGAATGGGGGAAAATGGTATTTTTCTATGAATCAAATAATATCACAAACAGAATCTGTAGGAGAATCCCTTCTGAATATATTTATTTTCACCCTCACCCTAACTTTTGTTCTATGTAAATGATAAAATAATGGATATTTCATTGTTCTAATGATATTTTAAATAGAAATCAATAATTATGATAGCATATTATTTTTATAAAAGACAAATTCACTTTTTATTAACTGTTTCCTCCTTATCCTCAACCAAGTACTTGCAGCCAATTACAATTTAAATTCCTAAGTCATATTTTTATCCAGCATGCTATTGTTTCCAGATCTTTCTTCAACTTGGCTGAAATAAGAGCTATTCAAATTAAGCAGCTGCTTTGAACAAAGAACAAATAAACAAAAACTTAACCTGTTCAAAATGTTTCAAATCAAGGCCATCTTGCATTATTCAAGAGCTACTAATAGCCAGCAAAGTCCCCTGATGATTCTCAAAAAGCCACTTAACTACTTAAATGCATCTAAAACACATTTGCCTTCTGTTCTGATAATAATAGTATCTGATCTGTCTTTTTGTCCATATTGCTATGTATTTCTTGTTATTTGAAAGCAACTTCAAGTATGCACAAAGGTTCATGACATATAATATAAATCAGAGAACAATACTCTATGACAAGGGTGATTTTTCTATTCTTTATTCCTAAATTATCACTGGGTCATAAGGTATGTCCATACCTAAGAACAGGGAGATAATATTTATTTATTATTATATTTTACATACTTATATGTAATATAAAATATTTATTTTTCCTGAAAAAAATCTATATTGCCAAACACCAATCTGGATATACAAAAAGCTTTACCAATCTGAACATCAGACATTAAGATTCAGGATCCAGACATTAGCTGTCTTTAAACATGCAAAAGTTATGCTGCTTATATAAAAGTATAATGGTTTAGAAAAAAGAAAATGGGGTCCCCCAAAGTTCACTACCTATAACTTAAATCAAGATGGTATTAAGCCAACCCAATACCAACTGCTCAAAACTGAGGTTGCTAATGGCTGTGATTATGTTACCAAAAATATTTCAAGCTTAAAAAAATTGCTCTCAAGTTTAAAAAATTTTTGTTTCTGATTTATTTTATTACATGAAAAATGTAGAATTTTTTTCTTTCTTTTTGTATGTAGATCAACTTTTTCTAGTAGTCTCTACTTTTCACAATAAAGGTATCAGGAATTTCAAGACAAAATGTCCAAAGTAGAATTGTAAAGACAGGGTAAAGTTTGTCTTCCACTGATAACGGCTTAAATTCTGAATTATTTTTCATGTTATTTGGGAAAAACTGAGTGATAAACTCCATATATATACACCACCAGTTACCATCATATTGTAATGGTTTTCAAAGCTTTAATTTAATCCAATTCAACAAATGCCTTCAATAATAGTGTGCTAGAAAATGGTAGGTACAAAGATAAAAAAGGGGGGAGCATAGTCCTTATCCTCAACAAGCTTGAACTTATAACAAGCCAAAAAATATAAAATAATTTGAATACTATTAATAGGAGGATCAGGAAAGGTTTTCAGGAGTCAGCAGCTGAGAACTAAAGGAAGAGGGGAATACACTCCACAAGTAAGATACATTGTCACTTTTAAGATAACTTGAGCAGTTTAAGTGATGAGAAGGACAATAAGAGTCTTTTTTGTGGAAAGAGATTTATATTGCCAAAGAATGTAAGATACTGCTGCAGTAATAGAATATTTTGATACTTAATATGAATAGAAGAACTCTAAGATCACTGCAAATATATGTGTATGAAGATGAAACACAGCTTTCAGTTGGGATTTGGACAGTTTGGGATAGGAAGTGATTTGTGTGTGGTATGAGGAGTCAAATTTCTATGTCAACAATGTGGAGTCATGCCTCACTTGCGCAGAAATAGATTAAAGGGTAGAAAAAGATCTTTTACTTATTTAAAAGAAAACCCTAGGGAAATATGAATATCAAAAAATATAGTTTCAAGAGGGTAAAAGAGGTTAAGGAAGATTTCAGAGGTAGAAAGATCTAATCTAATTTACACATACTATTTTATGACTAAAGTGAGTAAAACTGAAAATAATGGATGTAAACATGTGGAGACTCAGGTATGATTTTTAAATTACTATTGATTTGATAGTGGAAATTAAAGGAGTTGTGACTTTTTAAGAGAAAGGTGAATCACTGAAGATTCAGGGGTCTCTCAGTTTAGCCATTGGAGTAGATAGGAAGCAGAATTGGATGTGGAAGGGATCCGAGGAGAAGAATTGACTATACAGCAAATAACTGCTTGGTTAGAATTATGTCAGTTAAGAGCATCCAGTTGCTAGGCTTCATCAGAGTGATACTTGATTGATCACAGGGAGAATTAACTTCATTGGCCAGGGTCTCCATTAACAAATTTACTTACTACCTTACTATCCCTTACTACCACCTAAAGTGGGAGAGTGATAAAACTTCTAAGGGTTTGGTGCTCTCTGCTGCCTCTTTTGACTTAAGAAAGAAAGGGGGAAAAAACGGATTTGGAGCTGTTTTGGTATCCAGGCAAGGTGGCTTAAAAAGTTAACATTAACTGTGTTGCTGTGAGCTTCATTCTGATTAGACAACACAGGATCTGGATGAGTGGATAAATGTCCAGTCTCATTTGCATAGCCCAGAGTTAGCCAAAATGTTAACTTTGGAGATCTCCAGGTTAAAAGAACTGCTATAAAGTTCTTAACTTGTAAAGAGTTAACAATTTCTGAACACCCCTTTAAGGATAATGGTTAATTGAAGGAGTTTGTAAATGCTATGTTGTAATGGAAAAGAGAAGAAAATTTATTTTCTCTTATTTAGCTGAAGAGTAGTGAGAACTGATAGTTAATTTGGCATAGAAAAGCAGTTTTCTGTGGTGCAGATGCTACTGAATTGACAAATAACATTGAAACTTTGGGATAAGAACTCACTGTTTGACAAAAATTGCTGGGAAAATTAGAAATTAGTATGGCAAAAACTAGGCATTGACCCACACTTAACACCGTACACCAAGATAAGGTCAAAATGGGTTCATGACCTAGGCATAAAGAATGAGATTATAAATTGGAAGAGCATAGGATAGTTTACCTCTCAGACCTGTGGAAGAGGAAAGAATTTATGACCAAAGAAGAACTAGAGATCATTATTGATCACAAAATAGAAAAATTTGATTATATCAAATTGAAAAGTTTTTGTACAAACAAAACTAATGCAGACAAGATCAGAAGGAAAGCAATAAACTGGGAAAACATTTTTACAGTCAAAGGTTCTGATAAATGTTGGAATCTTTACAGACTGTTAAGCCATTAGAGTTGATAGAGACAATAATTATCTAATTTGGCATGGTTCGATGATTGATTTGATCTTGGAAGGAGATGTTTTGGGCCAGAACTTGAAACAAGGTACTAAGTACAACTGATAGACAATAATGCTTGTGTTCACACCTCTTTTTAAGTTCTTAGGGCCAGAGAACACTCTGGGAGATATCCCAGAATCCCATTTTCTCTAGAAGGAGGAGTTAACCTGTGGGAGATCATATATATATACAGGAAGCTCTTATATATATATACAGGAAGAGCTTGAAAGAGTTACTTGGGAACATTGACTGGGGTCGGAGAGGAGCACTCTGGGAGGAAGCCCACAAGCCCTATCTTCGAGGCAAGAGAGATTCATTACAACTTTCACCTTGGTGCTGGCTGGAGCTCTTGGAACCAAGCAGAGAGATAGGCCTGAGCTAACCGGGCTATATTGAAGGACACAATAAAAGATCTGAACTTTTAGCACCTGGTTGTATTTGGAGTGATTAACTGAAACTAAGGCTGCCTCCAGAAAACCTCCCTGAGAAACCTGCTTTCTCCCAGAGAGAAGTATTATTATTATTTTAAAGAAGAGAAAAACGCCAACAGATAAAGGCCTCATTTCCAAAATATATAGAGAATCGATTCTAATTTATAAGAAATCAAGCCATTCTCCAACTGACAAATAGTCAAAGGATATGAACAGATAATTCTTAGACGAAGAAACTGAAACTATTTCTAGCCATATGAAAAGATGTTCCAAGTCATTTTCAATCAGAGAAATGCAAATTAAGACAACTCTGAGATACCACTATACACCTGTCAGAGTGGCTAGAATAACAGGTAAAGATAATGTGGAATGCCGGAGGGGATGTGGGAAAACTAGGACACTGATACATTGTTGGTGGAATTGTGAATACATCCAGCCATTCTGGAGAGCAATTTAGAATTATGCTCAAAAAGCTATCAAACTGTTCATATCCTTTGACCTAACAGTGTTACTACTGGGCTTATATCCCAAAGAGATTTTAAAGAAGGGAACCTGTATGTGCAAGAATGTTTGTGGCAGCCCTCTTTGCAGTGGCCAGAAACTGGAAACTGAGTGGATGCCCATCAATTGGAGAATGGCTGAATAAATTGTGGTATATGAATATTATGGAATATTATTGTTGTGTAAGAAATGATCAGCAGAAGGACTGGAGAGACTTACATGAACTGCTGCTGAATGAAATGAACAGGACCAGGAGATCATAATATACTTCAACAACAATACTATATGATGATCAATTCTGATGGATGTGGCTCTCTTCAACAATGAGATGAACCAAATCAATTCCAATAGAGCAGTAATGAATTGAGCCAGCTACACCCAGCGAAAGAACTCTGGGACATGACTATGAAACACTACATAGAATTCCCAATCCCTCTATTTTTGTTGACCTGCATTTTTGATTTCCTTCACAGGCTAATTGTACACTATTTCAAAGTCCGACTCTTTTTATACAGCAAATTAACTGTTTAGATATGTATACATATGTTGTATTTAACTTATACTTTAACATATTTAACATGTATTGGTCAACCTGCCATCTGGGGGAAGGGGTGGGAGGAAGGAGGGAAAAAGTTGGAACAAAAGTATTTGCAACTGTCAGTGTTGAAAAATTACCTATGAATATATCTTGTAAATAAAAAGCTATAATAATAAAAAAAGAAACTTATGGTCCAGAATTATGAGTTACCTTAAGTAAAAGATTTTTCCTCCATTTCCTTTCCTACCAGGATGTATGTGCTTTGGTATGCTGATTGCATTAGTAGGAAAGTGTGAGCTGAGTTCATATGTATATTGTGATATATTATTTATTCATTTGCTTTAATTAATTAATTTGATTAATTAATACCCATGCTATTTTACCTTTTTAAAAAATAAACAAGTAAATTAAAAAAAAAAACAAAAACTAAAACTGTCATTATTTTGAATGACTAGTTGTGTGGAAAGAAAATATTGGATAGGAGGTCCAGAGAGAGTGGTGATTATGATAAGTACATGGAACAAAAGTACAGAGCCATCATTAGGGTTATTCCAAGGATTTTGGGAAAATTTGATCACAACTATGAGGTGATGATCTATATTTGGGAACTTAGACTTGATAATGATGAGGTGTGAGAAAGTACAATTCCTGAGAAAACTAAGGCTACCCCTACTTGGATGTGCTACAAACAATGCTGGTCAATCTGTTGGTCAACAAGCTGTAGAAATCAATGACAGGACCTACCCCATCCAGACTACCCTCAAATGTACCTCTAAGTCATAATATTAACCTTATCTTTTGTTTCTTTTTCCTATAAATTATCTCCTTGATTCTAATTGCTAGATTCCCTTAGAATAAATAGCATAATAAATCTTTGCCCCTTAACTTGGAGACTGAGTGTATGAATTCTTTCACCAAATCCAGAATTCTTTCGCCAAAATCACAACACTGAGACTCTAATGCTCAGGTGTCTCCCACCTCATTAGGATATACCATTATTTAAGTGATCTACTCAAACTCAGACAAAAAATAAAGGTTTTTGGTTTTGGGTTTTAAACATATACTATGAAAGAGATGATAGATGTGGGTGCATGCTACATATCTATATGTGTGTATATATTTATATACATTGACATTGTAAGGGTGTTTATGCCCCATTTTGACTGTGGGTCTAACTGTGATGATGACAGCATACAATTTACTGTTACAGAGGCATTACAGAGTTATTTGATCAGCGAACTTCGTACCTCTAAAGGAGTAACAAAGTATAACTATGCTTGTTATTTGTTCCTTACATTCTATTATTTTATCAATCAAATAAGAGAAAAATCAAATGATTAGATGTCTTTTGACCAGTTCTTTTCTACTGCACTTGTAAAGCGATATGAAAAATTCAAAATTTAAGACCTAGTCACTGCCTTCATAAAAGTTACATTTTAAGGAAATTCATACCTACATAGGTAATTATCACTAAAAAGTAGTAAGCTCAAACTGCTCTCTCCAAAATTGTTAGGATTCTCTTAATTTTCCAATCTAATAATCTTTTCTCTATCCTCACACATTTTAACCTTTTCAGTTACCTCTAACAGTGCTGATCATCTTCTCTTGAATACTCTCTTCTTCCTAAATTTTCACAGCCCTGCTATTTCTCCGTTGTTCTTGTCAAATCACTCTAACCTCTTTTGCTGTGATGTCATTGATGCACTAACTGTAAAGATATCTTCATGACTGACCTATGCTCTCTTAGATTTTCTCTTTACAGTCTCTCATTTGGTGATCTTATCAGCTCTCAATCATCCAATTTTTATGTCTTTGGAGATGATTCTCAGATTTTTTCATCTAACTTAATCTCAGTCTTGAGCTCCAATTTGACTGCTACTGGATACAACAAACTATCTCCCATAGGAATCTCAAACTTAGTGTTTCTAAAACAGAATTTTTTGATCTTAAAAAAATCCCTAAAACCCATCCCTCTTCTGAACTTCTTTATTAATGTTGAAGGTACCATCATTCTTCCAACTGTCTAGAGTCCCAGGGGTCCTCAAACTATAGCCCGCGGGCCAGATGTGGCAGCTGAGGATGTTTATCCCCCTCACCCAGGGCTATGAAGTTTCTTTATTTAAAGGCCCACAAAACAAAGTTTTTGTTTTAACTATAGTCCGGCCCCCAACGGTCTGAGGGACAGTGAACTGGCCCCCTATTTAAAATGTGTGAGGACCCCTGGTCTAGACAAACAATTCCAAAGTCATCCTTAACTTCTCATTCTGATTCAATCTGCACATCTAAACAACTGTCAGATATTGGCACTTCTACCTTCATATCCCATAGGCATCTTCTTCTCTTTACTCACAATGTCCTTGTAAAGAGCTTTATTACCATTTACCTAGAAAATGACAACAGCTTTCTACTTGATGTTCCTGTCTCAAGTATCTCCCCACTTCAATCCATACTCCACCCAGATATCAAAGTGATTTTCTTAAATCTCTTAAATGACTGTTTTATTCTTAACTCAATAACATTTGTGACAATTCCCTATTACTTCTGTTGTTTAATTTCTTTTCTTTCTTTCTCTTTCTTTTTGCTGAGGCAATGGGGGTTAAGTGACTTGCTCAGGGTCACATAGCTAGGAAGTGTTAAGTGTCTGAGGGCAGATTAGAACTCAGGTCCTTCTGACTTCAGGGCTAGTGCTCTATCTACTGCACCACTTAGCTGCCCCAAATTCCCTATTACTTCTAAGATCAAATATAAAGTCTCTTAAAGTTTTTCACATCTTTGCCTCTTCTTTTTTCCAGATATATCATACAATCCTCCCCTCTACATACATCCTTCTCCACTTCCAAGTTCAAGAAAAAAATCTTCAGTGAGCCAGATTAAACTGATATTTGGAAATCCAAAACTTAATGTTAATTTGTGATTTTCGCAGTCAATATGTAGCCTTCAAGGATTCATTTCTATCTGAGTTTGATTCCACTAATATAAAGCAGAAATCTTGTTAGTTTCGTTTTGGGGAAATGGGAGGATTGATATTCAGTGGAGAAGGTGGCAAAATTTGTAATTCCATTAAAGGTTGACTACCTATAAAAAGGGAAATACTAAAATAGTTTGGTGAAAAGTCTGAAAATTAGCAGATTTTATTAATAGTAAAGCAGTGTTTACCAAGATTACAATGGATATTTGTGCTTACATTACTGAACATTAGGATGGAATAGTGAATAAAATAGAGTTTCTTAAACTTTTTTCACTCATAGTCTCTTTGTGATGGAGGATTTTTTTGCATGATCCTGAGCATATAGATTGGTATACAAATCAAACATTTACTGATAATAATTCATAATTTCACAATTCACACATTTAGTTACATGACTTCATCACGACTCACAATTTAAGAAGTTTCAGGATAGAGCATGAGACTGTTAGGAAAATCTAAATTCTGAAACCCATCTCAGTCATATATTCACTGTTTTTAAGGTCAAGTCACTTTGCCTTTCTGGACCTCAGTTTCCTGCCATGTAAAATGAGGGGATTGGACTAGATGATTTTTAAAGATTCTTTTAATGTTAGCTTTTCTACCTTATATAAATTAGGGAGAAAGAATTATGAGAATCACTTAGAATTATTCTCTTACCTATATTTATATGCATTCTTTCATTTCATTCATTAAAATGAGAGTTGTTTGGCCTTTGAAAAGGAGGGGAACATGATCCTACATTAAGCTTTTATAGTTGCTTTCTAACTAATCATGATAGTGCAGTGAGAAGTTTATTGTAGATTTACTAGGCATTGTTGTAAATGTCATTTGACTATGATGCTGGATATTAAAATGTCAGTTGCTTGCTTTTAGGATAATAAACATTTTTATAGGAACAGGAGCAGTTATATAAAACTTAAAACATAAACCAGTTGTAATGTCTGTGTAATGTAATCACAGAAACTGTTCCATGGCAAACCCGTTTAGCTCCTTTCTCTTGACAAAGTTCTACTAGGAGCTGTCCCCTGTGGCAACATTGCACTCAGATGACAGTCTAAATGCCTCATTTATCCTCAACCAGACAATTTTAGAATCATCAAGGCATGCAGAATTAGTTCCATCATTCCAATAATTTCACCAACGAGATGCTATCAGCTGTGGGATATGATGGTCATTAGAGTGGATAGCAAAGTGCTGAGAATATCTGCTGTGACTGATAAAACATACAATGGCATCATATAGTAGCTGAGCATCATTATATAAAATTGGAATCCTGCACCCCAGAGACCAATCTCTTGGGCAGGTGCATATGTATGCCTCTTTGGAATACTTATTTCAGACATAGGAAGGAAGACTTAGACTACCAGATAATTTCTAGATTGTATATGTGTGGTAGATACCATCTGAAGAAAGATTAGGTGCCTGCAAACTTATGAATAAAATGAGAGCTGATGGAGTGAATACCAAAAAGACCCTAGTCAGCTTTATATCTGAACACTTTAACCATCAAATTAGCATAATCAGTTATTCATTAATAAAGTCAGTAACTTCTTCAGCAATGGATATTTTGAGCTGTTTCTAGGTATGGTTGACAGACTTAGGTTTGAGGGAGAAATAGAAAAGGGAGGGAAAATAGAAAAGGAATTTTAATAATTGAAACCATTTTTGATGGCCCAGGAAAATTCAGGCATTGCCCTCTGTTCTAACAGGACCCTCTCTGACTAGCTTCAGTGCAGATCAAGTCTGGCCACTCAGAAAGAGTCAGATTACTTTGCTAAAACTGGCTCATTACAGCCTTGTTCAGTTTCTCCTGGGAACCATTAGTTAATGCATAAACTTTGCTCATACCTTGAGGCTATAAGCTATAGAAAATAGAAAAGAACTGAATATAAAATGTAAATTAGTATGGAAATTGTATTTATTTTGCAACAAAAAGCTCTCACAAATGCACATTGACATAAAAAAAACTTAGACAATATGAACAGCATCAATAATAATGATTATAATATTATGCTAGGAGTTTGGGACTTAAAACCATTAAAAACAAAGCCTATGTCAGGACTTCTGAATAGGCATTTTACATTTCAATGTATTGTATATTCTGTCCACTTCTCTTAATTCTCCTATAAGGTAGAATTCTTCCCACACAGTCAGTGATTGAACTCAATCTCAAACTGCTGATAATTTTCTCCAATAGTGTGGAATTGGTTGTTAGAGATTCCTTTCAAAATACAATTTACACCACCCAAGGACTCAAGGCTTCTGGAGTTTTTGGACTCACAATGTTTGTTTCTAAAGACCGACATATCCATATTAAGACAAGTCCATCAGAATGAAAATGGTGCAGAAGCTTCTCAAAATATGCTGGAATTTCAGGATTCCCCATCCAGTCCACCAAATATTTTGGAGTGGGTGTTGAACCCCAAAATATGGGGTTTGGGGGTCATTATTGTGTGTGACGATTGCATATTTTAAAATCAGCTGGAGTCAGGAATTCAGGTTAAGGGAAAATCTGCTATCTTTATTCTTTGCGGAGGTGAAGGGGGATGGCGATAGGAAGTGAGAGCAGTCACGCCAGGAACCGGACCAGTAGTCTTTCTGCCTCTATCTCTCCACTCACCAAAATCGTCTCTATGTCATTTCCTATACAACACATCAAAACCTGCACAGAAAGTGGGAGGGGCCATTCTTTCTCCAAGCATATATTAATAGAGTATCGTCCAATTGCTATTTAGCCTCATGTACTTGAGACCTCCGTGCATCAACTCCAACTTCAGCCCATTACAGTCGTGAGTTATCTTAAAAATTTAAACCATACCCAAATCAAGAAGCGAAGATTTTATTCTGTCTCTGAGGACTAAATTCCAAAAGGGAGTTTTATAGACCAACAAGGGGAAAGACTGGACTGAGTTCTATTATCTCACTGTTTACAATATAACCATTAAGGTAGGCTAAATTTCTAAGGAACTAGACAACACGCTATTTAGCAAGTGGGTTAACCCCAAAAGGAGCTAGCTATTGTGAAGTTTAGGAGAAAAGTAACCCAGGGAAGCCAAGGCCTCCAGACTTGAAAGGTAAGGAGAGGACTTAATAATTCAATCAGCTCCTCCAAGGGGTTCTAAGGGCACAGGAGGACTTAATTCAATTAATCCCATCCAGACCCCACAAGGGGCCATTTGCTTCACTAAAGAAGGAATTAGAGCAAATTTAAAGGGATATCTAAAATTATCATCTTCCAGATCCTAAAACCCCAAGTCCTAAATTGTATACTTAAGAGAAGTTCCCTTGGCTCAGGGAGGTATAGGATAAGTGAATGCTATCCCGAATAGCACATAAATCAGTACCTTTAAGAAGGAAATGAGGCCCTTAATAGAAGATCCCACTGGATTAGCAGAACAATTTGACCATTTCCTGGGCTCTAATCTTTTTACTTGGGGAGAACTTATGTCTATTTTAAATTCTCTCTTCTCATGAGAGGGGACTAATTAGAGAAGCAGCTATGAAGGAGTAGGATAGGAGGCATCCTCCAGCAGCAAGAGTAGTCCCAGCTAACCAAAAATGTTGTTTAGTAGATCCGAATTGGGATCACAATAATCCTGTACATCAGGGAATTATGAGGGATTTTAGAGAAGTGATAATTACAGGAATTCAAAATGTAGTGCCAAAGGCACAGAACATGAAAAAGGTCTTTGGGGTGATTCAAGGGAAGGTTGAGTCACCAGCTGAATATCTGAAAAAGCATGAGAAAGCATGAGGAGAAAGTACTCTGGGTTTGACCCTGATGACCCAGAATTAAAAGATACCTTGAAATTGCACTTTGTGACCAATGCATGGTCAGATATCAATAAAAAGTTACAGAAAGTAGGATAGAATAATAACAGCCTTTCCAATCTGTTGGAGGAGGCCACCCAAGTGTATGTTAGGAGAGTGAGAAACAAGCAGAAAAGTCTACAGGACAAAGCTCCAAAGAAAGAAGACAGAAACATTCAGGAAGGAACAGGAGACTTACTGTTCCTGACAGCAGAAAGTCTTTGAGATGTTGGGGATGTCAAAAAGTAGGGCATATTAAAAAAAGACTGCCCCCAGCAGAGGATGGAACAGTAGATATGTTCCCTTGTTGAGCTTGATGAAGATTAGGGAAGTCAGGGGTTTTTGCGAGACTTCCAACCCGAACCCTTGGTAAATTTAAGGGTGGAACCCCACCAGGAAACTCGTGTTCTTAGTAGACACTGGGGCATCGAGATCTTCAGTGATCTGTTTTCCTGAGGGGGTTAAATTGTCTAAGGAGACCCTGGTGATTTCTGGAGTTAAAGGAGAAAATTTTCTTGTATCTATTACCCTGCCCTATAAAATTTATATGGGAAAAAGAGAAACATTGGGCAGATTTCTATTCATCTCAGCAGCAGAAGTAAACTTACTAGGGAGAGATTTAATAACTAAATAAAAAATTTTGTCAATTCCACATGGACCCAGCATATACCCTACTAGAATGGCACTAATGAATGAAGAAGAGCAGACTAGGATAAACTCTGAGGAGCAGAACCTGGCAATCCAGGCACAGCAAGCATAGTCCCACTAAAAATCACATTGAAAGATCCTAGGGAGATGGTAAGAGTCAAACAATATCCAACTTCACTAGAGGAAGGAGAGGTTTACATCCTGTGATGTAAGGCTTATTGAGAAATGGACTAATAGAACCCTGCATTTCACTCTTCTACACACCTATACTTCCCATCAAGAAGAAGGATGGGGGACAGAGCCAAGATGGTAGAGAAGACACGCTTCATTCTGATCTCTCCTGCTTTCCTCAAACTTTTTATGAAATTCACCCTTAGAAGTAGTGCTTGGCTGTCAGAACCCACGATTATTGGGAGTACAACACATTACCAATAGAAGATAAACAGCCAGAAAAGGTGTGTTTTGGTTATGCACAGGCACGGGAGGAGGACAGGCCAGGAAAAGGCTCAGGTAAGCAAGCACAGAGGTCGGCTCACACTGAGCAGACTGGAGAGAGGTGTGGCCTCTGTGTGTGGAAAAACTGTGGGGAGGACTCTATCTCAGGGTCAGCTACTATGCCCTGGCAGCAAACCAGCAAATTAGCAGAGAAGTTATAAAACTTCCTACATAAAAACAGAGGGTAAAGAGTGAACCTCAGAGTCTTAGGGACCTACCCACACCCACCCAACACCCAGAGTGACTCAGCCTGATCCAAGCACAGCCACAGTTGCTATTACCAGTACAGCCACTGCCCTTCCCCTGCCACTATTTCAGCACAATTGATGATCCCTTGGAAGTCAGAGGGTCAGGAGATGGGAAATGCCCTAAGGGCACCTGCTCTTGTGGAGGTGGAAGTGAAACTGAGCTATGAAAGTGAGAAGACCACATTCTTTAAGCTCATCAGCATTGTCCTTGACTCCTTTCTTGTCCAACTCTCCATGCCTTTCAGCTGCTTTGTCAGTACCATCCCCCTCCTGCTCTTTCTCCTCACACTTTCTTGTCTGGCTGTCCACATTAAAATTTTTCTTTGTTTTAGAACTTGTAGGCTTCTTTAAAGCCAGTTGTATTATATTGTACATAAGGAATGTTTCCTCAGGAGTTGAAGCAGGACCCAAAGCTTCATAATATTCAATTAGTTGTTCTCCCAATATTTTCCACATATCTGGCTCTATTTTTTCTTCCTTAGAGAGCCAAGGGGACATGCATTCTAATATATTTAAGAGTCCAGTAATCTGCTTCCAAGTTACCAACAAACCTTGCTTCTTTATTAACCTAACTATGCATGCTACATACTCCCCTCATGGTAGGGAAGATTCTTTTCTTAGTATTTGCCCCATTTCAGCTAAAAAATGAAAGTGACTAGTTTCCTGCTTGTCTATTTTTGTACTCACCCTATTTCAGGGTCACAGAGACTTATCCACTGTGCTTATGATTGCATCAGTTGAACTGCTGAGTGTAGGTCCTTACGTCCAGAGCCTCACATCTAAGGCCCAACTTCTAGGCACCAAAAGTAGTGTCTGGACTAGCTTTCTGGAAGATCTCTAGACAAGCCTTGGTCTTAGGTGAAGAAGTGATGAAGGTAGGAGAGCTACCACGAGGATGGGCAAGGATGGATTATGTTTATTTTAAGTTCTCTCAGCCTTTAAATACCTTAATATGATTACATCACTACAGGACACTGAACATGTACCAGTTGTAGAACCATATCAAAGTAAGTATATGCCAACGAGAGTGAATACATCATTACATCACACTAAGTATATGTGAACTAGAGAACCATTATCTCATCAATCACACTGAGTAAACACCCTGTTGTAAGAATCCTTGCTTCAAGTATATCTTTCCCAGTGTTCCACACTATCTGCAGGCCTCTACAGTAGGGTAGTAAAATGAATGGTGACTGGAGATGGTCTATAAATAATAGGCCCCAGAAGATACTTACTAATTAATGGTAATAGAAAAGGTTAAGTCCTATATGGAATAGTCTCTGAGCAGTTAAGGTAGATGCCCAGAAGATAGTGGGGAATAAAGTGAGACATGCTGAAGAGCATTCAAGATTGTAAAAGCAGGCCACATTTGAGGTAGTAACCAGTTATTCTTTGGGAGGAAATTTTTGATTTTAAAATGTTAAGTCCTCCAGGATATGGTCCCAGCGGCAAGACAGTTGGGGAGAAGATGGATAAGAAAGGAAAATATTAGTGAGAACCTACTGAATCTCATAGTCCTTAGTCCCACAATAACCTACACCACTCTAAAGACTGAGAATAGTAATCAAATCAACAATGTTATTGCTTCAGAAAAGAAGCAGTCTATTTGTCTGGTTCATGAATTTATGTAAGAAATCTTGGTTTGGGCCTTTCCTCTGGTCAAAAAAAAAAAAAAAGAAAAAAGAAAAGAAAAGTAAAAGGATTTTATTAGCAGACTAAGACAGTAAGCATTTGGATTGTGTCAGCCCTAAATCAAACTGTGCACTGCTTTTTATAGATAGGAGTAAACAATTTTCATCTACAGGCAAAAGTTTTTTGATTGGTACACTTAATTATGAGGAAATGGAATTAGAACCTATTCAGCTCCTCCCTCGTGACAGTATCATGTATCATGGAGAGATGGAGCAAGAAATAATTTTGGAATTCTAGCCCTTCAGGGTAGTTGTGCACTTACTCAAAGTTCTAAAAAAAAGGTTTCAAAATGGGGTCACTCAGACTAACTCTTTACTGGTAGTTGACTTTGCACTACTCCACCCATCATCTTTATTACTTCCCAGATCAAAATATTCTAGCTTCCACTCATTTATAGGTATTGTCTTTCTCTTTTATAAAATACATATCTTCAGGGCAAGGTCTGTTTCTTTCTATTTGTATCTTTCATTACTTAGAGCTTAGTGTAATGTGTGACAAATGTTAATTATTCAATAAATGCTTTTTCATTATTCATTCATTCAGTCATTATGTCACATATAGATCATATTATTTAAGTCCCTGCTTTTGAGACATATCCTGAGAGATTAAACCCCTAGGGATACTGAAAACCTACCTGAACTCATTCTTCAATGCTTAACAAACTCCCCCATCCCAACAATTATGAAGCCCTACTGTCAAAAACAAAACTTTCTGTGCTCCACAGCCTAATCTCTTATAGGAATTCCCTTCAACCTAGCCTTTCCATCAACCTATCCCTTCTACTATGCTCTCTTCAATGCCTGCTCCATAAGGTAACAACCTTGATTTTGTTTTAAATCTTTTCTTTTTTTCACTCTCTCTATCTTCTGCCTCCAACTGAGACCCAACTCCCTCTTGTCATAGTCTTCTTGATCATCTTTTCTATCAGTGGTTGTAGTTTCATTGGTTTTACTTAACTCTGATTGGAGGGAGCTGTATATTCCTCACTTCCCATTGTCACAAGTTTTCTCTCTACCATCATCACTCAGTAAGAGGAAGGAGAAAATAAGCATTTATGAGTGTTGCTGGTGGCATGGTTGGTAGTCCCTAATTTGGTTTGCCTCAGTTTCCTCATCTGTAAAATGAAATGAGAAGGAAATGGCAAACCACTCTAGTATCTTTGTCAAAAACACTCCAACTAAGAGGTTCCAGCCAAGATGGTGGAGAGGACACATACACACACACACACACACACACCCCTACTTAATCTCCATCTTTGCTCTCAGAATTTATTTCATGACAAGGCCTCAGAATTAGTGCTTGACCGGGGGAAAACCCCACAAATAATTACCAAGAGAAGACATCCTTGAAATTCGCCAAAAAGGTCTGTTTTTTCTCTGGGTGGGGATGGCCAGATTGGGCACAGGCTGAGGGAAGGCAGCGAGAGCACAGCATGCAGCTCACACTGAGCAGATCAGAGTGGGGTGGGGTGTGATCTCAGCCATTCTGCAAAAAGAACTTAACACAGGAAATATTTATATGAACTGATGCCAAACAAACTACACAGAACCAGGTATATATTGTGTACAATAACAGCAAGAATGTGAGATGATCAGACATGAGATGTTTGGTTCTTTTCAGTAGTCCAGTGATCCAAAACAATCCGAATAGACTTTGGATAGAAAATGCCATCTACATGCAGAAAAAGATCTAAGGAATAACAAATGTTTGTAAAAAGATGATCACTGCAGTGCTCTATCGGTAGAACTCTATCGGTCCAAATATTCCAGAAAGCAATTTAAAAAGTGACCATATCATTTGACCCATAAACCCCACTTCCAGACATATATCCCAAAGAAGTCAAAGATAAAAAGAAAGCCAAATTTGCTTCTTTACAACTTCTACCAATTGCTCTTGATTCTACCCTCTGGAGAACAAATAAAGCAAGTCTTATCCTTTTCTGTACATTCTTTCAAGTATCCAAAGATATTATTATTAGTGTTATTATTATTAGTGTTATCTTAGTCCTGTTACTCTCTTCTCTAGTCGTGTAGATACTTTGCCCTGGCAGCAAGCCAGTAGACCAGCAGAGAAGCTGTAAACACAGGAGGTAAAGACTATAACCCCCAAAAGCTAGGGTCTCTTGGGACCTGACCACACCCACCTGGAATGTCTCATCATGCTCTCAGCATCTCAGAGTCTCAGAGTGCAGATGCAGCGCAGCCTTTGCTGTCCTGCTAGTGCCTCACTGCTGCCCACGCAGTCTATAATAGAGAAAGCTCTGTAATACCATCTAGCACCGCCCCCCCCAAAAAAAGCAGACTACATTTGGTTTTTTTTGCTAGTTTTTCTTCTTTTATTCTTGTCTGACAAAATGAGCAAAAAATTAAAATGGATTCTAACCATTGATAGCTTCTATATGGATAGAGTAGACTTTAAACCCCCAGGAGACTAAAAACAGACTGTCTCCAGATGAATCCCCAAAGGGGGATATGATCTGGTTTTCAACATACAAGACTCTCATAGAAGAAATTAAAAAGCTCTCACAAGAGATCTAGAAGAAAACTGGGAAAAGGAAAGGGAAGCTTGGCAAGAGAGTCTGGATAAGTCATTCCACTCATTTAAAGATAGAGTAGATAAAGAAATCAAATCCTTGAAAAACAGACTTAGTGAACTGGAAAAAAATAGCTCACTAAAAAATAAAATTGGCGAAATGGACAAAAATTCCATAGAACAAAACCACTCACTTAAAAACTCAATTGGACAATTAGAAAAAGATATAAAAAAGTGAGTGAAGAAAATAATTCATTGAAAATCAGATTGAATAAATGGAATTGAATGACTCAAGGAGACACCAAGAATCAGTCAAGCAAAGTCAAAAAAATGAAACAATGGAAAAAATGTCAAATACCTTCTCGGGGAAACAACAGACCTGGAAAATAGATCTAGGAGAGACAATCTGAAAATTATTAGGACTTCCTGAAAAATATGATGAAAAAAAGAGCTTGGACACCATTTTCCAGGAAATTATCAAAGAGAACTGCCCAGAAGTTATAGAAACAGAGGGTAAAATAGACATTGAAAGAATTCATCGATCACCTACTGAAAGGGACCCTAAAATCAAAACTCCAAGAAATATAGTGGCTAAATTCCAGAACTATCAAAGCAAAGAAAAAATATTATGATCTGCTAGAAAAAATAAATTCAAATATATGGGAGCCACAATAAGGATTACCCAGGACCTAACAGCTTCCACATTAAAGGATCGAAGAGCCTGGAATCTGATATTGCAAAAAGCTTGTATGCACCAAGTGGTGTAGCATCTAAATTCTTAAAAGAGAAATTAAGAGAGCTGCAAGAAGAAATAGACAGCAAAACTATATTAGTGGGAAATTTCAACCTTGCTCTCTCAGAATTAGGAAAATCAAACCTACAAAATAAATAAGAAGGAGATAAATAGAATGCTAGAAAAGTTAGATATGATAGATCTTTGGAGAAAACTAAATGGAGACAGAAAGGAGTACACTTTTTTCTGCAGTTCATGGAACCTATACAAAAATTGACCATATATTAGGACAAATGGAGTAAGGCAGAAATACTAAATGCATCCTTTTCAGACCATGATGCAATGAAAATTACATTCAATAAAAAACCAAGGGAAATAGACCAAAAAATAATTAAAAACTAAATAATCTCATACTAAAGAATTATTGGGTGAAACAGCAAATCATAGATATAATTAATAACTTCACTCAAGAAAATGACAATAATGAGACATCATAACAAAATGTGTGGGATGCAGCCAAAGTGGTAATAAGGGGAAATTTCATATCTCTAGAGGCCTACTTGCATAAAATAGAGAAAGAGAAGGTCAATGAATTGGGCTTGCAACTAAAAATACTAGAAAAGGAACAAATTAAAAACCCCCAGTCAAACACTAAACTTGAAATTCTAAAAATGAAAGGAGAGATTAATAAAATTGAAAGTTAAAAAAAAACTATTGAATTAATTAATAAAACTAAGAGTTGGTTCTATGAAAAAAACAACAAAATAGACAAATCCTTAGTAAATCTGGTTTTAAAAAAA
This sequence comes from Sarcophilus harrisii, assembly GCF_902635505.1. Lineage (NCBI taxonomy): Eukaryota > Metazoa > Chordata > Mammalia > Dasyuromorphia > Dasyuridae > Sarcophilus > Sarcophilus harrisii. The sequence continues at coordinate 187,174,605 of NC_045428.1, forward strand.
GGAAAGAGGAAATCAAATTGTTAGTCTTAAAAATGAAAAGGGAGAACTTGCCACTAATGAAGAGGAAATTAGAGCAATAATTAGACGTTACTTTGCCCAACTTTATGCCAATAAATTTGATAACTTAAACGAAATGGAAGAATTCTTTAAAAAATATAGCTTGCCCAGATTAACAGAGGAAGAAGTAAATTTTTTAAACAGTCCCATCTTAGAAAAAGAAACAGAACAAGCTATTAACCAACTCCCTAGGAAAAAATCCCCAGGACCAGATGGATTTACATGTGAATTCTACCAAACATTTAAAGAACAATTAACTCCAATGCTATATAAACTATTTGAAAAAATAGGGATTGAAGGAGTCCTACCAAATTCCTTTTATGACACAGACATGGTATTGATACCTAAACCAGGTAGGTTGAAAACAGAGAAAGAAAATTATAGACCAATCTCCCTAATGAATATTGGTGCTAAAATCTTAAATAAAATATTATCAAAAAGATTACAGAAAGTCATCCCCAGGATAATACACTATGAGCAAGTAGGATTTAAAGCAGGACTGCAACTGCTCTCTGCAAATGAGTTCCTAATTGCCAGATCCAATGGCTTTTTCTTACTCCTTATTTTTCTCAATCTTTCTGCAGTCTTCAATACTATCAGTAACCCTCATCTATTTGATAATCTTTTCTTTTTTTGACACTACTCTATTCCATTTCTTCTACCTATTTGACTCTATTTTTTTCAGTCTCCATCACTAGATCTAGGTCCACAGTGTGTTTCTAGGTCTCTGTCCTGGTCTCTCTTCTTTTCTCCTTCCATATACTTTCCAGGGATGTTCACATTGATAATGAGATTGATATACACATTGCCAATGCTAGCTCAGTGTTTGGGAGGCTCCAAAAGAATGTAGGGGAGAGAATATTAGACTTATTACCAAATTGAGTGTTACAGAGCTATTGTGTTGATTTCATTGTTGTATGCCTGTGAAATCTGGACAGTGTACCAATGTCATGCCAGGAAACTGAATTACTTCCATTTGAATTGTCTTAGGAAGAGTCTGAAGATGACCTAACAGGGTAAGACACAAGACACTGAGGTCCTTTATTGACCTGTCAAGGATTCTAACTCTACAACAACTCCATTGGAGTGGCCCAGTTGTTCAAATGTCAAATGCACATTTGCTCCTCAAAATTTTTTTATGGAGAACCCATACAGGGCAAGACCTCACAAGGTGGTCAGAAAATACAAGGTATTTCTTAACAACTTTATAACTGATTTTTTGAGATGGGAGATACTGACACAGGACTGCCCAGCATAGCCTGTCCTAATCAAAGAAGGTGTTTTATGAACAAAGCAGAATTGAATTATCCCAGAAGAAATGAAAGCTGTATAAAATTAGAGAAGCTACCCCAAATTTTCATAAGGACTATTTATGTTTCACCTGTAAAAGATTACATGGAGCATGTATTGGTCGGATCAGCCAGTCTGACACACTCAACTCTAATATAGTAATGTCATTTTGGTACACTTCAAGAACAAAGGACAACAAACAACCAATCATTATTTTTGTATGGATGATTTTCAAATATACTTATTCAGCCTTAACCTCTTTACTCACATGTAATTACCAAAAGTTCACAAAAAAGCACTTGTCTGTTATGGGCTATAACACTGAACTTGAAACAAGGATTCTTACAAGCTGCTAAGTCAGTGGAATTGATAAAGACAATGATTGTCTAGTTTAGTGTGGTGATTAATAGTTCTCTAAGTTCAGTATGATTGATTTAATGTTACAACAAATAATGGTTTCCTAGTGATAGAATGATTGGTTTATACTTAGCATAGAGCATGTAAACCAGGTGGGATTCCGAGCTAGAGAAGACAAGCAGACTGGATGTGGGAGCTCAAGCTCTCAGAGCCAAGGAGAGAGAGATTAATTTTCATCTTCATCAGCCTTGTGGTGGCTGGCCTGTCCTCCTGCATTTTCTCCACTGAAACCAAGTCCCCTCTGACGACCACTAGAAAGCTAGCTGGGCACCAGGCAAAAGAGACAATAAAGGCTTTGGGACTTTAACACCTGGCTATTCTTGTGGTGATTACTGAACTGAAAAGAAGACTGGTCCAAAGACCTCCAAGAAAACCAAACAAGAACATTACACTTGTCCTTCGGCAGAAAAGAAATACCATAGTTAGCCAAGTAATTTGTTAAAGCAAAAAAATTTCCAAAAGATAGAGTTCCCTCTTGTTCTCAATTCCAGGAAAAGTCCTCCTTTTTACATTCCCACTCTGCCCAATTCCCCCACTTCTTTCTACTCTGCTCATTTCCCTTGCTTCTTTACAAATGTCTCTTTTCCCCATCCCAAAGATTTTCGGCACTACCTTCTGTCTTCAGTAGTTAATTTAAAAATTAAAAATTTTAAAATTTAAAAGATTTTTTTTGGGCCACTTGCCCTGGATATTACTTTATTGCCCCAAGCTTAACATTTACTAGGTTAGGACTGTCCAATATTTGATTTTGAACTAAAATGTCAGGATTGGTTCTAAAACATATTATAAAGGTTGAATATATATTTTGGTGACAGGATGAAACAAAGAAGGAAGCATCAAAAGATGAAACAAAGTTTTGAGCTTGGGTAACTAATGAAAATGAAATTATCATAAGGAATCAATTGAGGACAATATATAATTATATTTGGTAACAAAAGTATTTCCATAAGGTATAACATTCACAATAAGTGAACTGGAAATTTTTTTTCCTCCTAACATAACTTTAGGAACCTGCCTTTTAGTTTCTGGATTTCTATGTGATTTTAAGCAAATCATTTAAGCAAAAAAACACATTTAGTTCTCTTAGTTGTAAAAATGAGTAGGTAGTGTTTCCTTTCAATTCTAAATTTCTATGGCCCTTTGACTCTAAATAGTAATAAGTCATTAATCAGTCCTACCAACAAAGACTTTAATAGTACTTGGTAATTGTAACAATAAATACCTTACACTATTTTAAATCATCATTTGTTGCAGACCATTAAGAAACTAGTAAGAAGGCCATTTAAAAATGAAATTAAATGTAAATTGCCTATGACAACAACTACTGGTATCCTGCTGACAAATGAAAATGTCACTGCAACAAGTCCTTAGAGGGAGGTAATTACTCCTGTATTCATGAATGTATGGGGCTTGACAGGTACCTGATTTGAATACAAAAACCTTCCAAAAGATTCACCCAAGCTGCAAAGCAAGACTCATGTGCTGGATAAATGCATGCTGGTACAAACTATCAGCAGAAATAATTAATTCAGTTTCTTCTGACCCCCAGGCTGTATTCTCCCTGCCATACCAACTGGACCTCATTTGCAGAATTCAAAATGAAGCTGAATGATTGAAATGGGGCTTTAAGGTCCTTATCTTACAGGGTGAAACGGTGAAAGGCATTAATGGAGCAGATTGAACGGTGTTAAGTCTTGTAAAAGCAACCCAATAACCTCTGGCAGCCCTTCTGTGACTCTGCATACAGGTTTACTCCTTTTATTCTTAAAAGCAGAAAGTCAAAGGGGATTGGGTAGACAGGAAGCAGAAATCAGTGGTTTCTGGAACAGAATTCTTTTAAAGGATGCAGAAGCCCATTCAAAGTATTATGAGAAGCCCTCAAATATTAAGAGGATTGAATTCAAAGGAGAGAAAAAGAAGGAATGGGAAAGGAAGAAAAGAAACTTGAACATGGCTAGCCTCTATGAATATCTCTCCACTATTCTGTAGACAGAACAGATATGAGATCCAGAATCATCCAATCCATTAAGAATGCTTGGATTTTAAATAATTTACTATACTAGTATGAGAAAAATTTTATGATTATCATAGCTCACATTTACATGGATTTCTTAAAACTGATAGAGTGTTTTCTTCATCACACCTCTCTAAGATACAAAATACAATTATTATAACACCCTTTTTACAGCTGAAGATATTGAGGTTAAATGATTTGAAAAGGAGCACACAAGTTATAAGTGACAGGGTTGAATCCAAAGCAGCACAGCATAGTAGAAACATTACTGGAGTTGGATCCAGAAGAACTAGTTTTTAATCACAATCATACAACTTATTACCTTTGAACAAGTGATTCTTGAAGTTCTCAGTGCCTCAACTTTCTCATTTGTAATTTAAGGGAGTTGACAGATAACTTTTCTGGTTCTTCAAACGCTAAATTTATGTGATCCTATGACTACAATCTCCTTAATTACTATTCCTAGTATGACCATTTAAAGAATAAATAATATTCTTCACTGAAGCAAGAAAACATCCATTTTTATGCCAGGCAAATAAAAATACCAGCAAATCAGAAGTGAAACATTTTCTACCCTAAAGGATGGAAGATAACATTTGAAGGTACCAATTCTTCTGTCAAGGCTTAAAGTAGTTGTCTTGCATGGGAGGCCCAGGTTGTTAATAATCCTGTGGATGCTTTTTAGTTACAGCTCAGAAAGAAATGAAGCTAAAAGGAAATGAGAACTACAAGGAGTTTTTCTGTCACAGGAAAGTTTTATTGTTGTTTTCTTTCTTTTTTTGTTGTTTTCTTTTAAAAAAAATTCTCAAAGGTATTATAAATTTTTTTTCATTTGCTTTGTCTTTATTTTTATTAATTGTTTTATTTTTCTGGTTATACACATACATATTAACTTTTAAATACATTTTTCTTTATTAATCATGTTGGGAGAGAAAAATCACAACAAAATGAAAAAACCATGAGAGAGAAAAAAAACAAAAAAAAAGTGATTGTGTTGATTTACATTCAACCTCCACAGTTCTCTTTCTCAATGCAAATGGCATTTTCTAGTCAAAGTTTATTGGTATTACCTTGGATCACTAAACCACTGAGAAGAGCCAAGTCTTTCATAGTTGATGGTTGCATAATTTTGCTGTTACTATGTACAATATATCTTTTGTTCTGCTTGTTGTGCTCAGTGTCAGTTCATGTAACACTTTTTTTTATCATTTTTATAGGACAATAATATTCCATTACCTTCATATATCACTATTCATTCATCCATTCCCCAATTGATGGGCATTTACTCATTTTCCAATTCTTTGCCTTCACAAAAAGATCTGCTACAAACATTTTTGCACGTGGGGCCCTTTTCATTCCTTTATGATTTCTTTTGGCACTGCTGGGTCAAAGGGTATGCACAGTTTGATAACCCTTTGGGCATAGTTCCAAATTCTTCTCCAAAACAGTAGATCATTTCACAATTCCACCAACAATGCGTTAGTGTCCAGGTTTTCACACATCTCCTTCAACATTTATCATTATCTTTTCCTCTCATTTTAGCTAATCTGAGAGGTGTGAGGTGGTACCTCAGAGTTGTTTTAATTTGCATTTCTCTAATCAGTAGTGATTTAGAGCATTTTTTCATATGCCTATCAATGGATTTATTTTTGTCATCTGAAAACTCTTAGATTCATATCCTTTTACCAGCTGGGGAATGACTTGTATTCTTATAAATATTTTAGAAATGAACCTTTCTCAGAAACAATAGCTGTAAAAATCTTTTCCCAGGGGCAGCAAGGTGGCACGGTGCTTGGAACATCAGTCCTGAAGTCAGGAGGACCTGAGTTCAAATCTGGCCTCAGACACTTAGCTGTATGACTCTGGGCTAGTCACTTAACCCCATTGTCTCGGGGGAAAAAAATCTTTTCTTGTTTTGTTATTCCCTTTTAATCTTATTTCTTTTGGTTTCATATGTGCAAAACTTTTTTTAATTTAATGCAATCAAAGTAGTTCAATTTCACATTTTATAATGTTCTTTAGTACTTCTTTGTTCCTAAATTCCTCCCTTCTTCAAAGATCTGATAATATATATATATATATATATATATATATATATATATATATATTTTTTTTTTAAAATAAAGATCTAAGGGGGAAAAAACTGTCTAGGGAAGGAGGAGGAGGGGAGAGAGGGAGATAATTTGGAACATAAGGTTTTATGAAGGTAAATGTTGAAAACTATTTTTGCATGTATTTGGAAAAATAAAAGACTATTATTTTAAAAATTTTTAAAAGGTTGAGGGAAAAAATTCTCTCTAGACAAAAAGGAGACACCAAGAGGAGGGCCAGTTCTTCCCAACCCACATGCACAATGGTAGCCAATGGTCAATATCATCATCCATCCTTCCCCTCTTCAAATTCATATCTTCTCCTGGGAAACTGGAGAGGTGAAAGGTTAAGGGGAAGCAGCAAGGTTAAAAAAAAACAACTGGTTTTGTTTTTGTTTTGTTTTGAATCACTATTACTCAGTAGTGTCATTAGACTACCAAGGGAAAAAAACATATAAGGAGAACTGAAAATCCTTATTCCCTTTGCATGCTTTACTTCAGATGCATGAGACTGTTACCTATTTCTAAGTATACTCATTTATTCTATTAATTCAACAGGTATAATCTTATTTCTCATAAACACCTCTGGCCAACCATGCAATTTGGACCTATGCTCAAAGGGCTACAAAGCCAAGCATATATTTTGACACAGAAATACAACTGAAAGTTTATATCTTAAAAAGATATAAAAAAGGGAGAGAGAGAGAAGGAACTATATGTATACAAAAATATTTTTAATTTTTAGAATTGTCAAAGAATTGGAAATTGAATGGGTGGCCATCAATTGGGGAATGCTGAACAAATTGTATTAAGTGATTGTGATGGAATACTGTTGTTCTATAAGAAATAATGAGCAAGATATTCTTAGGAAAATGTCAAAAGGCTTACATGACCTGAAACAAAGTGAAATAAGCAGAACCACAAAAATATTGTAAATAGTTAATAGCACTATTATAAGCATGATAGTGAATGACTCAGGTATTTCCTAATAATACAATTATCCAAGATAGTTTCTAAAAACTGATGATGAAAAATGCTATTCATCTCTAGAGAAAGAATTGATGAAGTATGATTTGATTTCTTGATGCCCTACAAGACAAGTCAGGAGTGTATGAATTCCAAAAATACATATACAGGACAAACTTTTCATTTTAACTCAAATTAACACTTCCTTTCTCCAGACAATAATGATAACAATGCATCAAGCCCTGATTTGGCTGATTTTTCAAATACAAATAATCACACCGAAAATTTAGCATTTACTTTTCTACTACATCCCTGGCTCCAGTGCACTTGTTGATCTGCATTGTTAGAAGATGTTTCCTTACCAAGAACTCCCTATATCAGTGAAATCACAGGTCAAATACAGAAAGACCTAAAACTCAATATTAAAACTACAGCAAAGGTAAACAAATATTTTATTAGAATGGGATATTCAAAGGAGCACTGGCTGGAAACCCACATACTTGAATTCTAGGACCAGTTCTGGCATTAGCTATTAATGAGAACTTCACTCACTTACTCGTGATATTTCCTCTGCTGTAAAATGAATTTGGAATACATGATCTCTATGGTTTCTTGCAGCACTAGAATATAGAAATCCTAGAATTATAAAGCTATAATGAGTTTTATAGCTTATGATCTTAATTTGGATAAATTATTTTCCAAAAATGTTACTTAGTAGAATATCAAAGTATTGACTTCATATGAAGGATCGAGAAAAGGTTAGGGAACAAGTATTATACAGTATTTATTACATATTCATTACAATTCTAAGTACTTCATAAACATTCTATTATAGCTCACAATGTCCCTGTGTGATTGGTTCTGTTATTACCTCCTTTTTACAATTGAGCAAACAGAGGCAAACTAATTAAATAACTTGTTCAGGATTACACAACTTTGTAAATGTCTGAGGCTGGTTTTGTATTCAGGTTGTCTAGAGCAGAGCTTTTTCCACTCATGACCATTTTTCACTTGAGAAATTCTTATGTGACCTCAGAAATAAAGGCATATAAAATAGGTATAAAAATCAAACATTTACTGATAATAAATTATAATTTCATAACCTCCCACATTCAATTATGAGACCCCATATGAGATTGCACATCTGTGTAAGAAATTAGAATTTGACTAAAGCTCTCTAAACCCTATATTTTCTAGCTTCCTGAGAGCATATAAATATGGTAAGGACACCAACTATGAATATGAATACCTATTAGGAGCAATATTTATATTATCAGCTCTGCTACTGTTTATTTTTTCCTGAAAAGCTGTGTGAGCATACCTTTCTGACCAGCCCTATTTGTGCATGAAGCCAAGAGGAACATTATCTACCTGTACCAGTATATTATCTTTTTTTATATTATCTTTTCCATGCTATGACTATGTAAGCTTCTTGTTAGATGTTAAGCTGTTTCATTTCATTCCAATCCTGTACCTGAATATCAGCCTGTCCTGAGTCAGACTTCACCTATGATGAGCCACTGCAGGACCCTGAAAGCAAATACCTGCTGGGGCAGTTTCTACTCTGACAAATCTGAAGGTCTCAATAGCTTCCCATGTTGCTATGGTATTATTGCTATGATAACTGTCAAGTGTACAATTTAAGCCCTCCTGCCAGGCTACTTCACAAACTAAAGGTCTTTGCCCCACCAGCCCCTGATGGGGTAAGTTTTGAAGCATGAGAAGCTTGCAAGTTGAATCCTCTCATTCTGAAACAATGTTAGTTTTTCTTCCCCCTCCCCCTTTGTAATGCACTACTTTCAGGGTGCTTTTTTTTTCTACGAAGGGAAAGAAAACCAGTATCATTCAAAACTGGTCTCATCCCTTCTGTAAGTCAACAATAAAAGTAGCCTTCTTTTATTTATAGCTCCTTCTCCAGCTCAACTTTGCTGAGTGTGTATACACAGGAGCACACACACATATACACACACACACACACACACACACACATACAAACACACACACACAACACACACACACACCTTTTTTTTCCTGAAAAAAGAATATCCTTCTTCCTTTAACTCTTATCTGTATATTCAATAAACATATATTTTCCCTGAAAAAAGAATATCCTGCTTCCCATAACTATCCGTATATTCAATAAACAAAGCAAAAGTTTGAATTTGTTGCCCAAAAGGTTTCATTAAATGTTAGGTGTCTTAGAAATTTAAGTCAGAGAGGCAGCTAGGTGATGCAGTGGATAGAGCATCAGCCCTGAAGTCAGGAGGACTTGAGTTCAAATCTGGCCTCAGACACTTAACACTTCCTGTCTGTGTGACCCTGGGCAAGTCACTTAATCCCAATTGCCACAGGGTGAGGGGGATAACTGTCAGTGCTTTAGAAAAGGAAAAGAAAACACAGCAACCAACTGCCATTCAGACTTTCTAGAAAGAACAATGGAAGTACAGTGAGAGAACAGGTTAAATAAATGAGAATTACCTAGACACCCGACTGGTTTCTCAAAGGAAAAGGCTTTATTGTTGAATAAAGCAGGAAGGCACCAAGTAGCATCAAGTGACTAGTTGATCTAAGGGAGCACTCTAGGATGAGTATATTATAGGAAAAGGCAGGGCTAGGGGAGATGTTTACTCTTTGTTCCCTTAGCAGTAATGGAATAATTAGGAAGAGAGAAGGTTTTTAGGGGAAAGTCCACATTTGAAAGTATTGAGTTTAAGATGTCTATACGACACCTAATTCTAAATTGTCCCCTATGCAGTAGCAGATGGGAGACTGGAGTTCAGGAGAGATTGGGGCTAATTGATTTGAGAGCCTTCTCAATCTAGAAATGCTATAATATTCATACATGTCAAGAAATTAACATACCCTACATCTGTTAACTACCAGCATTTTGAGGAACCTTGTCAGGCAGGGGGCATATGGAGATCTGTACTGCACTAAAAGCACACAATTTTACCGAGGAGAGAGAGGAGGAAATTTAGTGAGTACTCTCATGCACATGAATTATCAGGAGAAAATTCTAGTTTAGTAATACAAACATACATATCTGTCAGAAATGGTTCCCATATAATGAAAACATAATTCTTAACAATAATGCTTGTCTTAAGCTAATCATTCATTCTGCTTTGGTTTTGTGTCCTAAGGGGTTGATTAGACAATATGAATGTAATGATTTAAAGTTCACACATAGCTTTTAGTCATTGGGACCTGCAAGGTAATAGACTAAATAAACCAAGGCCCATTTTGAGGGAAGTCTTACACAAATCAATATCAAGGAGAGAGGACAACACTGAAGGTTTGAAGAACTGTTTATTCCTCTTCAGGTGTTGTTAGTAACCTGGGTCTGAACCTATAGGTGGATACCTGGAAAGCTGTATTTCCTTGTTGAACAGTAATTTAAATAATTTGTTGTATGTTTATAATTAGTAAAAAAATTTTTAAAAATTGTCTTATTGGCAGGCTGATTTCAGAAAATCCTGGAAAGGCTTACGGGAACTGATGCTAAGTGAGTAGAACCAAAACAACATTGGACACAGCAACAACAAGATTATTTGATGGTCAACTGTGAGGGACTTGGCTTCTTCCAACAATGAGGTGATTCAAGGCAGTTCTAATACACTTGTTATGAAAGGACTCATTTGAATCCAGTGAGAGAACTATGGAGATTGAATGTGGATCAAAGTATAGTATTTTCATCTTTTTTGAGGGGTGGTGGTGGTGTTATTTTACTTGTTTTTTTTTCTTTCTCATGTTCCGCCCCCCTCCCCCATTTTGACCTGGTTTGTTTTCTTGCATAGCATGAAAAATATAGAAATATATTTAGAATGATTGAATATACTTAGCCTACAGTGGGTTGCTTGCTGTCTAGGGGAGGGCAAAGAAAAGAGAAGGAAGGAGAAAAATTTGGAACACAAGGTTTTCCAAGGCTGAATGTTAAAAACTATCTGCGTATTTGGGAAAATAAAAGAATCCTCAAGGATAGCCTAAGAGACTTTTTCAAAAGCTTTTCTAAGACTTAAAGTTACTATTCTATAACATTCTCCTTTCTTTCACTTTTTCAACCCCACCAAAAAATGGGATGATTTTAGTCTAGCATAATCTACTATTGAATTTTCTGCTGGATTTTAGTGATCACTAACCCTTTCAGATTTATTCTAACCATAATAAATTCTAGAAAGTCCCAGAAATTCAAGTCATAATTTACAGATTCCACTTTCTTCCCTATTCTAGAAATCTAAATATTTGCCTTTTGACATGATTCTAATTCTCATGGTCTTTCAGGTAATTTACCAGCCTTTTAGCAAAGATATCTTATGATGTTGTTCAACTGGGTCTAGCACTTTGAACTCATTAAGAGAGGCAAGAAATGCTTATATTCTCTCCCTATGTTGAGATTTCACTCAAACAAATAATGTTTTAATATCTTTTAATAAAAGCAAGCTTTGTTTAATACCTACTTTGTGCCAGGCATTTTCCTAAGTATTTTACAAATATCTCATTTGATATTCACAATAACTTTGAGAAATATGAGCTTATATACTTCAACAACAATACTATATGATGACCAATTCTGATGGACCTGGCCATTCTCAGCAATGAGATGAACCAAATCAGTTCCAATGGAGCAGTAATGAATTGAACCAGCTACGCCCAGCAAAAGAACTGGGAGATGACTAAGAACCATTACATTAAATTCCCAATCCCTATATTTTTGCCCACCTGCATTTTTGATTTCCTTCACAAGCTAATCGTACAATATTTCAGAGTCCGATTTTTTTTTTGTACAGCAAAATAACGGTTTGGTCATATATACTTATTGTGTATCTAATTTAAATTTTAATATATTTAACATCTACTGATCATTCTGCCATCTGGGGGAGGGGGTGGGGGGAAGGAGGGGAAAAATTGGAACAAGAGGTTTGGCAATTGTCAATGCTGTAAAGTTACCCATACATATAACTTGTAAATAAAAGGCTATTAAAATAAAATAAAAAGAGAGAGAAATATGAGCTTTTCCTATATTCATTTTATAGATGAAAAAACTTTCAGTTAAGTGATTTGCTCAGTTACATTGCTAAAAAGTGTCTGAGGCCAAATTTGAACTTAGAGTTTTCTACTCCAGGCTTAGTTCTCCATCCAATGAACCACCTCCTTGCCTAATATTTTAAATGATTCAATGTTGTTGTTTTTTTACAAGATGCTTACTTCACAATAATTTTGTATCAGTAGTACAAATATCATTATATTTATTTACAGATGAGGTCAACAATCATGTGATTTGTCTGTTGTAGTACAACTTAGAAATACATATTAAACTTAATTTTAAAAAATATTTTGTTCAAAGGATTGTTCATTGTTTTCTTTATATCTTGTACTATACACGCTACAAACACTGTGATAAAGGAAAAAAGAATGAATAATCAAATGAACAATCCTCATGCTTAAAGATCTTCAATTTTATTAAGGACAAGGACTGTGGTTAGGTAGATGAGAATACACAACATTTGCAATAGAGGGAACAGAGGGAGAGGAATTTCTTAAGTAAAAGGAGTCCCTATGCTGAGTCCTAAAAAAAATATTTAAAACTAAAAGGCAGAAATGAGAAGTGAGGAAGGTAAAGATAGAGATAAAGATACTGAAAATGAAGAGGCATGATGAAGTATTGAACTATAAGAATAGGAAGAAGAATGTAGCATTTGTGAAGCAGAATAATATGAAATAAATCTAGAAAGCTATAAGGAAGGTATATTGTAGAAGACTTTGCAATATGGAACCGGGACAGGTTTTTGAGTAGGGGAAAGATATGACAAAATTGTGTTTTAGAGAATTTCATTTGGCAGCTGTATAGAGGACATTTCAAAGGGAGTAAGGATATAAGACAAAGAGCTCAATTAGGGAATTATTGTAATTGTATAAGCAAGAGGCAAGGAAAGCTTGAAGTTGGTGGTTTTCCATGTAAGTACAAAGAAGGTGACATATGCAAGAGGTGTTGCAGAAGTAGAGTAGACAATATTTGGCAAAAGATTAGATATGTGACATGTGGAACATAAATGAGTGAAGAATGGAGCCAAGAATGGATACCAATGCAAAGTTAGGTATCTAGAGAGAAGGTGGTGTTCTCAACAGATAAGAGGAATCATGAAATAAGGGTTGTTTGGGGCATGACAAATCCCAGGGTACTGGGATAGTACTCCCAGAAGTACTGGAGGCAAGTGGTGATAGAGGACTGAAGTTATGACATGACACAAGTTCCTGGAGTCCTCCCAAATTCTTAATGAGGTGGAAAAATAGTAGAATTTATGAAGTTAATGTATTTCACTTCTTAAACTAATCAGTGGTCAATAGAGAAATCATTTTATATCATTTTAATAGTATTTTATTTTTCCAAGTACATGTGAAGATCATTTAAAAAATTCATTTTTGTAAAACTTTGTATTCCAAATTTTTCTCCCTCCCTTGTCTTAAAGACAGCAAGCAATCTGATCTACAATTCTTTTTTTTTTAACCCTGAGGCAATTGGAGTTAAGTGATGTGCCCAGGGTCACACATCTAGGAAGTATTAAGTGTCTGAGGTCAGATTTGAATTCATGTCCTCCTGACTTAAGGGCTAGTGCTCCATCCACTTTAACATCTAACTGCCCCTGCAATTCTTTTAAACATATTTCTATATTTGTCATGTGTAAAAAAAATCAAAAGAGAAAAATAAATAAAGAAAAAAAACACAAGAAACAAACAACAATAACAAGCTGAAAATACTATACTTCAACTGATATTCAGTCTCCATAGTTCTCTCTCTGGATGCAAATGGCACTTTCCAACCCAAGTCTATTGGAATTACTTTGAATCAACACATTGTTGAAAAGAGCCAAATCCATCACAGCTGATGAACACATAATCTTGTTACTGTGTACAATGTTCTCATGGTTCTCCTCACTTCACTAAGCACCAGTTCATGAAAGTCTTTCCAGTTTTTTCTGAAATCAGTCTGCTTATCATTTCATAGAGAACAATAATATTCCATTACATTCATATACCATAACTTATTCAGTCATTCCCCAAATGATGGGCTTCGCCTCATTTTCCAGTTACTTGCTACTGCAAAAATAGCTGCTGCAAACATTTTTGTATATATGGGTCCTTTTTCTAGAGGAATAATTTTAAAACTCTATTGCTGGACTTTTAAAAAATATAGCAATTGAAACTCAAACTGTCACATCCACAAAATAAGGGTTTGGTGTTACAATTAAGATTGATTTTCTTAAAATACTTTTAGATATCTAGAAACCAATTGAATTCTTCATGTTTATATTTATTCAGTCTATTTTGGTAAAAGTTAATATTTTATCAAAAATATGATAAGGCCATATAAACTTATAGAATTTCCTAGTTTTCCAAGAATTATTTCCCTGGCAGTAGGAAAAAAAACATATAAAAATCTGAGTACATTATCATTTATATTGCTTTCCTGGACTGTATTTTCTCAAAAACACTGAAATAACTATTGCAGATAGTGAAATGCTGAATAGTTAAATAAAGACTAGGGAAATGGCACCATCAATTAGCTTAATGAAATATATCACCCACTCATCAAAAATATGGGAATAAGCTTCTTAATGATAGTAATGATTGCAAAATAAAAATTGAATTAATGTTCAAATTAATTGATTGCATTTCAGAATTTTTTCCTCTTTCCTAAATGTAGAGAAATAGCTCTTATAGATATAAAAATAAGTTCTCTGATGGTAAAATGAAATATGTGTGTGTGTGTGTGTGTGTGTGTGTGTGTGTGTGCCAGGTAATAAATGTATGGAACATAGATTCCCTGGACTTTTCTCAAAATACAGATATCATTAAAGTGTCTAGTGAAATTGACAATAGTAAACATGATAGCATAGCCCTTGACAGTTCAAACATAAAATGTCTGTCTGACATACTGACAAAGACTAAATAATGGTATCATACAAATATAAGTATTTCCATGTTCCTGAGTTTTGAATATGAAATTTTTGCCCAAATCCTATTAGTCCATGACAGATAGCTTCAATATTTTTCAAGTTGGCATTGTTAATTACTTTTCCCTAAACAGTAATATGCCTGCGCAAAGACTAAACTCAGGTTAATAAGTAGTATAAGTGTATGATTTTTACAAAGAAAAATATTCCTTCACCCTGAGTATGCAGCAGTGTGAAGTACAACCTTCCTAAATCTTTTGAGATTTGGCACCTCTACAGGTGACAGTATCTTAGGGAATTAGCTTTTGGATTCAAATTTGCTGGTTCTCTGAAATGATTTACAATGGTGATGTCAGCACATCCTGATGCTGATACAGATTCTTATTTATTTCTTCCTGTTCTCTGGAGAGTAGTAAATTCATCCTCTATCCCTAAGCTGTCATATGAGAAGAAAAGCATTAGTTCAGAAGTCCACTAATCTTGTCACAATCAACAAAGTCTTCATCATCCTGATTTTCAATCTTGCAATAGACCTGAATGAGGCTGCAATACAAAAATGTGCTTTCTATATTATTTATATCTTCTTGATCAGCTTATTATTCTTTCTCTTGACATTTCTTTAAAAGATGAGTATTGAGAATACAGAACTAAGAATACCTCTGTAAAAGTTTTTCTTTTTATTTAATTTTATTATTTTCCCCCCCCTTAAACAGGCTATTTAATCTATTTATTTAGTTTTCAGTAAAAGCCTACAATCCCCCAGAGTTTATTCTTTATCCAAATTCTTCCACTTTAGTTAACAGACTGAATATAAAAAAAGAAGACCCAGCTCAATGTGATAGGAACGGCAATAAGATTGAAAGTTGCTGCTCAAATGGCTCCATTAAATCCACCATTGTGGCTTTGATGACCCATGATGGTTCATTTATTTCAGAAAAGAATACTACCAATGTTAACGTCATGTCCAATAATCTTGGGCACTCAATGTTCAAAAAAAGAAAGAAAAGAAAAGAAGAAAGAAGAAAGAAAGAAAAAGAAAAAAAAAGGGGGCGGAGAATGAAATCTTCCAAACATTGAATGCTAAGCTTCAAAGCTTCAAATTATTTTTAGGAAAACTATTCTCAGAATGAATAGAACACAGATATGCTTTCCCTCTTTTTAGGACCTTTATAAAAGCACTAAAGAGAAATCTTTTTTTTTTTTTCTCTTTATTCATAGCACAGGTAACTTTCTACACAGGATTCTTTGGCAAATTTCACTATTATTACAAAAAAGTTTCAACATACATATAATATAAAATATTTATAAGATGTAAACATTTATAAAATTTTTAGGTTACAGCAATTAAATGTGTATAATTGCTGAAACCTTTTTCATTTTTAATTTTATTTTTGTAAAAAATGTTTCAATAATTATATATTGAAAAATTTTAATTTAATATTTCAATTAAATGGCTATAATACATACACACATATCCATACAAGTGGGTATATGTGTGTGTGTGTGTGTGTGTGTGTGTGTGTGTGTGTATATATATATATATATATATATATATATATATATACATCCATACATTTATATAATCAGAGATGAACTCAATCTCCATTGAAGAATGGGACTCCATTGAATTCACTTGTGGGAATGGGACTGGGAGAGCTATACAGCATGAACTTTAGTACCCTAGGAAATCCTCAACACTGAAATTTTGGGCTGTTCCATTTCTAAGCTTGGCTAGTTCATCCTTTCATAGGCACGCTGATGGCACCCCACATTGAGGTTCATTATTATTGGTGCTGGACCTAAACACTGGTTCAGCTTACTACTACTGAAGCTCAGAACTTCAAAACTCAAGCAATCCATCAGCTTTAGCCAGCCTAGAGGCATGAATTACAGGACTAGTCTGATACCATGCCCATAGACACCCAAATTTTCACCACAAGAAACCAGCATCTTCAAAGTTAACATCCCCAAATAAAACATCAAAATTATTTTATGACCTTTTGGGGCTTGCTTATGAATGTAAATAAGTGAAATTGATAAAGGATATGCTTTAAAATTTCATTGTGATGGAAGAAACAAACATCTGTAAAATGTTGTTTGATATTTACTTACTACTTTATTATTCATTATTATTATTATTCATTGAGTAACTTTTTCTAGAATTTTTGATAGCATTTAGGAGATTATTGATATCATTTAAGAGAAACCAAAAGTGAGACTCTGAAATGCCATAGTAGAAAGAAAGAGGCAGAGGGAGGTTTTTTTGTTTTTGTTTTTGTTTTTGTTTTTTTTGGTCACTCTCTCCACAGAGAAGTGGTTGTTTCTTGGTGTAGATTTTTATAGAACCTAGAAAGAACCTCATCCATCAGATGCATTGGCTGATTAGGGATCACATGACTGGGAAAAAAAGAAAAAAAAATTAGTAATCTTCTAAGAAAAAGTGTCCACTTACAAGACCTTTAGTTTCTGATAAGGATTTTTTAAAAAATCTTTTCATGCCTATTTTGCATACAGATCCAATTATCAGTATTCTGTAGCCATTTTGAATAAAGTAACAATTTTTGCAGGAAATAGGAGTAGAGAAAAGATTGATATTTAACATTTTCCACAGAAGTGAGACTGCAGAGAAAATGAGGAATCAGAAAATAGAAAAAAAAAAAAGGTTGAAAAAACAGAGAAAATATATATAAAACATTTGGCTGGGTTTGTTATCAGTTCCCTGTTCAAAAGCAGGAAAAAGAGATAATCAAACACTTTTAAAGAATTCCATTTGATCTAAGATAGAGAGAACAGGGTTGAAATAGCTATCTGCACCAAGCTGTTGGTTTTGCTTCTCCAAGCACAATAAACAGTTGTAAGAGCAGTAGATTCAATTATCTTCTTTTTTTTTTGTGTGTAGTTTCTTGTATTTTATTTCCGTGAAATTACAAAAAATACCTTCCCTGCCAGTCACCACCAGGTACCACTCATGACATATTCATGAAGATTAAAGATCTCTGCATCTTAGAATGTCTGTTTGATCACTAGTAGTCAGAGAGAGAAATATAAAGTAGAAGGAGTTGAGGACTTGAAGTTCTATCTCAAGATCATATAAGAAAAGCATATGCCAAGTATTCAAAGGTTCCATATATGAGCTATGGTGGAGGGGTAGAGGAAAAAAATTCCCTTCCTCCATTTGAAAGCCTAAAACTGAGACTGGAGGACTCAAAATGAAAGGGGCAAAGAATAAAAATGAGATTTTTCCTCTTCTTCTTCCCCTTCCTCTCTCTTCTCTTTGTCCCTGTCCTCGTTTTCCTTCTCCTCCTCTTCCTTCTCCTCTTCCTGCTTTTGAAATGTACTGAGTGGATAGTTCTTTTTAACTTTGTTGCCCATCATTTTTAAATAAATTTAAAACTTCTTCTATCATGAAAACGAAGGACAAAACCAGGAAGTGCAGGTCATTTAAGTTTTCTATCAAGGAACCAGAGCAAATAGGCCTCCCCTGTAAGAGATGCTTCCATTATGGGAAGCAGGAATTTCCTTTGATTACCATGCTACTATATATAATATAATATATAAATGCTATAGATGTAAGTCTATACATATCCACAAAAACATACATAATATTTGTATGTATATATATACATATGCATACACATACATATATACACACATATACATACATAAATAAAATTTTCTAGAAACATGTTGCGTCTCCCTCTCCAATAAAATCCTGTAGGTCAGGGATTTCTTCACTTTTATTTATACTCCCAGTGTTTACCAGCATTCCAGGCATATACACAGTAGGGACATAATATATGCTCTCTAATTGACTAACTGATTGAAATGGATTTAGATATTGTGAAGTTTAGAGCATTGATGACAAATTCAGAAAGACCATCCCTGTGGACTGTATATTGATTTAGAAACCCACAAATTAAAATTATCTTTGTTATATTGTACTTTTATTTCTTTTGTTAGACATATCCCAATTACATTTTGACCTGGTTCCTGCTGGCACTCAGTTTTGCAGTGGGACAGGGGGCTTAGGGATTTATACTTTAGAATATAGGAAACCCACTGTCTGGGGATTCTAGATAAGTTGTAAAAGTTAGAAATGTGCAAACTCGACTATAACAATTCTTACTATCTATTTCTCCTCAAGATCATACAATTCTAACCCTAGTCTACTGTTAAATAACTCAGAAAGACAGGATGGCTTCTGATATGTATTCACTTGTATTACATTGACACATTGCCTTGATATTTCCCCTTTAATTTATAATCTGTTAACCTTTAATTCATGGTAGGTATGAAATTCTATATTCCAGTTGATTTATATGCATTTCCTATAAGCTGAAGGCTACAGGATAGAGTCAAACACCAGGTGTTACAGAATGTGGCACACCAATGGTATTACAGAATGTGGCACAATAACCATGTGTACTTTCAATTTCTCATTAGGAAGGGGATAAAATGAGAGTAAGACACTTCTCTGCTATTTCTTAAATTATAGCCATGTTTCCAGGGGTTTCTATTCAATCCCTTTTCCTGATAAGGAAAGATTAAAGACCTGGAATCAAAGTACGTACAAATAATTCTTTGAGCACTCTGTTATTTGCTTTAAGATGGTGATGTAAAACCAATTCAGTGTCATTTTTCCTTCCCTGACTCTTGAGAATTTTTGTTTCATCAGGCTTCAGGGGACAGAAAAAAGTTTTAACCTCCATAATCTAAGGAAATAAATACTACTGATTCAGTGTAGACAGAACATCTCCACTTTCACTTGAAAATACAATAGTTTTGATATTCTGCCACAACGTCTGGCAAGATTGAAAGTTCATGAGTTTTTTTTTTTATTTCTTCCAAACAGAAAATACTATTTGTGCTATAAAATCAGCCACGAAAAAACACAACTGTCCATCATAAAGGGGAGATTTCTGGGGAAGGTGGGGTAAATCTGGTGTAATAGAGTAGCAAAGTCTGGGAATGTGTCTTTTTGAATCATTTACTTCTGTCTGACAACTTATTTAGGAGAAAAGAATAAAAAAGGAAAAAAATCTCAGAAAGTCATAGATGGGATATTATCTTTGTAGTGGAAATTGTTTTATTGTTTTAATGTCTAGGTTTCCATTTGTCATGAAACTTTAAAATTAAACCTCTCCTGTGTGTACATTTTAATTTAATAAGAAGGATCATAATTTATTATTTGGCCCAGATTTATTGTCCGACTGATGTCATGGTGAAGTCTGTGCATGGCATGAGGGCAGAGAAATGATTCACTTTTCCATGAATATTAACAACAAGAAAAAAGAACCCAACTGTTCCCCATAGTTATTCTCTTCACACCAAGCTGGGCCGAGATCCTTCAGTCTTTCCAGATTTGATGCTGTTGAAATATACTTGATCATTTTCAAGCAGAATATGCTGTTTTCAGATAATTTTCAGATAATGTCTTCTATAGAATAATTTAAGGAATATTGAGAAAAGATTATTTTCACCCAAAATAATAGGATTAAGTTATTTCATGCTCTAGAGTCTACACTGAAAATGTAAATATTGCTTAGGAGAAATAGCACATTAAACTATTACCAATTATTAACATCTTACCTCAAATTAATTTATCAAATTCTTTTTAGTTAAGTAAGGAACTGAGATAATGGGAAAGTTTTGAATGATTGTTACTAATAGGGTATTTTTGTTTTATTTATTTATAGATTCAGAGCTTGATAAACTTTACAAACTACTTAGTCCAGTTTCCTTATTTGCAGTAGTAAACTGAAATCTAGAAAACTTATGTGATTTGTCTGAAAGCAAGGTATAATCTGATGCTAAAATCCAATGTTCTTTCCAAAGTAGAACATTGTTTCCAAATGATCAGTGATTGTAATGTTCTGGTTAACTTTCTGGAGATCTTGGGATCAGTCTTGGTTTCAGCAGAGTAATGTCACCACGAGAATACTCAAAGATAATGTAATGTTCTGATTAGCTTTCTGGAGGCCCTCTGGAATGGGTCTTGGTTTCAGTGGAGAAATGCAGCAGCGCCACCAGGACTGTCTCTATCTTGAAGTCTGTGTCTCCTCCCAGATTTCTTAGCTCTTATATACTCTATTATAAGTACATCATCCTAGGTATCAATCTTGTAGAATAGGTGTCAACTTGTAGAACTATACTAAGTACTAGAGAATCATTATCTTAATTCTACTGAGTTAACACCTTGTCTTAGGATTTAATCAATCATACTGAGTTCCTGCCCTTTACAAATGATGAGAAGAGAATTAAATAAAGTCATGATGGCACCCCAAAAAAACTTATATGAACTAACCATATACATCAGTTACCTTATTGAAAGAGCTTTTAAGTTTACCCTTTGATCTATTGAGATAAATTGAGACAAATAACAACTAAATACCAAGCTATTTTGTATTCTCAGCTCTCTTTATTGAGTCATTTGAGTATAAAAAATACTATGCTATATAGGAATTTCTCTGCAAATCCCTGTCTATTTTTTTTATAGTTTCATGCAGAATATTATCTCTCTCTCTCTCTCTCCATATATATGTGTGTGTATGTGTGTGTGTGTGTATGTGTATATACATATAAATAGATATTCTATTTTTCTTTAATTTACAAAGGAAACAGGATTGTGAATACATAAAAGTTTTTGTTTTCTAAAGCGTATTTCATTAGAGGGGCAGCACCTAAATGACAGAGAGGACACAAGCTTCTTTCTGATCTCCTCTGCTATCCTCAAACTATGAAATTCAGGCTCTGAATTAGTGCTAGATTGTCAGAACTCATGAATATTGGGAATACAACACATCACCAACAGAAGATAATCTTGAAGATCACCAGCAAAGGTCTGTTTTGATTGTTTTCAGGCATGGGAGGAGGCCAGGTACGGGCACAGGTAGATAGGCGAGGCAAGCAGAGTACAGAAGCCAGCCCACGCTGAACAGACCAGGGAAGGGGAGGCAAAAGGGTGGGGGAGGGGGGAGAGGGCTCCACAGGAAGAAAATCTGTAAGGCGAATTCTACCAAAGTGTTGGCTACTGTGCTCTGGTTACAAACCAGTAGATCAGCAGAGAAGTTATAAAACTTCCAATATAAACACATAAATGAGAGCACCAGAGTCTCATAGGGCCTGGCCACACCCACCCAGCATTAAGAGTTACTCAGTATTATTCTAGTGAATCCACTGATCCCATTCTTCTGCCACTTACTGTTGCCTGTTGAAGAAGCTTAGAAAGTCCTCATTGCCCCAAAAGCAGACTTCAGAATTTTTTAATGAGTAAAAAGGCAAAGCGGGCTCTAACTATAGATACCTACTATAGTGAAAGAGAGCAGGTTTCAAACCCTGAAGAGAAATAAATCAGATTGTCTCCAAATGAAGCCCCAAGGGCAGATATGACCTGGTTACCATCACACAAGGCTCTCATAGAAGAAATTTAAAAAATCTTAAAAGAGAGCTAAAAGAAGAACAAGGAAAGGAAAGGAAAGCTTTGCAAGAGGGTTTGGATAAGGCATATAAATCATTTAAAGATAGAGTGGATAAAAGAAAACAACTCCCTGAAAAACAGAATTTGTGAACTGAAAAAAGAAAGTCCTTAAAAAATTGGTGAAATGGGAAAAATTCCATAGAACAAAACAACTCATTTAAAAACTCAATTGGACAAATACAAAAAGAAATAAAAAAGTAAATGAAGAAAATAATTCATTAAAAATCAGAACTGAACAAATGGAAATGAATGACTTGAGTAGACATGAAGAATCAGTCAAGCAAAACCAAAGAAAAATGAAAAAAAAGGAAAAAAAATGTTAAATACCTACTTGGGAAAACAACAGACCTGGAAAACAGATCTAGGAGAGATAATCTAAGCATTATTGGTCTCCCTGAAAATCATGATGAAAAAAAGGGCCTAGATACTAGTTTTCAGGAAATCATCAAAAAGAATTGCCCAGATGCCATAGAATCATAAAGCAAAATATCCATTGAAAGAATTCATTGAGCTATATAAATTATTTCATAAAATAGGGAATGAAGGAGTCCTATCAAATTCCTTCTATGACACAGACATGGTACTGATACCTAAACCAGGTAGGTTGAAAACAGAGAAAGAAAATTATAGACCAATCTCCCTAATGAATATTGATGCTAAAATCTTAAATAAGATATTAGCAAAAAGACTACAGAAAATCATCTCCAGGATAATACACTATGATCAAGTAGGATTTATATCAGGAATGCAGAGCTGGTTCAATATTAGGAAAACTATCAATATAATTGGCCATGTTAATAACCAAATTAACAAAAACCATATGATCATCTCAATAAATGCTGAAAAAGCATTTGACAAAATCCAACATCCATTCCTATTAAAAATACTTGAGAGTATAGGAATAAATGGACTTTTCCTTAAAATAATCAGCAGCATCTATTTAAAACCATCAGTAAGCATCATATGTAATGGAGACAAACTGCAACCATTCCCAATAAGATCAGGAGTGAAACAAGGTTGCCCACTATCACCGTTACTATTTAATATTGTATTAGAAACGCTGGCTTTGGCAATAAGAGCTGAGAAAGAGATTAAAGGAATAAGAATAGGCAATGAGGAAAGAAAATTATCACTCTTTGCCAACGACATGATGGTATACTTAGAGAACCCCAGAGATTCTACTAAAAAGTTATTAGAAATAATCTACAACTTTAGCAAAGTTGCTGGTTATAAAATAAACCCACATAAGTCATCAGCATTCTTATATATCACTAACAAAATCCAACAGTCAGAGTTACAAAGAGAAATTCCATTTAAAGTAACTACTGATAATATAAAATATTTAGGAATCTATCTGCCAAGGGAAAATCAGAAACTTTATGAGCAAAATTACAGACCACTTTTCACACAAATTAAGTCTGATCTAACCAATTGGAAAAATATTAAATGCTCTTGGATAGGGCGAGCAAATATAATAAAGATGACAATATTACCTAAACTAATCTATTTATTTAGCGCTATACCAATCAGACTCCCAAAAAACTATTTTAATGACCTAGAAAAAATAACAACAAAGTTCATATGGAAAAACAAAAGGTCAAGAATTTCAAGGGAATTAATGAAAAAAAAATCAAATGATGGTGGCTTAGCTGTACCAGATCTAAAATTATATTATAGAGCAGCAGTTACCAAAACTATTTGGTATTGGCTAAGGAATAGATTAGTTGATCAGTGGAATAGATTAGGTTCAAGGGATAAAACAGTCAACAAATATAGCAACCTAGTCTTTGACAAACCCAAAGATCCCAGCTTTTGGGATAAGAACTTACTGTTTGATAAAAATTGCTGGGAAAATTGGAAACTAATATGGCAGAAACTAGGCATTGATCCATACTTAACGCCGTACACCAAGATAAGGTCAAAATGGGTTCATGACCTAGGCATAAAGAATGAAATTATTAATAAATTAGAGGAACATAGGATAGTTTACCTCTCAGACCTGTGGAAGGGGAAGGTCTTTATGACCAAAGCAGAACTAGAGATCATTACTGATCACAAAATAGAAAATTTCGATTATACCAAACTGAAAAGTTTTTGTACAAACAAAACTAATGCAGACAAGATTAGAAGGGAAGCAATAAACTGGGAAAATATTTTTACAGTCAAAGGTTCTGATAAAGGCCTCATTTCCAAAATATATAGAGAATTAACTCTAATTTATAAAAAATCAAGCCATTCTCCAATTGAAAAATGGTCAAAGGATATGAACAGACAATTCTCAGATGAAGAAATTGAAACTATTTCTAGTCATATGAAAAGATGCTCCAAGTCATTATTAATCAGAGAAATGCAAATTAAGACAACTCTAAGATACCACTACACACCTGTCAGATTGGCTAAGATGACAGGAAAAAATAATGATGATTGTTGGAGGGGATGTGGGAAAACTGGGACATTGATTCATTGTTGGTGGAGTTGTGAACGAATCCAACCATTTTGGAGAGTAGTTTGGAACTATGCTCAAAAAGTTATCAAACTGTGCATACCCTTTGATCCAGCAGTGTTACTACTGGGATTATATCCCAAAGAGATTATAAAGAAGGGAAAGGGACCTGTATGTGCATGAATGTTTGTGGCAGCCCTCTTTGTAGTGGCTAGAAACTGGAAACTGAATGGATGCCCATCAGTGGGAGAATGGCTGAATAAATTGTGGTATATGAATATTATGGAATACTATTGTTCTGTAAGAAATGACCAACGGGATGATTTCAGAAAGGCCTGGAGAGACTTACACAAACTGATGCTGAGTGAAATGAGCAGGACCAGGAGATCATTATATACTTCAACAACAATACTATATGATGACCAGTTCTGATGGACCTGGCTATCCTTAGCAATGAGATCAACCAAATCATTTCCAATGGAGCAGTAATGAACTGAACCAGCTATGCCCAGAGAAAGAACTCTGGGAGATGACTAAAAACCATTACATTGAACTCCAAATGCCTATATTTATGCCCACCTGCATTTTTGATTTCCTTCACAAGCTAATTGTACAATATTTCAGAGTCTGATTCTTTTTGTACAGCAAAATAACAGTTTGGTCATGTATACTTATTGTGTATCTAATTTATATTTTAATATATTTAATATCTACTGGTCATCCTGCCATCTGGGGGAGGGAGTGGGGGGGGGTAAGAGGTGAAAAATTGGAACAAGAGGTTTGGCAATTGTTAATGCTGTAAAGTTACCCATGCACATAACCTGTAAATAAAAGGCTATTAAATTAAAAAAAAAGAAAGAATTCATTGAACACCTGCTGAAAGAGACCCCAAAATTAAAACTCCAAGGAATATTGTGGCTAAATTCCAAAGTATCAGACTAAGTTAAAAATACTATAAGCAGCTAGGAAAAAATTCAAATACTGAGGAGCCACAATAAGATTCACTCAGGATCTACCATCGTTCTCATTAAAGGAATGAAGTCCCTGAAATATAATATTACGAAAGGCAAAGGAACTTGTAATGCAGCAAAGAATAAATTACCCAGTTAAACTGAGAATTTTCTTCTAGGGAAAATGATGAACATGCAGTGAAACAGGTTAATCCCATTTATTTCTGATGAAAAAAAACAGCGCTAAATAAAAAATTTGACCTCCAAATATAGGACTCAAAAGAAGCTTAAAAAGATAAAAAGAACTCTTGAGAACTGTATTTCTGATATGGATATACATAGCGAGTACATGTATAATTTGATTTTACTCTTATAATATAAAAAAGGAACTAGAGGTTGAAAGGGGATGATACCAGAAAAAGGAAAAGTGGAGGGAAAAAGAGGGAAACTACATCTCATGAAGAGGCAAAGGAAACTTATTATATTTAGGGAAAAAAGGGAGAGGGATAAATATTGTGTGAATCTTACTCTTATCAGATTTGGCTCAAATAGAAATTATTAGACATATTTGGTTTACAAAGAAACTTCTCCAACCTCATAGAAAAGTGAGAGGGGAAAAGCAGAAAAGGGAAGGAGTAGCCTAAATAGAAGGGAATACAAAAATATTAGGGTAAAGGTTTAAGAAAGATGGAGGGACTCTAAGGGGGAAGGAGGGATTCTAAAGAGGGAGGGTGGCATGAGGCAAGTAGTGCAGTAAGTTAAACACTAGGGAGGAGTTAAGGGGGGGAAAGGAAAGAGAAAAGCTTAATCTGGGGATAATAAGATGGCATGCAATACAGAATTAGTAGTTTTACCATAAATGTGAATGGGGTGAACTCTCCCATAAAGCAGAGGCATATAGCAGAATGTATTAAAAGCCAGAATCCTACAATATGCTGTTTATAGGAAACACATTTGAAGCAGGGTTTTATATATATATATACATACACATACAGTAAAGATAAAAGCCTGGAGCAGAATCTACTATGCCTCAGCTGAAGTAAGAAAAGCAGAAGTGGCCATCCTGATCTCAGATCAAGCAAAAGCAAAAATTGATTTAATTAAAAGAGATAAGGAAGGGCACTATATCTTCCTAAAGGGTAACATAGATAATGAAGCAATGTCAATTTTAAATATATATGCACAAAGTGGTATAGCATCTAAATTCCTAAAGGGAAAGTTAAGAGAGCTGCAAGAAGAAGAAATAGACAGCAAAACCATAATAGTGGGAAATCTCAACCTTGCACCCCAAGAATTCGATAAATCAAACCACAAAATTAATAAGAAAGAGGTAAATAGAATACTAGAAAAGTTAGATATGATAGATCTTTGGAGAAAACTAAATGGAGGCAGAAAGGAATACACTTTCTTCTCAACAGTTCATGAAACCTATACAAGAACTTACCATACATTAGGACATTAAGATCTCAAATTCAAATGCAGAAAGGCAGAAATAGTAAATGCATCCTTTTCAGATCAAGATTCATTAAAAAGCCAGGGGAAAATAGACCAAAAAGTATAAGAAACTAAATAATCTCATCCTAAAGAATGAATGGGTGAAACAGCAAATCATAGACACAATTAATAATTTCACCCAAGAGAATAACAATAATGAGATAACATACCAAAATGTGTGGGATGCAGCCAAAGAGGTAATAAGGAGAAATTTTATATCTCTAGAGGTTTACTTGCCTAAAATAGAGAAAGTGAATAGTGATCAGCGAATTAGACTTGTATTTAATAAAGCTAAAAAGCAAATTAAAAAACCCCAATCAAACACTAAAGTTGAAATTCTAAAAATAAAAACGAGATTAATAAAATTGATAGTGGAAAAAACTATTGAATTAATAAATAAAACTAAGAGTTGATTTTATGAAAAAACCAACAAAATAGATAAACCTTTGGTAAATTTGATTAGAAAAAGGAAAGAGTAAAATCAAATTGTTAGTCTTAAAAATGAAAAGGGAGAACTTTCTACCAATGAAAAGGAAATTAGAGCAATAATTAGGAATTATTTTGCCCAAATTTATGGCATCAAATTTGATAACCTAAGTGGAATGGATGAATACCTTAAGCAATATAGGTTGCCCAGATTAATAGAGAAAGAAGTGAATTGCTTAAAAAGTTTCATTTTAGAAAAAGAAATAGAACAAGTTATTAATCAACTCCCTAAGAAAAAATCCCCAGGACCAGATGGATTTACATGTGAATTCTACCAAACATTTAAAGAACAATAAATTCCAATGCTATATAAACTATTTGAAAAAATAGGGAATGAAGGAGTCCTACCTATGACACAGATATAGTACTGATACCTAAACCATGTAGGAAGAAAACAGAGAAAGAAAATTATAGACCAATTTCCCTAATGAATATTGATGCAAAAATCTTAAATAAAATATTAGCAAAAAGATTACAGAAAATCATCCCCAGGATAATAGACTGTGATCAAGTAGGATTTATATGAGGAATGCAGGTTTAGTTCAATACTAGAACCACTATTAAACCCATTATTAAACCAGTATTAAATCTATTAGCAAAATTGAATAGATCAATAACCAAATTAACAAAATCATATGATCATCTCAACAGATACATAAAAAGCATTTGATGAAATCCAACACTCGTTCCTCTTAAAAACACTAGAAAATGTAGGAATAAAAGACCTTTTCCTTAAAATAGTCAGTAGCATCTATTTAAAACCATCAGTAAACATCTTATGTAATGGGGATAAACTGGAACCATTCCTAATAAGATCAGGAGTGAAACAAGGTTTCCCAATATCACTCTTCAATATTGTATTAGAAATGCTAGCTTTGGCAATAAGAGGTGAGAAATAGATTAAAGGATTAAAGTAGCTAATGAGGAAACCAAATTCTTTGCAGATGATATGATGGCATACTTAGAGAACCCCAGAGATTCTAATAAAAAACTATTAGAAATAATCCACAACTTTAGAAAAGTTTTAGGATACAAAATAAATGCATATAAATCATCAACATTTTTATACATCACTAATAAAATCCAAAAGTTAGAGATACAAAGAGAAATTCTATTTAAAATAACTCCCAATAGTATAAAATATTTGGGAATCAATCTGCCAAGGGAAAGTCAGGAACTATATGAGCAAAACTACAAAACACTTTCAACACAAATAAATTCAGATCTAAACAATTGGAAAAAATATTAAGTGCTCTTGGACAGGTGAGCAGACATAATAAAGATGACAATAATACCTAACCAATCTATTTATTTAGTGCTATACCAATCAGACTGCCAAGAAACTATTTTAATGACTTTGAAAGAACAACAACAAAATTCATCTGGAAGAACAAAAGGTCAAGACTTTCAATGGAACTAATGAAAAAAAAAATCAAATGTACCAGATCTAAAATGATATTATAGAGCAGTGGTCACCAAAACCATTTGGTATTAACTAAGAAACAGACTGGTTGATCAGTGGAATAGGTTACATTCACAGGACAAAATAGTCAATAAGTATTGCAATCTAGTGTTTGAGAAACCCAAAGACCCCATGTTTTGGGATAAGAATTCACTATTTGACAAAAACTGCTGGGAAAATTGGAAACTAGTATGGCAGAAACTAGGCATTGACCCACCTTAACAATATATACCAAGGTAAGGTTAAAATGGGTTCATGATTCAGGCATAAAGAATGAGATTATAAATAAATTAGAAGAAGACAGGATAGTTTACCTCTCAGACCTGTGGAGGAGGAAGGAATTTTTGACCAAAGAAGAACTAGGAATCATTATTGATCACAAAATAGAAAATTTTGATTATATTGAGGTAAAAAGTTTTTGTACAAACAAAACTAATACAGACAACATTAGAAGGGAAGCAATAAATGAGGATAACATTTTTATAGTCAAGGGTTCTGATAAAGGCCTCATTTCCAAAATATATAGAGAATTGACTCAAATTTATAAGAAATCAAGCTATTCTCGAATTGACAAATGGTCAAAGGATATGAATAGACAATTTTTGGATGAAGAAATTGGAGCTATTTCTAGTCATATGAAAAGGTGCTCCAAATCATTATTGATCAGAGAAATGTGAATTAAGACAACTGTGAGATACCACTACATATCTCTCAGATTGACTAAGATGACAGGAAAAGATAATGATGAATGTTGGAGGGGATGTGGGAAAATTGGGACTCTGATACATTTTTAGTGGAATTGTGAATGGATCCATTCTGGAGAGCAATTTGGAACTATACTTAAAAAGTTATCAGACTGTGCATACCCTTGATCCAGCACTGTTACTACTGGGCTTTTATCCCAAAGAGATCTTAAAGAAGGGAAAGGGACCTGTATGTGCAAAAATGTTTGTGGCTGACCTTTTTTTGTAGTCACTAGAAACTGGAA
Source organism: Sarcophilus harrisii (assembly GCF_902635505.1). Classification (NCBI taxonomy): domain Eukaryota; kingdom Metazoa; phylum Chordata; class Mammalia; order Dasyuromorphia; family Dasyuridae; genus Sarcophilus; species Sarcophilus harrisii. The sequence goes on from NC_045428.1 coordinate 187,204,688, forward strand.
ATTGAATGGATGCCCATCAATTAGAGAATAGTTGAATAAACTGTGGCATATAAATGTTATGGAATATTATTGTTCTGTAATAAATGGCCAGCAGGATGATTTCAGAGAGGCCTGGAGAGACTTATATGAATTGATGCTAAATGAAATGAGCAGACCCAGGAGATCATTATACACTTGAACAACAGTGCTATAGGATGATCAGTTCTGCTGGTCATGAGTCTCTTCAACAATGAGATGATTCAAACCAATTCCAATTGTCCAGTAATGAAGAGAATCAGCTACATCTAGAAAGATAACTATGGGAAATGAATGTGAACCACAACATAGTATTTCCATTCTTTCTCTTTTTGTTTGCTTGCATTTTTGTTTTCCTTCTCAGGTTTTTTTACCTTATTTTTAGATCTGATGTTTCTTGTGCAGCAAGAAAACTGTATAAATATGTATACATATATTTTATTTAACATATACTTTAACATATTTAATATGTATTGGGCTGCCTGCCATCTAGGGGAGGGGTTCGGTGGAAGGAGAGGAAAAGTTGGAACAGAAGGTTTTGCAAGGGTCAGTGTTGAAAAATTACCCATACATATATTTTGTAGATAAAAAGATTTAATAAAAAAGTGTATTTGATTAGGAGGGAGGGAGGGACAGAGAAGGGATTGATAATAATTTCATTCATGATTTTTTCTTTTTTGGGCGTAGGGGTAAATTTCTTTTAGAGTATTGTTTGCAATAGTTTGCAAAAAAAATGCCACAGTGTATTCAAAATTATTTAACTACTTGAAATATATTCTAATAATTTCCAAACTCCTAAATCATAAAAATGAAAATTATGTAATTTGAGAACCTATCTTCCATCTCTTTTAAGTCAATTGTGCAGGGTGAATAATATGCTCATTGAGGATCTAGGAAGTCCTACAATCACACTGTATGCTTGTGTATTATTTAACATTATCCATTTTCACTTCCCTGCCTAACTTTATTTACACTAATGAATATTATAATGTGGAAGTAAGAGAATTTATGGGATATGAGAATTTCCCAATAGGCATAT